>NC_142027.1:9266015-9570154 GCF_982192425.1 Myodes glareolus
ACACACACACACAGCCAGTCCACAGTATGAGCGGAAGCTTCCATTCTTCAAGGCCGATGATTAAGTAACTAAAGGATTTTCATGCTCTCTGCTTTTTTTTTTTTTTGTCTGTTTTGCTTTGTTCTTCTGATCTACAGCAAACAGCTGCCAATTAACAAAGCAATGGACAGCAACCATGGACTGTTTTAGGTCCAATATTTTTATGCTACCCTTGAACTCACTGGAAGGGTTTGATATTATAAACCTTCCTTTCAAAGCCTTGTGTCTGTGGGCTGGAGAGATGGTTCAGCATTTAAGTTGCTACTTGCTACTCCATCAATAGAGTCCCAGCACCTACACAGAAGCTCACAACTGTTGTTTTAACTCCAGTTCTGGGAGATCTGGTGCCCCCTTTTGGCCTCTACAGGAACCGTCCACCTCAGTGGTGCACATACACACATGCAGGTAAAACACCTAGACATCATTAAAAGCAACCTAAGAAAGCCATTTGTAACCTATGGAACAGTATGGGACTCTTCCGTCCCATTACTTGCTGGCTTCAGGATCACCGTTAATATTTTTACTTTGCATTGTGACTAAAAGCTCCCAGACAGGGTTTCTCTGTGTAACACTGGCTGTCCTGGAACTCGCTCTGTAGACCAGGCTAGCTTTGAACTCAGACACCCACCTGCCTCTGCCTCCTGGATGCTGGGAGTAAAGGTGTAAGCCACCACTGATCTACAGGGGTTTTTTGTTTTTGTTTTTAATATTTGTCCCAGTAAGTCTTTTTCATAAGAAAGTATGAAAGTTTCAAATTGTTACTTGTTAAAATACTTGTATGAGAGACTAAGAGATTTGCACAAAGGGCTCCCACGTTCAAAAGACCTAAGGATCCAGTTTGTTGTCAAGAAGCTACAGACCAAAACTTTTATGGAATATAATAAAAGTTAATCATTAGAAAATGATAATGTTCCACGACATCAGTTGTAAAGTTTCTAAATATTTCTATCAACCTCTGAACTCACAGCACAGGAGTTACAAACAGTTCACAGACACCCTCTGTGGCCCCAGCCCACACCACCACTTGTCCATCACACACAATTTGGACAATCACAGGCTCTCTTGCAAAGGAGATCTAGGGAGGGACAGTCAGAGACTGATCAAGGCAAAATTGGGGAACATTAGAGTCTGGGTTTAAACCATTTGTCTGACTCCATGAGAAGAAGAAGTTAACCATGTAACCAGCATGCATCCCTCTGTGAGAATCTCTGCCCTTAGGGAGACAGGGAACTTAAGGCCCAGGGATGCAATGAGAAGGTCCAACTCCCCAGAGCTTCCTAATTCATGAGATTACTTAACTAATGGCCAAACTTTAAAAAAAAAAAAAGCAAATCAAAGAACAAAATAGGGAATGTTAAAAAAAGGGGGGGGACTGGAGAGGTTAAGAGCACTGGCTGCTCTTCCAGAGGACCCAAGTTCAATTCCAAACACCCACACGGCAGTTCACAAATGTCTATGACTCCACTCCCAGGGGATCTGACACCCCCACACCAATGCACATAAAATAAAATTAAATAACTTATTAAAAACAAACAAACAACAACAAAAGCAGGGCTGGCTGCGAGTAGCCTACACTGGCCTGGAAACTACAGGACCCTCCTTTCTCAACCTGAGATCTGTGGGTTTTGTTTGTTTTTGTTTTTTGATTTTTGTTTTTTTTTCACAGACATGCACCATGCACCAGCTACCTGGGCTTTGATATGATCTCTGCATGGGAAAGAACCCAGCAGAGCATATACAAATACACAGAATGTTCTTGGTCAGTGAGGTCTTCTTTCATTGATTTTGATTCCTGGATCATAAATATAGTCAGGTTGTGACCGAGGCAGGAGGTTGAGTTTAGGTAAAGGGCTATCTGGGTGGGACAGGGCAGAGTTGGAATTCAAAGTCAGGCTCAACGGGATCCCCTGTCCTCAGACACTGCAGGGGACACGGATATTTCTGTTCCTCATTTATAAGACCCCAAGAAACTGAGTACCAGGATTTTATAGGCTCCCCAAAGCCAATGTTGGTCCTTGCCCTTCAGCTGCTCTCCCAGGCACCAAGCAGCCAACAGAGACCTAGACCTCGGGCTTCAGCTCCAGGCCTGGAATTCCCCGTGGTCCCCCATACACTCACGGCGGCTCCCTCCCGCAGACTCCTCGGGGTCGGCCCCCCGCCCGATCGCGGACGCCCGCAGATCGGGACCCGCTGCAGACCCCTCCACCCTGCGCCCTCCCGGTGCAAGCTCCCGGTGTCACCCACGCGTGGACGCGACACCCGCCGAGTCCTCGGGGGCCGGGGTTCAGGGCCTCGCTTACCTAGCGGAGGCGCAGTGGCGCCGAGGTCACCGAGCAGCAGCCACAGCAGCCACAGCAGCCACAGCAGCCACAGCGGCGGAGGCCGCATGGCCCGGGCGGCCCGGGACCGCGGGGTGGACGCCGCTCAGACCGGTACCGCGGCGGCCATGGCGAGCCGAGCGCCGCCTCTTCCCAGCCGGGCCGCAGAGCCGCCCAGCCCCGCCCGCGCCCCGCCTCCGCCCTGCCCGCGGGACTTTCCCGGGTGTTCCCGGGAACCACGGTCCCCCGCTCCAGCTCAGCACCCCCATTTCCAGCCTAGCACCCTGCAGCGGAGGCCTCGGCCACACTCCACTGAACCGACCTCCAGGCGTAGCCAGGGACCTCCGGGACCATCCTTCTGGAGACCTGGGAACACCCAAGCCCCACCTACCCCGCTTTCTGACTCCCGCTACCCAAAATTGGAGGATCTGTCCATTTATTTTGAATTCTGTTCTCTTTAATAGACCCAAAGTACATACTAAACTTTGAACCTTTTTAGCAGAAAGTTACTTAGGGGTATAGTAGAGAGGACCCGCTAGGACATCTTGTCACAGAGAAGGAGGAAGGAAAGCTAGAGGAACTTCACTCTTTGCTTAAGAATCCGTGGGTTTGGCCCTGTGTGACTAAGAAGCTTAGGAGGAAGCAACCCCGAATGGGGCAAGCACAGGCTCCCAACCTGAGCCCTCTCAGTGGCAAGCCTGTTGGTAGAGAGGTTTGCACCAGCTTCCCTCCGTCCTCCAGCTCAGCCACAAGGAAGGGGCAGCAAAAGGGATGGGAAGATGGAGACCAAGTCAAAGACCTGGGTCCTCCCACCCGGGATCAGCTGCTCTTAGCCCCTGAGTCCTCTCCTCTCCCTTCAGTGTGTTTTGAGATAAGGTCTCAGGTAGCCCTGGCTGGCTGACTTCTAACTGGCTGTCAGCGAGTTGGCCTTGAACTTCAGATCCTGTCACTTCCTCTAGGGGCCCAGACACCCTCCCTTTCTGTGTGTGCAACTCTTGAAGTTGGCCCGTGTACTGGCTGGTTTTGTGTGGCAACTTGACACAAGGTAGAGTCATAGAAGAGGAAGGAGCCTCAGTTGAGCAAGTGCCTCCCTGAGATCCAGCTGGAAGGCATTTATTTTCTCATTTAGTGGGAGGGAGGTATCCATGGTGGTTGATGCCATCTCTGAGCTGGAAGCCCTGGGTTCTATAAGAAAGCAGGCTGAGTAAGCCATGGGAAGCAAGCCAGTAGCAGCAGCTTCCCCTCCAGGGTCCCTGCATCAGCTCCTGCCTCCTTCAATGCTGAGCAGCAATGTGGGTGTGTAAGCTGGGTAACCCTTTCCTCTCCAGTTTGCGTTTTGGTCCTGGTGTTGTCACAGCAATAGGAACCCTAACTTTATAAGGGTTTTATAAGACAGCCTCTTCTAAAACTATGTGCTGAAATACCTAGCAAGAATTCAAACTATGCCTTTATTGTTTCAAGACACAAAAATGTACTTACAGGCCAAGTGAGAACAGCAGGGTTTGTCGGGATCTTTTCAACATGATGTGTTGAAAATGGCAAAGGAGAGAAAGTCTAACCCAGAGGCTGTGGATTAGGAATGAGAAGTGGTTTTCTCTCTCCTATCCCCTCCCCTCATTAATCATGTTTTATTTTTTGATGCAGGGTGTCAAGTTAAGGAAAAGGGCATGTGTGTCTTAGCTGAGGCCATAAGGGGCTTGTGACCACTGAGCCTTTTAGACGGGAAATCTTGGGAAAGCTGCCACCCCGCCCCGCCCCACCCCTTCTGGAATCTCCCTCCTGAGCTCTTCTCTGCAGAAACTAAGGGGATTTGTTTTCCCTGCAGAAGTCACAAGCACAGTACAAAGAGGTGTTCCTCAGATTGGCACCCTGTGCCTCAAGCATACAGCACCCCAAATGCAAGTGATTCTTTCCTTGCCCCAAGGCGACTTTGTCAGGGCAAAGCCAACTCAGTGCTGGCTTGCATTCTCCTGCCTTTCCTGCAGAGAGGAGTCCTGATGTTCCTGATAGCCGGCTCCAAACTTCTACTGAGATCTGGCAGCTGACCATAACAGAAACCCGGTTTTACTGGCATTTCCTCTGAAAGGCGCATGGCACTCTTGGCTCTGTCTATCCTTCTGTGCACCTGTATAGCACTGAGTCAGGTGCCTCTGTCCTGGGTATTCTCTTTGTTCCCAGCTCCTTCTCCCCTTTGAAGGCAAGTTTACTGTGGTCACAGTAAAAGATTAAACCACAGGGCAGTTTATTTGCATCTTCCAAGACTGTGAGAGGAAGAGCTATTCCTGGCACTGTGTGCGCACAGTCACATAATCTTAAAATGTTTATTTTATGTGTATGTGCCTGTGTGTGTGTGTGTGTGTGTGTCTGTGTGTGTGTCTGTGTGTATCACATGTGTGCAAGAGCCTGTGAGATCAAAAGAGATATTACATCCCCTGGAACTGAAGTTTATAGATGGTGTGAGCTGCCATGTGGGTGCTGGGACTTGAACCCCCGTCCTCTGGTGTGGGAAGTCCTTCTGTCTATGTGTTGCTTTTATTGGTTAATGAATAAAGAAACTGGCTTGGCCTATAGCAAGGTAGAAGGAAGGCAAAGTCAGAGAGAAGCCATGTAGCCCCGCTGGAGCCAGATGGAACGTTACCCGGTAAGCCATAGCCACATGATGATACACAGATTAATGGAGATGGGTTAAATTAAGATATAAGAGTTAGCCAATAGGAAGCTAGAGCTAATGGGCCAAGCAGTGTTTTAAATAATATAGTTTCTGTGTGATTATTTCGGGGCTATGAGGCCAGGAACTAACTAGTGGCCTTCCTTCAATAGCCCTCTGCAAGAGTAGCCAGCACTCTTAACTCCTGAGCCATCTCTCTAGCCCCTGGTCATGTGCTCTTGTGAAATCTGCAAAGTCAGAAGGAGATTTGAGCCACTTTGGTAAGAGCTCTGGGTCTTTCCTCTTCGAGTTTCTTTCTGACGCCCTTGCCATGTAGGGAAGTGTTGAGGTCACCGAGTCTTGAGAAAGGCCATGGTGCTTAATATGTAGATGTGGATCAAGAGTAGCTGTAGCTGTGAAATTGAAAAAGAAACTTTCTAAGTCAACAATAACAAAAAGCCAATTTTAGGGCTAGAGATTTGGCTCAGCAGGAAGAGCACTGGCTGCTCTTGCAGAGGACCCAAGGTCAGTTCTCCGCACCAGGGCAGCAGCCCTGTCTCCCGCAACCCCAGCCCCAGGGGATCCAGCACCTCTTTTGGACTCTGGGCCCTGCACTCATGTTGCACATACACACAGACACACATACTGTGAAATAAATATCTTTTAAAAGTAAATTCTAGCTAATCATGCCAGAGGAAAGACAAAGTTTACTGCATATAAATACACATACATGTGAACGTGTTCACATACATAGAGATCAGCCTTTGGCATTTTATGTCACACTTACACACATCTCAACTAACTGTGACATTAAAAGTGACTTTTTTAACTTATAATTTAAGAAGTGAATTTTGGTAAGTCACGCCTCAGAAGGGACTCAAGCACCTTCCTGTCTCTAAATGATCCTGTGCAAGGTCGGCACAGCGGCAAGAGTAACGACGTAAGAGCAGGCAAAGGGACTTAGTGAGCATAGTGGGCGGTCACAACATTTCCTTATGTTTTCTAGGTTTTGTGAAGCTAGTGTACTTGGCAGCCTCAATGCTAGTGTAGCCTTTAAATGGTAATCTGTTGTTTATTTTCCCATTCTAAATTAATATTTACCATCGTGCCTAAGTTTATATTCTTTATTGTATATTATTTTATATGAAGAGAGATCACATATATTATATGAACTTTGGTTCTAAGACCTGAATCTGCCCCACCTTTCCCAAAGATTTCCTACTGTTGGGTCCCTCAGTGCGCCAGGTTCCGACTCCGTTGCACAGATTTGGAAGCCATCAGAGCTAAGTACTGTTCCCAGGCGTGGATCTGTATCGTGCCTTCTTTGTGACCTGTGACCCCATCTCCTAGAGTTCCTCTCCCGGCCTGAGTCAGAATGGGGGAACAAGTGTTCTACGCAGGGCTCACAGCAGGGAGTGCGCAGCCATAGTCCTCACTCTTGGGAGGTTGGGTTGAGTGGAACCGAGTCACAGCTCACAGAGCATGGCTTACCTGTTGGCATCCTGGATGGCAGGAACGAGCCCCTGCCGGATATTCCACCACAGCTGCTTCATCTCTGCAGGAATATTCAAGTTGGAGGCCTGACAGTGGAGAGACACTTGGGGACTGGATTCTAGATAGTCTTAGGTGTTAGCTTGTCCCTGCTTCCATTACTTCCTGCTCACTCCCAATTTCCTGTGTAAGCACTTCTTCCTCAGACATAGGAAAGACAAGGGCACATAGACTGTGCTCAACTCCTATAATGGTATCAGATCAAATCTTTATAATATCCTACTTGTGTACACACATGTGCACATACACACATGCATAAATGGCTCGGCTCCTCTGACCAAAGCCTGGCTGGCTGAACTTGCCGCAGATCACATGACAGATAAGTGATGGAGTTGGCTCTCTTACTCTTAACCTGATTTCAAAGCCTACTGCAGCTCATGTCTAACTTCTGCTGCTGCCGTTCTTTCTCCCGTAGCCAGCCCTGTTCCGAGACCCAGTTCACTCTCCCGTAGCCAGCCTTGTTCTGAGGCCCATTCTCCCTCTGCTCCTTGCTCTACGAGTTCCTGCAACTGTATTTCTTGAAGGCCACCTGTGCCTGCTTCTCTGCTTCTGCTGCTGTGGCTCCTCTTCCTGTCTTCCCCTGCCCCCCTGTTCCCATGCCTAAATTCAGAGTTCAATCTCTCATCTGGGCTCATCTCTGCTCCCAGAGAATTTTGGGGCCCACCCTCACTACCATCTCTTATTGCTTGAGACTACATTGCTTCTCTCTGTGGGGTGATACCTCCATAACAGGCCCACTGACTTCTGTGTGTGTTTGCAGTTGCGTGGCCTCTGTGAACATAAACTGAGCCTTATGTTTGAGTTGAACCCAAAGCGGGACCCTGATGATTGCTGAGTGAAGGTTTGGTTTGTTGCTGGGCACTCAGGATCAGGCTCAGAAGCACTGACACACATTGGCACTTTTGCAGTCTGAACTTCCTTACAGAAGGACTTATTTCGGCTCCCGGTTTCAGAACCTTTCGGTCCATCACAGCAGGGACAGCATGACTGCAGGAGTGCGTGGTGGAGGCTGCTCACAGTACAGGAGACCTAAGAACAAGGAAGGAACCGGGGACAGGGGAAGTCTTCAAACACCCACCCCCAGTAAGCTGCTTCTGCCAGCCTGGCCCCATCTCCTAAAGGTTCCACAGCCTCCTGATTTAGCACACTAGCTGGTGGCTAAGATGCAGAATGTGAGCTTGTGGTAGGACGTTCAAATCCAGATGAAATTGCAGGAAAGACCAGATTTCCCCCGGTCCCCAGACCTGGGCAGTCTTCTTATTGGAAGCTCCCAGTGGGAGCTGGAAGGGAAGATGTGAGCTGTGGTTTGCTTGGACTCCCAGGGCAGGACGTGTGTCACGAAATCTCTTGGGTTTTGTTAGTTCGGAGAACCTCAGATTGATCTGTTTTCTAGAAAGATTAAGATCATATCCTCTGCGTGTGCGTGTGCATGTGTGTGTGTGTAATATTAAAGTTACTCTCTGAGATTCTGGAAGATTCCGGGAAGAGCTTGGCAGTTGAGCACATTAAAGCTGTTCCAGACAGACTCGGGGCTGGCTCAGGGCAGTGGCAGTTGCTGTCAGTCACAGGGAGGACAGGGGAGGTGTCAGACTGACGTGTGAGAATGACTGCAGGTGTTATCAACAGACCTGGAGGTATGCCCAACCCCCGCCCCCGCCTGGTGACAAGTGGTCCCCTTCTCTCAGTCCTGAACTGTGAGATGGCTCCTCTGGGCCTCCCACAAACCTTGGTGGAAAGCAGTGCTTTCTTTCAAACTGGGGAGTTTTCAGTCTTATGAATGCACTGTCCCTCAAGAAAATCCAGATTCCCAACACACACACACACACACACACACACACACACACACACACACAGAGCACACAGTCCTTTCGTCCAGTTCTGTCAACGTCATCCTCCATGGGACTTCACACTGCAAATCTCCACTGGCCTCAAAACACACAAAGTCACTTCTGGTCGCCACTAGACATATCCCATAGATGTCTGATTCTTCAACATTTTCTTTTTCAAAAATTATTTTATTTTATGTATGTTTTACCTGCATGTATGTCTGTGAACTATGTGTGTGCCTGGTGATGCCTATAGTTCAGAAGAGGTCATCAGATTCATGGCTGTGAGCTGCCAAAGTGGGTGCTGGACATGGAACCTGGATACTTGCAAGAGCATCAGTGCCCTTAAAGTCTGAGCCGTCTCTCCAGGCCTTTTCAACAATTCTTCGTCAACCCCATAAAACCCCAAGAATTTTACCTTATCTGTTCTGTTGGCTAAAAACGATTATCCCAACTCTCTTAGCAAAGAACCATTCAAATACCCTTTCTAATATTTTCCATACCATGACCATTGTGATTCCCTCTGTTTCAAGAATATATTTGGTACTAACATGGAGGTACCATGACCATGAAGGTGACTTTCCGGGGCAAGCCGTATCCGGTGCACTGAAGATGTGCTGCAAATGGGGAAACCCAACTGCATGCTCTATGGTAGTGGTAAGAAGTGTCAAGAAACTGAAAATGTGTTTGAGTCTTTCCCTGCAATACTTTGACGTGACTGTTACTGTTTGGAAGGGTGCACTAATCTGATCGTGGAATATTTGTTTAGCCAGGCACAGACGTGTTACATTTGTTCATGCTGCATTTGTTACCCGTCTAAAGATGTGTTGCATTTGTGTTAAATAAAATTAACCTGGCCTCAGAGAGGCGGGCTTGGCAACTGGTTGAAAGTAGCAGGGAGGAGCTTAGCGTTTTTTTGTTTTGTTTTGTTTTTTTTAGTTGGGGCGATGTGGGAGGGAGTTGTTACAGGGGACATGAGTTAGCGAAGAGAGAAAATTAGTCGGTGTTGCTGTAACTCTCTGAGCTCTCTGAATTTCGAGTCTTATTAGAACAATAGAGGTTTAGTTAGAACTACCTTTAGAGGCAGAGAATGGGGGTGGGGGGCAGAACGTCCCTAGGCTATGGCCTTAGCTGCCCACTGCCCATATAGTAGTTTAAAGCCATTGTAATGAAGGTGAAACTACATGAACCTCTTGTGAATCTGCCCCTCAGTGTTTCCAGAGGCAGAGTGGGTTGCCACACTCCCGAGGGGCTGTAATCCAAGCCACAAGTAAAAAGACTTGCTGCTTCAGTTTGCCCCCGAGGCCTTCCTAGCAAAGGCAGTGCATTCCACAGGGCTTCTGGAACCCTGAAAGCCTTGCCCCCATCTGGAATGCCGAGCAAGGCAGGGAGTCAGCTGGGGAGCTCCCAGATGAGAAAAGCTTTTCCCCAACAGCGGATACCGGATACCGTGAGGCCTGCCTGGGCTTCTGTCCCAGAGTCTTCATTGGTTCCATATTGTATGTCACCAGAAACTCGATGGCTTAAGACAAACATGACAGGAATCCCCAAAGAGTTGGCACAGTTGTGGCTTTGGGCAGGTTCCTGGGGAGGAGAGAGATGCATTTCTCTGCTTTTTCTAGCTTCTAAAGTCAACAGCGCAGATTTCCTCGGTTATTTAGCTGCTTCTTCTTCTTCTTCTTCTTCTTCTTCTTCTTCTTCTTCTTCTTCTTCTTCTTCTCTCTCTCTCTCTCTCCATCTCACTCTCTGATATCCTCCCCCTCTTTTACATATAGGGAAACTTGTGCCCTCCCACCAAGGCCCATTGGTCAAAGGCTGGTCCCAACCTGTGTATTGACAGCAGGTGGTGGAACCTTCATTTAAGATGTAGGGCCTGACAGGAGGAAGTTAGGTCATGGGGGCAGGCAGCTTCAATGAACCCTAGGGTTTCTTCTCTCTGTCTCCTCTGCCAGGAGCTTCTGCCATGAAGTTCCGTGTCACCAGCGATCTAAAAAAGCAGGGCTGGGCAGCCTCGGTTGGCAATCTTTGAAACTGTGAGCCAACACGAGCTGGCCCTCTTTGAAGCTGATTAGTTTCAGGTGCTCTGCCACAGCACAGGACGCCAGCTAATGCATTTCCACGCTGGAGGCTGGACTGTGGATGATGCAGAACCACTGGGCATCCCCCTGCGGGAGCCGCAGACTGCCTGGCGCGGAGGGCTGCTGTGCTCAGCACATCTTCCTTGGGTGCTTCACTTCCACGTGTGACTGTTCCTTCTGCACCCAAATACCAGACCTGGCTGGCCACTGAGCTCCCTGTCTCAACCCCAAAGGCTGTGACCTGCCAAGGATATGCATCCTGGGCTGGCATTGATTTTTCCCTTGTTAAATTAACTTATTAAAATCCTGGCTTAACTAAGGAGGGAAGTCCTGGGGTGTGGTTCAGTGGTAGAGCATTTGCCTCCTATGCCCTGGGTTCTCCAGGACTGAAGTGGGGGTGGTAAGAGAGAGAGAAATTAAAACAAAAACAACAGAAATTTCTAAGCGGGTGTAGAAGGACCGGAACTTTCTTCTGGCCTGGAGTACTACAGCAGTGGAAGGCGGGAAGGATTCGCTTCACTTCTTAATCCTTAGCATTAATCAGAGCACAGGGTTTCAGCTTCCTGGCCTCCAGGAGTGGGCAGGGAGACCAACACCTGGGCAGAGCTGGCCAGTCAGGAGGTGTTATCAGGGAAACAGTTTACTGAGTAAACTCTCCCCTCCCTTCCTCCCTCCCCCCTCTCTCTTTCCCTCCCTCCCTCCCTCCCTTCTCCTTCCCTCCCTCCCTTCTCCTTCCCTTCCCTTCCCTTCCCTTCCCTTCCCTTCCCTTCCCTTCCCCTCCCCTCCCCTCCCCTCCCCTCCCCTCCCCTCCCCTCCCCTCCCCTTCCTTCCTTCCTTCCTTCCTTCTTTCTTTCTTTTGTATTTTTTTCAAGACAGGGTTTCTCTGTGTAGCCCTGACTGTCCTGGAACTTACTCTGTAGACCATGCTGGCCTTGAACTCACAGGCCTGCCTCTGCCTCCCAAGTGCTGGGTTTGCAGGCGTGTGCCACCACTGTCCAGCTGAAATAGCAGCTTTCTTTATTGAATCCTTTTAACTGTTCCACTGAGAAGTCCTGGGGACATACTCCTCTTGTATAGGCTCAGGCTAGAATTGAGGGTTCTGGGAAAGTTGAAGGGAGTAGCCCAAGCACCCTCCTGGATTAGCTTGGTCCCCATGTATGGAAGTCAGCTGGACGCTGACCCCCAGCGCTAACAGCGAATTAATGCTGATTTAGAGTTCACTGGAAAGCAGTTTGGAACAATGAACACAGTATATGGCCATTTGTGCTGTGTGCACACACAGGACCCTCCCCTTCACTCTTCACTTGCAATTTGACTTCTGTGTTTTTAGTAGGAAGCAAGTCACATGCTTCAATATGCAGGATATTCCGAGCAGTGAGATAAACACTTCTGGGGCCCATCTCTGTTCATCCACCCCTTTATCCAGTGTGCCCACGCTGCCGGCTCTACACACCCCTCAGTCACTCGGCAGCTTCTAGGGTTGTCCAGTGGTCTGTTGTGGTCTGGGTCACACAGTGCTGTTTCAAGGAACTCTGGATAGTTATCTACCATTATATCACCTTGCTACAACTGTCACCTCCTGCCATCTTCCCGTTTAGGCATTGTCGTCTCACGTCACCACGAGAGTGGGTCCAGTTCGACAGGATATTTTGAGAGCAAAAGACTGCATTTGAAGAACAGCCTAGTATATTGCTGTAATTGTGCTGTTTTACCATAGTCGTTATTCTTAATGTATACTATATAAATATGTTAAACATGTATTTTATCTGTATAAATATAAATATTTACTCTAGGTGAAGACAGTATGTTATATAGCTGGTGACATCCAGGGTTTCAGATATCTACTGGGGGTTTGGAAGTCACCTTCCAGAGGTAGGGAGAACCTCTGTGCTGTTTATTTTGTGTGTGTCTGTGCATGCTTCTGTGGGCACACATACATGTGAGCGTGGGGGTCAGAGGTCCACTTTGGGTGTTGTGTTTCAAAGAATGCCATCAATTTTGTTTCGTTTTTTTTTTTTTGAGGTAGAATCATTTTCAGAAAAGAATTTATGAATCTTATGTATATATATGCATGCCCACACGAATGTATGCGCACCACATGGGCTGGGTTGGCGGTATGAGTGGATGCTCCTTTTCCAGGCTGTGGATGAGATCTTGAGCAGGTGGCCTCGCTGCCTCTAATGGCACTAGCTAGTTCCCTTTGGACCACCGGCAGGGACTCGACAAAGGCGACAAAGGCATGTGAGCCACAGTACCTGGAAGAGCTCCATCTCCTGGAGGGGAGGAGCCCTTGGAAGGGGTGATGCAGGGCACTAGACAGATGATACACTGTACTGAATGTAGCTAAGAATCAGTTCCACAGTCCGTCATGGTCACGAATGACTTTGGAACCCTGTTAGGGACCGCCACGGTGTGCTGGTTGGGAGGTGGAGTCAGGGAGTTGAAAAGACAACTCCTAGATTAGGAGGAAGTTAAGCTGGTGGCTGAGGACCTGGTGGCTTGCTCAGCTGGGGCCAGACAAAGAGACAGTGAGTTCCCAGTCCCTAAGAACATCTCAGACCCAGAAGGGGTCTTAAGGAAGAAGGAACTTTGAAGACGGGACAGCTCTGGAACCCTTTTTGGAGAGGCAAGGGGAGCATCCTCTAGACTCTAGAGGATTAGATTCTAGAACACTCCCCATGAAGTAGTCTGCTTCCTGGATAATCAATGAGGGTGACCAGACCCTACCTGGGGAAGGCCAACTCTCCTAAAGCAGATCCATTAAGCAAAGGAAGGCGGGGGTCAGAGCTCAGAACGGCCCAGAGTGCTCCACAGAACACAGCATACACCACACACTATGCTGTGTGTAGAACCAGGGAGGTTTACTTAGAACTAATGGCCATCTAGTAGGGACAGGAGATGGCGCTTCTGGGAACCACATCTGTGGGCTAGCCCATGCTCCACTCAGCCCAGGCAACCCTGCAGTCAGTGTGTAATTTGTACCCAACCCCCTCGGGGAGAACAGTGCTGCTGTGTGGTTGATGTGAGAAGACACTTCTGTCGGTGGTGAAAGTCCTGCAGACAGAGACGTGGTTAGCAGACTATAACCACACAGTATCAAAGGTGACTTTGCTAAGTGCGAAAGCAACGGTGACTTCTACGAACATCAGGGAGACTTGGCAAGCCTTCTTCGAAGCTTTCTGATGGCAGCCAGAACCACGTCAAAATCACACCAGTTCCCCTGAGGCCAAAGTCGTGTTCTTTCTCCTGTGCTACATGAATCTTGGTATGTTCCAGGGCCAGGTAAGGAGCAAGGAGAGGGACAGAGAGATGGCTTATCAGTTACAAGCGCTGGCTGTTCTTCCAGAGGACCTGGGTTCAATTCTCAGCACCCACATGGCAGCTCACAATTGTCTGTAACTTCAGTTCCAGGGGATCTGACATAGAGCATACATGTAAAATAATAATTTAATAATAATAGTAGTAGTTTAATTTTATTTAAAAAGAGTAAGGAGATGCTCTTGATCGCTTCCTGAAAGAACTGAGTCTGGGTGTGTGCATTGACTACTTTTTGGAACACGTGCACCTACAGGGTTCATCAGAATTCTCCGTAGTCAGTGCTGACAACCAACAAGGCAGGTGTTCCTGGCAAGGACTTTGCTTCCAGGATCTCCCAATCAAGTAAGAAACAAAGACCAAAGACAGGAACACATGTTTTGCCAGGCGGGGGAGGAACACGGCAAAGAGCACACTCTGGAGGGAGGGGCCGGTTAGCGTGCCGAACGCGGACAGGGACAAGGGTGGAGGAGGTTGGACCAGTGTGTGGGCAAGGCTCCTGCAACAGCAGTAACTTGAGAATGGTGATAAAGCAGCAGCCAGGGAAGCCAGCCTAGCGATGATTAACCACTGAGTGGGCGGGCGGAAGCAGAGAAAGGTGCGGCAGTCAAGTGCAGAGGTGAAGCCAGGGAAATGGTGGAGAAGGAAGCTGGGGAGACCTGGGCATCCTTGCAGGCAGAAGAAAGATAGCGGTGAAGGTGGGAATAAAGATTTGGAGCTGTCGCTGAGATACTAATTTAGAAGACCCCACAATGTCCCACATACTTAGGCCTTGGCTCTGAGGGTGGTGTTGTTGGGACAGGCCAGAGGAGGTCTTTAGGACATTGGGTGTGTGCTCTCAGAAGGAACTAATCCTCCCCTCCTTCTTTCTCTTCCCCTTCTCTCAATTTTGATTTTTCTTTACTTTTTTTTTAAAAGGTAGTTTAATTGCTTTTTAAAGGTCACCCTAGTCTGGGGCTTTGCCAAGAAAGTGGGAGGGCCCTACCTCCCCCCACTACTACCCATCTCCTTGCTTTAGGCTGGAGATGTGACCACTGGCTCCTGTGTGTACTCTTGGCATAAGAGTTGCTTTTGTCGGAATATTTTAACACAGCCGCAGAAGTGAAGCTAACAGTTTATACTGATATTTTATCTGTGAGGTTAAAGACAACAGCAAGGACAACTTTGTTCCCGCAGCTTCTCATAGCAAGTTGGAGCTCAGCACAAACCTCCAAAAAAAGAAATTGCCACAGGGAGGGGATGGGCAAGCTCAGGATCTAAGCATTTACTTATCATATATGCACAGGGGTCTGAGTTCTAGTCCCAGTACCACAGAAAATAGATAAAGTGTGGTCTACTCTGCAATAGACTAGTACTAGCCATGGAAGGCACAAAGTATTGATGCTGAGCATGAATGAACCGGAAGGCCTGGAGATGCTAGCCACACAAGTGTGATCCCCTTGTCCTCCTGCCCTTCCCATTGCTGCGACAAAATACCCAGCAATAAAGCGCCTGGAAGGGAGCGAGCTGGCTTGGCTCACGATTCTGCGTTGCAGTTCGTCACTGTGGTGGGGCCAAGGCAGGAACCTGCAGCAGCTGTTCACACCCACTGTCAGGAGTAGGAAGAACAGATGCAGGCAGGCTTATAACCAAGTTTCATTCTCCTCTTTTCTACGGTTCAGGACCCAAATCCAGGAATGGTATCACCCACCTTTAGATTGGGTCTTCCCATATCAATTATTTAAAATTAAAAATTTATTTTATTATATGAATGTGAGTGGTTTATTTGTAGGTATACATGTACATCATGCACCAAGCGCCCAGCTTGATGCTCTTGATGATCAGGAGAGGGTGTGAGGTGCATCCCAGAGCATTCCAGATGGTTGTGAGTCACCGTGTGGGTGCTGGGAACCGCACTTGGACGCTCTGCCACTACAGCAAGTGCTCTTGTCTGAGCCTGCTTTCCAACTCCTTCCTTCATTAATTGGTGTAATCTGGGCAATCCCCACAAGACATGCACACAGGCTAACCTTGTCCAGACAGTCCCTGATTAGGACTGACTCCCCAGCTGACTCTGTGTCCAGAGGAACTCACTATCAAACCTACTTCTATGAAATACCCAGAAAAGGTCAATTCATATTAGTTTCACAGAGGCAGAACTCAGACTGGTGCCTCCCAGAGGCTGGAGGGAGACTGGGGGGAGGGCAGGACCGACATCACGGCGTGAGATGATGACTGTGTGCGGGTTAGGATTCTCAGCCTTTCCATCAAGAGATGGCCATTGTTGGACTATCAGCACCACGTCCTTAGCCCCTGGGATAGACAGCTCAGCCTGAACACTGCCTTCTGAACACCAGGGATGCTGCTAGCTTCAGAGATGTCAAGATCACTTTCTCTAAGTCCTTTGGCGCCAAACATTTCTCTGTTAGTTCACAGCATCTTGGATCCTCTCTGGGTCTCTGGGAGAAGAAAAGGAGACTACAGACAGGCTCCTAGGCTTAGGCAGATAACTCTTTGAAGGTCTGCAAAGAGCAGGCAGGAGAGATGGCTTAGTGGTTAAGAGGCTCTTCTAGATGACCTGGGTTAGATTCTCAGCACCCACAAAGCAGTTCACAGTCATCTGTAACCCTAGTCCCAGAGGATCTGATGCCAGGCAGGTGTAGGATGCACAGACACATGCAGGCAAAACACCCAGCTACATAACATAAAAATGTGAATAAACCTATCACAGAAAGAGCAGAGTGTAGCAGGCAGGATAGACGTGGAGCCAGTCAGCAGGAGGGGCCTAGCAGGCAGGACAGACATGTGAGCCAGTCATCAGGAAATGAGGTCCATGGTGCTTCCTCCCACTTCACTCCAAGAACCTGAGGGTACTAGATGACACCGCTTTGCTGAGCGTGAATGTGGGGTTCCCAGAAGGCTGCATCTCAGGTATTTGCCAGGGCAACCAGACATCCTGGAGCTTCATTCTAATTTGTATGCTGAATTGCAAACCCTTCATGGCAAGTTAACAGTTGCCATGGCCAAGCCCCAAAGAACCATAAAGGGTATGAAAAGGGGTGGCTGCCAAGCTCCCAGGAAATGTCTGCCCATTTCCAGGAAGCAGGACTACTCTTCCACCGTTGTCTTCCTCCCTTGTTCCTTTATCTAGGACCTCCAGGCCCCCAACAGTTGAGAGGTAGATCTGTCTCCTACATCTATATTATAAATGATAAAACTCTCCTTCACTGCATACACACAAAGAAAACCACAAACGAACAAACACTAATAGCACCTTGCAGGGGATGATTACTTATCTTGACTCATGGTTTCAGAGATTTCAGCTCATGGTCTTTAGCTCTGTTAATTCTGGGCGCATGGGGAGAGAGATCATGATGAAGGAGAAGCATGTGGTAGAGGCCGCTCAACCCATTACAGACAGGAAGCTAAGAGAAAGACAGTTACAGCCCCCCACTGGCCTTGGCTATGTCCCACTACCTGCTTTCTATCACTTACTCAGGGTGCTAATTACAAATCCATAGTTATGATAAGAATACTCACAGTCTAATCATTTCTGGAAAATCCCTCGAGGACACGCCTGCAGCTGTGTTTTTTGCAAATCTGCTAGGTGTTTCTCAATCCATATTGGTGAAATGAACCATCACACAGCAATAATTAAAACAAGGCAGGGGTGTACCTCAGTTGGGAGAGTGCTTGCCTAGCATGAGGGGATGTCCTAGGTCCCATTCCTAACACAGACAGACGTCCTAGGTCCAGCCCCCAACACTGCATCGATGGCTTGCTGTCCTACTTGGGAAGGGCAGGTAGGACAACCACAAGTTCAAGGTCATCTTTGTCTACAAAGTGAGTTTGAAGCCAGCCTGGGTTATATGAGCCCTTGGGTCAACCATGTTCTCCTTTTAAATGACAAACAGTGCCAGGCACTTACCTATCCTGGATGCTGCATCTTTCGTGCCAAGGACGTCTTACTTTCTGGCTTTGCGACTGTGGGTGGGGACGCCACCACCAGTCACGGAGTACTTGTCTGGTGGATTAGTCACAGCACAGTAAATGTAAGGGCTGCTTTCCCATAGGCTTTCCCCATCTAGGGCCAAGTGGCCCTTTGTAGAGCATTGCTCTGTCTCAGTCTTTTCTTTCCCCTGGACTGGAATGCTTTATTTAGTTCAGGTTGGCCTTGAACTCGTGACCCACTGGCCTCACCTCCAAGAGTTCCAGGAGGTGTGTACACTACCACACCTGGCTTTGCATCGCTGTCACCAACCAATGCTAAGCGTGCCGTGCTTTGCGTGCTTTGTGTGGTGACTATCGGCCCTGCTTTGTCAGAGACCAAGGAGTTTCCCCTAATGAGGGAATTTTGGTGCAGAAACTGGGAAAGTCCCGGGTCAAACATGATGAGCGGGTTATGTGAGGGGTGCGCAGAAGCCAAAGCTACGGCCTCCCTCGGCCCAGTGGCCAGTCCCAGGATCTCTCGCCCGGGGTTTTCTTTCTCCCGTCAGTGCCGTCAGGGATGTGCAGGATTTTCATGAACTAGAGAGGAAGCTGGATCTAAGGTCAAGGGTGTAGGGATAATTCTAAAATAGTGGCTGCCAGTTTGGAGTAGAAACTGGATTTTCCTGACAGTTCATCTTGAGGTCAAGGGTTAGCATGATGAGAGGCCTCTTCAGTCACATGGATGCCGGGAGCTTCGGTGCAGTTGGTGTGTGGTGAGAGGGCACCTGGGAGACGCCAACAGTCTGGCTAATTTATAAAGGTGCCAAGGGGACTGAGGAAGAGTGGCAGGGGGTCTGCTTCTCTGTTTCAGGGCTCAAGTTATCGCAGCACATCTGACGAGTTGGGGCCCAGGAAAACTTGACAGGGGCCAATCCGAAAAAGAGCGGCAGAGGTTCCCGTTCTCCCCGGGGCCAGCTGTCTCACTGCCGTGACCAAACACTTGGCTTCCAGAAGGGAGATCTTATTTTATAGGTTACAGGGAACACAGGGAATGGGGCAGGGAAGGCGTGGTGGTGGCAAAGGGTGAAGTGGCTGGTCGTGTTTCTGTTGCTGGGAGGCAGAGGCAGACAACGCTGGGGCTGGGCAGGCTTTTCCCCTTTGCCCCTTTTCTTCTTTCCAGTAGGAGACCCCTTCTCAGTGACAGTTCTCTGAAAACACGTGTATTCACGGTTGTGCCAGAGGTGCCTTCCAGAGGATTCTAAAGCTAATGACTTCAACAGTGAGGTTAATCGCTACAAGGGGTGAGGGTGAGAGAGAGTCTGAGCTGTGATCCTAGAGTGTGACCCACTTGTGAGAGGAGCAGTCTGGGATAGACAGCAAGAGACATGACTGCCAGCATTTAAGGGGTGTATTGGGGCAGCTAAGTACTGTGTGTATTAGTCCCAAAGTGAACAGCCCAAGCATCTGTCCACTTAGGAATGGATAAATAAAATGTGGTGTATTGTGGAAATTATTTGGGAATTTTTTAAAAAGTTGTCTTGGGTCAGCAAGATGGTTCAGTTGGCAGAGGGGCTTGCCACCAAGCCTGGTGGCTGGAACTTGATCCCTGGGACCCCCGTGGTGGAAAGAGAAAGCCGAGTCCTCTAAGCTGTCCTCTGACTTCCACGAAGGCACCGTGGCACTCACAAGTCCGCACATACACACATCCATACACTAATAAATAAATGTAAGCAATAAAATCTTGAGTAGCACTGATGAAGGGTTCTGTGGCACCCCATGACTATGAGCCTCAAGAAGGCCACAAGGCCATCAAGAATGTGGGAGCCGTGGTACAGCCACTGATGTTGGAGTACTCTCTGTCCAAGGGGCCATGCTTGGAGAACAGTGTGGCTTTGCCCCTGTGCTGTTTCCTGACCATTGTGACCAATCACCGGCCATGGTCTGGACACAGTGGCACACCCTGTAATCCCAGCATGTGGAGAGCAGAAACCAGAACAGGGGCTCAAGTGCTGTCTGGGCTACTTGAGACCCTGTCCCAAAAATTTATAGCTAAAACCCAAAAAGGAGAAAATTTGGCTGGAGGGCTTGTAGAACAGGTCATAACACAGTAGCCAGGGAAGCAGAGGGACAGACAAGGAGGAATTAGGGACAAGATACCCCCAAGGGCATACCCCCAGTGACCGACTTCCTCTAGTCAAGTCCCAACTCTAAAGCTTCCAGAATCTTCCAAATTAGCACTACTAGCTGGGGACCAGTCCCTCATCAAGTGAACCTTTCAGGAGGGCCTTCCACATGAAAGTATGGCAGCCTTGTGAGCCAGTACCATGCCACAGCTGCCTAGGGACTCCAAGGACGAAGGAGAGTTAAGAGAAATTAAGTAGTTGAGAGACATCCCTGCCACCAAGGGAAAAGCATTTGCCAAGGAAGACTGAATCTCCATCCCTAGTGTGTGTAATAAAACTTCCAGACCAAAAATAAATAAATAAATAAATAAATAAAGTAAGTAAGTAAGTAAGTAAGTCCTGTTTGATGCTGCAGTGTGGGCGTAACTGGAAAATGAGCGACTCACCAAATAACCCAGGCACAAAAGGTCACAGAGTGCATGATTCTCTTCATCTGAAACGTGTAGAGGAAGGTTAGCGGCACCAAACATGTTCATAGGCCGTCTGCTTATTTGGGAGATCACACGAGCCACCAGTGTGCCCTGAGGTTGTGGTATTCAACTCCTGACCCACCTTCTGTGATTTTGTTTATGTTTTAATAGGTTCATGATATTTAATTCACTTTACAAAATTTGTAATCTTTAATTATGTAATTGTGAATATATATACATTTTGAACAGAATTTTGTATTTTTTAAAATAAAAATGTGTATAAGTGTTTTGCACACATGTACATATGTACCATATATGTGTAGTGCCTACGCAGTCCAAAAGAGGGCACTGGATCCCCTGGAACTAGAGCTACCGATGGTTGTGAGCCACTATGTGGGTGCTGGGAACCGAACCTGGGTCCTCTGCAAGCACAGAGAGTGCTCTCAACCACAAGGCATCTCTCCAGTCTCATGTATTCTCTCTCTCTCTCTTCCTCTCTCTGTCTCTCTCTCCCTCCCTCTCTCCTTCCCTCCCTCCCCCTTCCTTCCTTCCTTCCTTCCTTCCTTCCTTCCTTCCTTTCTTTTTAATCACAGATATGCAGAATGTCATTCTTGCCATGTTCTTGCTTGCTTGCTACTGGAGATTAAACTCTGCCATCTTCTGTCTCCTTTTAAGAATTTTAAAGGAATTAGTTTATCTTTTTAATCTTTGACAGTTTTATGCAATGTGTTTTGTCATTTCCTGTGTCCTCTCTGATGCCCCACCCACTTCCGCTGAGCCCTTTCCTTTCCTGAAAAGTCCCCCTCTTCATGTCTTGTTTCATTTTGTGTATGTGAGCTGTTGAGTTTAATCTGGGCTGTTTGTGTGTACACGACAGGTGCATACCGGGGCACGTCCAGCAAGTAGCTACAGCACTGAAGAAAATGACCCCCCAGCAGCTACTGACTACCTTTAGCTCCTCACGGGTGGGGGTGGGGCTCAAAGTTCCTCCATCCATGGCAGAACGCTGATGAGCTGGAGTTACAGATGATTGCGAACCACCACGCGGGTTCTGAGTATTGAACCCAGGTCTCCTGGAGGAACAGCCAGTGCCCCTAACAGCTTGGCTATCTCTCCAGCCCCCTCTTCTCCTTTTTTATGAGTTTTTTGAGAGTTCGTACAATGTGTTTTGGTCACATCCATCCTCTTCCCCAACTCCTGCCAGACCCGCCCACCCTTCCCTATGCACTCCTGAAAGAGACAAAACGAAAAACCCAAACAAGCCCAACTTGTTCTGCTCAGATACTTACAAATGCGTGGCCTCCTCTGGAGCCCGGCCAAGACCACTCCAGAAACCGGACTCTTCTCTCCCAGTGGTCAGCAGTTGCCAGTATGTCCCCACCTAGGAGTGGGGACCCTGACATGTTGGGATTCTGTATGGCTTGAGGTTCTAAAGTTCTTGTGCCCGCTGTGCAGATGTGGAGAGTTCATATATGTACCTTGTATGTTGTCCAGCTGTGGAGAGTTCATATGTGTACTTTGTATGCTGTCCAGCTGTGGAGAGTTCATTTGTATAGCTTGGATGCTGTGCAGTTGTGGAGAGTTCATTTGTATAGCTTGGATGCTGTGCAGTTGTGGAGAGTTCATTTGTATAGCTTGGATGCTGTGCAGTTGTGGAGAGTTCATTTGTATAGCTTGGATGCTGTGCAGTTGTGGAGAGTTCATATACTCAGTTCCCATGATGTTCAGCGGTGGAGAGTTCCTATGTGCAGCTCCCTGCTGTGTTCAGGGGACACAGCTCCATCCTACATCTGCTGCCTCTGGCTCTTACAGTGTTTGCTCCCCTTCTCATGCAACAATCCCCGAGTCTTTGGCGGAGAAGGTATACGATACAGATGTTCTGTTTGGGGCTAAGCATTCCGCAGTCTCTGAGCCCCTTCACATTGGTCGGTTGTAGGTCTCGTCTCAGTGCCGGTCACCATCAACTGTAAACAGACGCTTCTCTGACGAGGGCTGAGGGCTGCGTCAGTCTGTGTGTAGTGCTAAGTCATCAGGAGTTGGTTTAATACTAGGACCATTTAGTAAAATAATAGCAGTAGATTCTCTTTGACGGCCTATGACCTGTCTAGCCACAGGTTCTTGGCCCTGTGATCATTCCAGGTAGGGGTTTCACCTTGTGGAATAATCCTTAAATCTAACCAGATAGGAGTTGTGATGTGGGAGTCCCCTCTGTGTGCCGTGATTACCATTAATTAATAAAGAAAACTGCCTTGGCCTGTTGACAAGGCAGAACTTAGGTGGGCGGGGAAAACTAAGCTGAACGTTGGATAAAGAAGGGTGGAGTCAGAGAGAGGCCATGGAACCATTGTCGGAGATAGATGTGCTGAAGCTTTGCTGGTAGGCCATGACCGTGTGGTAATGTACAGGTCAATAGAAAAGGATTAAATTAAGATGTAAGAGTTAGTCAATAAAAAGCTAGAGCTAATGGGCCAAGCAGTGATCTAATTAATACAGTTTCTGTGTGATTATTTCAGGGCTAAGCAGTTGGGAGCTGACTAGCATCCTCCTCCAACAGAGTTACACCTCCTCCACATTGGTTACACCCATGATGTTTGAGCAACTATTGCACCATTGGCCATGTTCTGCCAGGTGTGTTGCTGCAGCTCACAGGGTTCGCAGCTGGGTAGGACCAATGACTGTTGTTTCTCCTCCTGCAGCATGCATGGCAGCTTCCAGTGCTATGAGAGCTGTCCACAGTCTCTTAGCAGGGATGAAGACTTCAAGTTAGAACCAGCTAGATTTCCCATGTTCTACAGATCAAGCATGTGGTGTCTTCAACAACCTGGATTTTAGCACCAAGTTCTGGATAGTAACCAATAGCACTGACAACCGTCTGTAGTTTTGGGGGGCGGGTGTCTATGGGACCTCATTGGTTAACATTGTGGTGCTGGGTTCTTATTTGTTAGCTTGTGGTGTCGAGTGTGGGCGTTGTTGCTCTGTTACAGGATAACTCCATTTTAACTCTTTTTGTGTGTGTGTTTTAGGAAGTTTCTTCAGTAGTGGGCTTTCATCTGACTTTTTAAAAGTGTGTTGTGTGTGTCATGTGCATGTGTGTGCACACAAGTGAGCTAGAGTGCAGAAGAGGCCTAAAGGAATAATCGGATTCCCTAGAGCTGGAGTTACAGGAAGTTATGAGTTTCGTGATGTGTGTGTTGGGAATGAAACTCAGGTCACTGCAAGAGCAATACATGCTTTTAACAGCTGAGCCATCTCTCCAGCTCCCAGGAAAATACTTTTAAATCACTGCATTTTTTTTCCCTCTCAGTGACAACAGCTTAAATGAAACCAGTTGGGGAATCTGAGTGAATCCACAGCTGCCCATCTTTTGTCAAGCATCCTGCAATGGTTAATGTGTATGTGTGTGGCGCTACCCAGATATCTGCTTAAGCACTATTCTGGATCTTTCTGTGCTGGCTTGCGTCACTGTAGTAGCCATGCATGTGGTGCTGGTGGTTAGATCTGAGACTGAGATGGCCCTGGCAGGATTTCCTGACAGAATGTAGGGCACAGAGGAACTGGGAAGTCATGACTCGCACACGCCTTTAAGCAGAAGTCAGGAACTAACCTAATTTTGATGGGAAATTATTGAGCAACGAGACAGTTTGACTTGGCTTCAAACCAGCACGCTCATCCCTCCTTTCTTTGTCTTATTTTAGACAAGGTCTATGATAGACAAGGCTGGCCTTTAACACGCTTATCCTGCCTTAGATCTAGAGCGCAGAGGTAATAGCGTTATATGTGCTGTGATGTCTGGGCAGAGGTAATAGCGTTATATGTGCTGTGATGTCTGGCTGGTGCTCTTTATTTTGTAATGGAAGACTTTTTTTTGGAAGCTTTTTTCTTTCTTTCTTAAAGGAAAGGAAAATATGTCTGTTGAAAACCACACACACAAAAAAAGGTCTGGAGTCTGTACTTGTAGAATTGTCTAGATAATGCTGCAACTTTGATCTGTGTAGTTTATTGCTGCCATCTTCACAATGCATGAGAACATTTTCCCATGGTTATTCCTGTCCCGTTGCTATTGTTCCTGAGCACCTGTGGGGTTTTAGGCAAAGAGAGGTGAAGCTGTTTAGCCCAGTGTGCACAGGAAAGGGCTGTCAGGGCTTGAATTAGAGCTAGGTTGGTTCTTAGGATCTTTACTCCTTCAAGACACTTGGACTTAATTGCAGAACTGTACATTGGGTCTGCTGCGTTAAAAGCACATGCATGACAATAACTTTGAGCTATCTGTTTATACGCTCCAGAGTGCCTAAAGGCAGTGTGCATATCTTTTGGGTCATTCAGTGCTTGTTTTTTAAATTCTATGCATGGAAAAAAAAAACCAAAAAAACCTTCCCTGCATTGATGAGGAAGTGTAACTAGACACAGCACGCTTAGTCAAGGGGGAAAATTTCAACATAAAAAAAGCCCATACATTTGAGGAAGTGGCTCCACAGGCCAGCAGACTAGTAAAGAATTAGACATCTATATGCATGTTCATAACAAAATTATGTAAAACAGAAGGAATAACACTAGCGAGATATCGGTATTGTAGTTGGTTCAGGACAGTTTTCCTTGAGCTGGTTAATGGGAGGTTGTGGGCAGGTATTCAGTGTAGGTCTGTGAGGTCTGTGTTCTGAGATGACCCATGGCTTGGGTGAGTTTATTTATTCCTGATGATGACTGGCCTAGAGATGACAGCCAGGCTAAGGCTGCAGCTCGGTGGTAGAGAGCCTGCCTAGCACGCACGGACCCTCTGTGTTCAGTCTTCAGTACCACAAAACAGAACAAAGCAAAGAAAAAGGAGCCCAGTGTACAGGAAGCAGGCGCCACCCAACGCCTATAGCCGGGGCAGAGTAGAGGAAGAGTCAGGGTACAACCAGCTGAATTTTAGAGACAGCATCTACATAGGACAAAGGCTTCTTTTTATCCATTTTTGTTTTGCAAAAGGTAAATCCAAACCCACAGTTTTCCACGCATTGTGATTTCAACAAAAGCAAACATGTTCTTCTGGACTGGGTATATGTATCGTGAATTCACTCTGATGAGCTCTTCCTGTTTCTAAACCACAGTTTTTGCTTCTGGACCTAGCACACTCCCCACCCTGACCTTGCTGCCACCCTGCCAACCTGCTGTGGGATATGTTTGCCACTTTGGCCTACTGGTTCCTTCTGGTGTGGACACAGAGCCCCTCAAGGTCTCCCAAAGATCCACTAAAGACAAATGTGCAGGTGTGTGGACTTCCCGGCAGGGCCCAGGGTAAAGGAAGAAAGTGCTCCAGTACACGTGACCAGTTTTTAAACAGTGGCCTCCGGGACACTCTCAAATCCTACAGGATGTGAAAGCCTGTCTGCTGCTCACTCCCAGGCATCCCGACAGGCTGCTTGACTCCTGGCATTTCAGTATCTTAGGCGAATCTCACTTTGGCAGCAGTGATTACAGATCTTGAGGTTAGGAGGGAGGAGGCAGCCTTCTAGAATCCACATTCTGGATCTCCTGTGAGTCTTCCTTCCTGGTTCCCACAGAGGACTCAGGGCTGTTCTTGTTCATTTCAGGTGAAGTCATGCTTCCTCCTCAGGGTAGGGCTCACCCACATACCTGCTTGATGCCAGCTGGACCTATCCCAAGCTTTGCCAGTCAAGTCTCTGATCCTTGGCGTGAAGAGAAGCTGCTGGCTTCTATCTGCAGAGACCTCCTGTCTCAAGGTCAAGAGTGTTAGATACTATAGCCTCACCACAGGCTGAGATCCATTGTATTCCCAGTCCTGGGATTATCAAGAGCCTATCTATGTGGGATGGAAATCCCGGGGACCATCTTAGACTTGTCCATTGCCCTCAGCTTGAGGAATGATTAGTCATGGCCAGTCATGTCTTGTTTGGCCACAGGACAGACTTCCTTATAAGTCCCCATTGTTGAGGTTGACTTTCAGGAAGTGTAGTAGTTGT
This sequence comes from Myodes glareolus, assembly GCF_982192425.1. Taxonomy (NCBI): domain Eukaryota; kingdom Metazoa; phylum Chordata; class Mammalia; order Rodentia; family Cricetidae; genus Myodes; species Myodes glareolus. The sequence continues at coordinate 9,292,255 of NC_142027.1, forward strand.
ACTCTCTGAGGTGAACTCTGCAAAGAAGGGTGGGGGAGAGGTGGGAAAGCAAGGCTGAGGAGACAAGGCTTCAGGATGACTCTCAGGGGTGTCCCCATAGAGGAAAAACCAGGGCTTCTCAGTGAGGCACTTCTGAGGACGCTGAGAGCATCCTTGGCTGCTTCTTGGCAACCCCCAGGCAGGTAGGGATCAAGACCTTTGCTTCTGAGCCCTGCGTGACTGCCCAGCTGAAGCAGTGCCTTGCTTTGTGGCCCCTTACTTCTGAGCCCTGTGTGACAGCCGTAGCAGAATGCTACATTGTGGCACCTTGCTTCTGAACCTTGCATGCAGCCATAGAAGAACGCTACATTGTGACACCTTACTAAATCCATATCCAAGCAAGCTAACTTGAACACAAGTTTTGGCCACCCATAACTAACCTGCCACTCTCTGACCAGCAAGGCACTGGCTGGTCAGGATAACTGCATAAGGGTCCACAGCTGAGTAAGGCCCTGGACCCCAGTTCTCCCCACAGCAGCCTACAGAGCAGCTGATGGTGCAGAGGGACAGTCTCCAGGGAGGGAACTTGTGACCCAGTTCCAGTTTGATTTTTGTCCTGTGACCAGGGCCTGCAGTGGCTTCAGCACCAGGGTTCTACCATCGAGTTCTGGTGGGCAACCAACAGCAGCAGCCAATTGCCTGCATTGTTTTGGGGTCTCAGGAACCTCCTTGACCAACGACGCATAGGGAGGCTGCTCAAACTAATTGGTTTTCACTTTTATTTTTTAATTAACTTGGCAAGAAGCACGTTTCCTTCTGGATTTTCACACATCCTAAGTTTGGTTGAACCACCTCCCCTAGCCTCTCTTCTCACCATGTCCCAAATAAGTTTATTTTAAAATGTTAGTATCACAACCCACTGTAAAGAACAGCTTTTGTAACTACCTGGACTTTTCAGGAGATATTTTAGATGTTAATTAAAATGTAAAGGATATAAACACAAAATTCTTTTATAGGGACAGTAAGCACCGTGTTTAGAATGTAACTCTCCCCATCCCCTTTTTGAGAAAGAATGTAGCCCAGGCTACTCAAACTCAGGTAGTCAAAGGCCTTGAATTGAACCTTCTGCCTCCACTTCCTAAGTTCTGGAATTGGAGGCACATACCATCAAGCCTGGTTTATGTGGTGGTTGGAATAGAACCCAGAGCTCTGGATCTGGTAGGCAAGTTCTCTACTTAGCTATATTCCTCCTCCTTTTAAAAGTTAATCAAGTAATTAATTTGTTATTTTGGTTTTTTTGAGAGAGAGTATTTGTAGTAGGATGCCACTTGTTTGTTCCCGGCTGCTCAGCCCTTAAATAATCACACAGAAACTGTATTAATTAAATCACTGCTTGACTTATTAGCTCTAGCTTCTTATTAGCTAATTCTTACATCTGAATTTAACCCATTTCTATTAATCTGTGTATCACCACATGACTGTGGCTTACTAGCAAAGTTCTGGTGTCTGTCTCCGGTGGGCTACATGGCTTCTCTTGACTCTGCCTTCTTTCTTCCAGCATTCAGTTTAGTTTTACCTGCCTAGCTCTGTTCTGTCCTGCTATAGGCCCAAAGCAATTTCTTTATTCATTAACCAATAAAAGCAACCATATACAGAAGGACTTTCCACACCATTTCCCCTTTTCTATCTAAATAAAAAGGAAGACTTTAACTTTAACATAAAATTACATATAACAAAACAGGCATTAAGCAAGAATTACAGTTACAACATTTATATTTACTTTATCTTTTCTCATAACTAAGGAAAACTATAACTATAAATTCTTCAACTTCATCAAAGACTCCAGAAGGATATAATATTACCTAAGTTAACAGAAAGTGCCTTGTAAGCAACTTCTAAAGCTCTAGAATTGACAGAGACATTTTGCTGCCTGGACAGTCACCCAAAGTTCTTCTGTACTGTTGGGGCATCCATCTTCCGTCTACAGGCCCATAGTATCCAGCAGACTTTTCCACGAAGCAGGAAATTTCAAAGACAGTTCCACCTATATTGGCAGTTTGCCAGCCACTTTCTTCTGTGTCCTGCAGAATGTCTGGCAGTTTCTTTCAAAACTCATGAACCCTGAAGGACTGTCTTACCTTTAGGCAAGTTCAGCAGTCATTTTTCTGTGGGTCTTGCATGTCCAGTTCATACAGCATAGCATCAAGCAGTCCAGGAAAGAGCAGTTTCTTACCCAAATGTATGACCAACTCTTTGAGGAACCTCTTTGATGCCCATTGTCCTCTTGAAATAGATTGGTGCTGCCAGGATCAGATGTGTCTCATTGTCGTAAAAAATCCTAAGTTATTAAAACATTTTAAATGTCATATTCTGAAGGTCTCTGAAAGATTTGAAGAATACCTATTTAACTGAAATATATCTCTATATACCTAGAAAACCTAATTAATATGATGACAAGTTTGACTATTATAGATGACTATTAACCTGTATTTCTTAATTATATATTATGTTTTTAAATTAACTACACAATAACAATACCTTAATCAAGAGAAGAAATACACAAATAACAAAATTGATCTTAAATTTGTATAAATAAACCAAGAGCCATACTAATGTAAATCTCCATGGCATATCCCCCTTTAAATGTAAACAAACATTTATAAACAATATTTGGGAATTTGGGTGTAGTTCTCTATAAACTGCTTCCTGCTTTTGTTGGGTGAAGTAATTTTTGGGGGTGTTCATGGCAGTCTTTTGGGGAGTCTTAGTCCACCAAACCACATTAGTCTGAAGCAGCTCCACAGGTTCTCATCCTCCAAGGAAACAAAAGCAGAACCTCTTTTCCAAAGCAACAAATCCTTAGACCCGAATTCTGAAGTCAAGATACCGTTATGTTGGTTTAACTTAGCAGTCCATACAATGAAACGTCTCTTGTTATGTAGCTCTTTAACAATCAAAAAATTCAAAGAAAACACAATAATATACATAATCCAGACTCTGTGTATATTCCATCTTTACATGGCTTATTTTTTTACTCTATTACTTTTTCTATAACTTTAATATTTTTTTGTTATTTTTACTCCTTTAATCTATGATTGTCTGTACTCTGTTATATTACATTTACTGTCTCTTTACTTTTTCTTTCTCTCGCCCAAGTCTATGCACATTTTTTGAACACACTATGTCTCATTTAGAAGTTTTTTTTTTAATGTTTGAATCTATCCTATTGTGCAGCTGTGACCCTTTTCTGTCCTGGAGAGCTTTTAAAATGGTAAGAAGCTTGGTTGCCTTCCTGGAGAGATACCATATCCGTTAACCCATTGTAACTTTTCAATAGATTCTGATTATTAAATTCAACACTGTAAACTTTTTCATATAATTTCTCAGCACCCTTTGACCTGGAGAGAATTTTGTCTGTCAAATTAATGTTATCCTTTTCAATGGTATTAATTTTTTCAGCTAACAGTTCATTATTAGTCTATAAAGACTATTGGGGCTGGAGAGATGGCTCAGCGGTTAAGAGCATTGCCTGCTCTTCCAAACGTCCTGAGTTCAATTCCCAGCAACCACATGGTGGCTCACAACCATCTGTAATGAGGTCTGGTGCCCTCTTCTGGCCTTCAGGCATACACACAGAAAGAATATTGTATACATAATAAATAAATTTAAAAAAAGAAAAAAAATTTAAAAAAAAGACTGTATCATTTCTACAAGTGCCTCATTCTTGGCTCTGTTATAATATTTCTTTAGGATATAATTTGAAAAATAAATTAATTTCCAAAATCAAATAAATGGATGTATAAGGAAAATCACACAAGCCTTGCAGAAGACCATCCATATTGTAAGCAAAATGGTTATTAAATTCCTGGATGTGTATTCAGAGCTCAGGGTAAGGCTAGCTGCTACAAGCCGCAACATTATACAGCAATTGCTCAGCCATCTTTTCATGAGCAACGGATCAAAGCCAAGGGATCTGGTAAAGGCTAAACCAAAAGGCAAGGCTTCTTGGCGTTCCTGCTTTGTCAATAAAGTGACCTCCCTTTGCTGTAGAATTTTCGCGGTAGCTGGCTTCCCTTCTGCTACGTATTTGGGAATTAATTCCCAGAGTTCAGATCTGTTTCCCACTACCAGGCCTTGTTCCTCTCTTCTAGGTGAACACAGAGATCTGCCTTCCTACAATTATCTTTATCAGCAGCATTTGGTCAGTGCTTAGGGCCCAGACGTAGAGCATTACCCACCCAAGCTGCTGCTCTGGCTTTACCTCACTCAGAAGATTCCTGACTCCTTACGTTCAAGTGCACTCCAGGTTACTGATAGCTTTAGTTCAGGACTCTCAAGGACAGCAGGAGGGATAATTAACTGCAACCCAGAGAAAGACAACACCCACGAACAAAACGGCTGAAGACAGCATAGCTCGGAACTGAGAATCGAGAGGCCTGGGTCTCTTCTTCACTTAGAGCAGCAAGTCTAACTCCAGACCTAGATCTGCAGAAACTGCAGCGTCCAGTGTCTGTGCTATCTGAGCTGGAGCCATGGCTTCTCCCTGACTGTTTACGTAGGTTGCCTAGTAACCGGGTAGTCTCTATGCATACTGGGACAAAAGAAGCGGCACACTGATTTAAAATGCAATTTGTGCCCTATTCATACTTTTGCTGAAAATAAATCTTTTAACCTTTCATCTATCACCTAAAAATGTGGAATTCCCTGATGAGTTAATAGAATCCCCTGGTGATTTAATCCCTTTCTTAACTAACTTTCTCCACTAAGGAGTTCACTGGAGGTGTACTAGCCACTCCCATAGCTCTCTCCCTCCCTGTGTGTGTGTGTGTGTGTGTGTGTGTGTGTGTGTATGTGTGTGTGTGTATGTGTGTATGTGTGTGTATGTGTGTGTGTATGTGTGTGTGTGTGTGTGTGTGTGTGTGAAAACCCTTATCTGATTTTCTATGGAGCAAAAGATTTCTGGCGCTGGAGCCTGCCAGGGCTGGGAACTGCTGGATTTAAGGGTATATGTGACCGGGAACATTTGTAACAATGCAGGACAAGAATAAGTAACCATGAGAAGTGATGGACTGGAGCGAGAAGAACAAGGAAACACGGACGGACGATTTCTGCTGAGTAGATTTTGTACCCCTCAGATCTTTGCCCTCAGATTTCCAGACCCCCTTTAGCTATCAGTGTCATCCTCAACTGAATCCTGAAAGGGAGTCTGAAAGACAAAAACTTTCAAGGCTCTCTAAAGCTAGCCCATCCATATCCAGGCCAAAGGCTGTGTATTCAGAGCTCAGGGTAAGAGCCACCCATATCCAGGCTAAACTTACATGAAATTTAAATGAAATTCAATTGGGTGGGTGCTCTATTTTTACTTACTACATCTGGCAACTTTGCATGGTACCTTCTGCCTTCAATCATGACAGTCATTTAAGAATCTTTTCCCCAAGCAAGGCTTGGTGTGGCATGCCTTTAATGCTAGCACTCAGGGTTAGGAGGATCTCTGAGTTCCAGACCAGCATGGTCCACAGTCAATTCTGGGCCAGCCAGGACTGCACAGTGAGACCTTTATCTCCACCAAAGAAACAAATGCACGACAGACAGTGGTGGCATACTCCTTTATCCCAGCACTCAGGAGGCAGAGCAGGTGGACCTCTGAGTTTGAGGACAGCCTGGTCTACAGAGTGAGTTCCAGGACAGTCAGGCCTACAGAGAAACCCTGCCTCAAAACAAACAAACAAGAAAAAAACCAACACAAACCAGAGGATAAACAACCCTTTTCTTATATAGCAGTCAGTTGGGCCCAAATAGGTGACTTTTCTCCCTCTAGTGGCGAATGCCGTTAATGCATGGACTTTCTGTGACCACGCATTAACACTCGCCGCCAAAAGCCAGCAGGGAAGTCTCCCACAGTAGCTGTAAAAAGACGGGGAGAAGAAAAGGATCTTTATTTCCCGGGCCCGCCTTGGAAGAAGACGTTCTGTGCAATGCTATGGATGCTCTTTCCAGGAAGCACGCTACACAAAACTGCAGGTCAGACACGTGCAAAGCTGACTTCGACATGCGAACGTGGAGCGGCTCTTAGGAAGAGTGTACAGAGGATGCTGGACCTGCATACCAAAGCAGCGCTGTCTCTGTGTAAGTCAGATCCTCGAATACTAAAAAGCACGATGAGACTGGGGAGGGCGTACAGCAACAACAACAACGTCTTCACTTTCTGCCAGGAGCACACAATTGCTCTCTCCTCTCTTCTTCCATGATGGATCCAGAAAACTTAGGGTGTGTGTGTGTGTCTGTGTGTGTGTGTGTGTTCACGGTAAGTAACATCTAACTTCTAGCAGCCACGGGGCAGTGTTTTCAGCTCCCCTCCTCTTCCCAATTTGCCCCTCCCCACCAAAAGCCAGGGTATCAACCCTGCCAATGTCCTTCATTTCCATCATTAGCTCCTTGCAGAATGTCCTCTGCAGACGCAGGTTGAGGGGGCAGGCACAGGCAGGGCTCTCGTAGATGGAGAAGATACTGTTCTCCTGTTAATATGCCCAGTCCATCGCCCACACGCACATGTATTTATGCTGCCCTCAGGACTGATAATTGTGTGGTCATCCTAAGCCCAGGAAAAGTTGTAGGAAAAGCTGACAGTGTTCTGGGAGCCGTCTCGGGCAAGGGGCATGAACAGTGGGCACACACCGCGAACGCCTAACAGAAAAGTTAGGCTTTGCTGTTTACGCTCAACCCTAGCCCTGGGGTAGACAGGAGGATCTCCAGAGCTCACTGCTCAACCACCCCAGCCGGAACCCTGAGCTTCCTCTTCACAGGGAGATCCTATCTCAAGTCTCACTCAGACCTCCACACTTGTGACACCTGCGTGTTCACACTAATGCACAAGTGTGTGCTCACCTGCAGCACAGACACAGAGGAGAGGGGAGGGCTGGGATATCTCTGTGTAGCCTTGGCTGTCCTGGGACTCTGTAGACCAGGTTGGCCTGGAATTCAAGAGATCCGCCTGCCTCTGCCTCGAGTGCTGTGATTAAAGGCACGTGCCACCACTGCCCAGGGGGTTTTGGATGTAATGAATTAAAACATTCCCTACTGGAGAGATAAGGGAAGGTTCCAAAATTTCGTAAGTGAGGAACTCTTCCAAGGCTCAGGAAGTCATGGGATCAGAGAGCCCTTCTTGAGGTGATGATAGCAGGGAACTGTTGCTCAGGAAGAGGGGACTCCCAGGAGAGCTGCCGACAGGGGGCGCCAAGCTACAGCTTTCCAGTCCTCACCAGAGCTGCAGGGCAGCGTTCTCAACCTTCCTAACGCTGGGACCCTTTAGTACAGTTCCTCATGGTGTGGAGAACCCCAACCATAACATTATTCCACTGATGTTTCATAACTGTAATCTTGGTGTTATGAATGGTAAACCCAGGGTACCCGGTATCAGACCCCTGTGAAAATGCTTACTGAAAAAGGTTGCGACCCACAGGCTGAGAACCGCGGACTTGGATGGCACCCTCTCTTTGCTCTGTTGTTGGTGCCCGACCCTGGGCGGTGACATTTCTTCCTTTTCACCTAGGAAGAGTCAGGCCACAGCCAGTGATCTGAGCACTTGGGAGCTGAGGCAGCAGCACCGCCAATCAATCAAAGCCTGCAGGCAATAGAATCTGTCACTACCACTAAGTAACAGGACACTTCTTAGGAATAAAGATAAATTTATTATTTCCTCCACTGCGAGGAAGGAAACTGACAAACACGAGTTGTGTTCACCCTCCGAGGCTCCCGAGTTGGAGCAGAAGGGACCTCAGGACACGGGAGATGGAGGGACGGGTGACACAGACACTGGCGAGGTGAGCAGTCTGGATCCAGGCAGCCAGAGGGCAGCAGTCCTGCACAGCTCACCTCATGACGCCATGTGCAGGGCCGCTGCCCACAGGACACCGTCCGCAGTGTCCTGCTGCTGGGAATGTCTTTGGAGGACATCGTCTCAACACCCCTGGCACACAGAAGCCAAGTTCAAAGTAGCACCCACCAAAACCCTGAGTTTTGGCTCCAGTATTTGTTCTGTAAAACCACGGCGGCAGCAGACCCTCAGGCAGACAGACAAAAGGATAAGACGTCTGTGCCGAGTACCACACTATGATGGGGCTGGGGCACAGTGGGGAATTTGGTCCCTGAACGTGAAGCTTCTGCACTAGAGGGGAGACAGACACCGAAGGAACAATGCAGGCCAGGTACAAGAGGCTACACTGGCGGTGGGAGGCTTCGGTAACACTTGACCCCAGGGCCCAGGAGAAATACAAGGTTATCTGAAGTATCATAGCCTTCTGGGCTCTGTACTTTTTCTACATATGTACATACATGTATCCACACCTGTAAATACTCATACAGCGGGCCCTTGATATGTTGCTCGGGCAGGCCCTGCATTCGTAGGCAGCTGGGAAAGGAATACACCGGGGACCGTTAGATGACCTGCCTACAACAGACACTCATGAGCAGCAATGTAAAGTTAGCTACAGGCACCCGCAGATGGTGGTACACAATCAATTCTTCCTTTGCCTTAGTATTTGACACTGTTTCTTTTTAGGTACACGGATGCTGAGACGGGGTCCCTGAATACTGCTTGATGGGAGAGGTCAGCTTGGTTTACAAAGGAACACAGAAAAGCTACATACGATTCCACTTCTGTCTGCTGCCGGCATCTTCTGCTCCCACAAGTGCTAGACTACCTACCTACTAGGCTGAAACGCCAACTCCTCGGATTGGAGAGCTCCCCTCTCCACTGTTTCAGCCCCTTCTGAGTTCTAGTCAGCAACACTGCTGTGGCAGGTTAGGGGTTAGGAAGTGCCAGTGCAGACGACAGCACCTTTGAGACACCAAGGAGCTATGGCAGTATTAAAAAGCTGAATGTTCTGGATTTCTTCTAGAAAATGAACAGGGGGCGAACACCCGATGGCATACGCAGCAACGGGCCACCGCTGTGGCACAAGACAGCACCCTGGGACTTCAGCTGGCAGCAGAAATGGGTGGCCACCTTCAGTTAGGCCTGTCTCTTCACAGACGAAGGTCTAACACTCCAGACCCTGCCCCTCCGCATCAGCGGTGGAGAGCTGCCGCATTTTGCAGGCCTGGGTTCTGAAGATGCTCCTCCTTTCCCAAGGAGCAGCGGCCCTCTCTCAGGTCCCAGGAGGACAAAGGCATGTTCCTCGGCCTTCCCACATGGAACTCTGAAAGAGCCCACTGTGGGCAGACGCAGTCCTACGGCCTGAGCCCTTGGCTGCTCTCACTCCCGGTACCTTCCTCTTCGTTAGAGTAGTTCCCCGAGTCCTGGCTGGTCTGGAAACTGTACTTTCTGTGATCTTCCTCAGGTGCACCGTTTTCTTCTGCTACAGTAGCCAGGCCTGCGCTCTCGATGATGAAGCACTTCTCGGTGTGCTCCTCAGGAGTCAAAAGCAGAAGGTTTTTCGAAGGCGGCTCAGAGAAAAGCTAAGGATGAAGAAAGAAGGGAACACAGGTTTTTAAAACAAAGACTGATGTTCTAGCTCTAATGTCTTTGCTTTCCTATGCCCAACATTAGCAGACCTACCTTTTAGCGTGTGCATTCCAACAGATTAGCTAAACCCAGTCATGCATATACGGCATTTTTTGGGCAAGTCTGAGAACGCTTAGACAGACACTGTGCTGTCAAAGGCTGGGGTGGGAGCGGGCACTAGGATCACAGACATTTTGAAGGAGCAGCATCCAGCTGCTGGCACTCGAAAGCCCAAGGGAGACGTGAACATCTTCCTGGCAGTCTGGCTGGTAAGGAGCCACTTCCGCTTACGGCACGGCTGTCACCAGCAGAGCACAAAGAGGGATTTAAAATGCCGGCACGCAGGAGGCTGGGTGCTGAGCTCTGAGGGCATCACGCCTATCACGGCGTAGGTCCTTCTTCCTTACAACTCGGGCACCGGGGAATCCTGGTGCAGACTTGCAGGGGTCCCTGGAGCTCTATCCAAAGCCTGACCTCTCAAGGCCAGCCTGCCCTGCCCTGGGTCCCGGGGTCTAGGACGAGCCCTCCCTCACTCAGTGCTGTGACTGTAGGTGCTAACCTCACAGGAGTCCTGAGCCATTCAGTGGTTTCGGTTTCACCCGTGACCTAACCCAGGGGACCAGGTTAAGACAGATGGATAACAGGGTAACAGTGTTTCTCATACGGTGTGGAAAACCACACAGGGGGAAGCAGAAAGACAAATGCCGCACGAGGCCAGGGACAAGTCATTATTCCAACTGTAACATACATTTCACTAGCAAATGGTCAGGTGCCACTGACGGCTGACTATGGGAAGAAGGTAGCCTCACACATGCTGGCTCATCTCCAGTGTCCTACAGGACTGACGGTCATGCAGCAAGCTAGTCCCTCACCCTATGACAAGGACATAGGAGAAGAGCAAGATGGCACACCAAGGTGGCTGTGCTGGGAACAGGAAGTCAGAAACCTGTCCCGATTCCAGGAAGACTGTGAGGGTATCTTACATGTACTCATTTGGAATCAGAATGCAGCAGAACAGCAAGTACGCAGTAAGCCATTGTTTCTAAACATTTTCCTTTCCTTCCTTCCTTTTTTCTTTCTTTCTTTTTTTTTTTTTTTTTTTGAGACAGGGTTTCACCGTATGGCCCTGCCTGACCCTGAATTCAGAGATCTACCTGCCTCCTAAGTGCCGAGGTTAAAGCTGATGACAGCACGCTTGGTTTGTGCCGGGGTCTCTCTGAAGCTCTAGCTGGCCTGGAGCTTCTGAAAACCTCCTGTCTTGTTTTTTGGAGATAGAATCTGACTACTCAGCTCACGCTGGCCTCAAACTCATTGCAATCCTCCTGTCTTAGCTTCCTGAGTTTTACAGGCATGCACTACCATACCAGGCGTCCAACATCACCAGAATTCTGAAGAAAAAAAAAACCACATCAGCCCAGATTTCTTTCTGGACAGATCATCTGCTGAATCCAAATACTTGCTTCCCAATTCCTAGCTGGTGACAAGAAGAGAAACTTACCTCATGGATACTTGGGGGAGGCTTGGGTGATGAAAAGGCATGGCTGAGGTCTTTCAGGACGTTTTTCCCAGCACAAAAGACCAGGGCAGAAAAAAACAGAATGCCAAGTCCAATCACGGCCCAGAGTACAGGAGAATTTCCTAAAACACACAAGGACGTGCGCGTAAACACACGAGACAGTCAGAGGAGAGGAACGAGTGTCCGAGAACCTTTGGCTGGCACTCAATACACTACTGTGGGCAGTGGCAGCCACACTTGACGACCGCCCTGAGAAACGACCCTGGGATCAAGAGGAGAACCATATGAACAGAGCGGTCTCATCAGCTGGGGTCCCCAGCACCCGCACAGTCACAGTGCTCGGTGGCTAAGCCAGTTGTCTCCAGGAACTAAAATACAAAGGAGACTGAGGCCTGGACACATGAAAACCTTCACAAAAACGTCTATTTTCACAAGTTATTAAAGACTAGAAAATGGAACACTACCAGTGAGTGACCTGGCTGTTTGTCAGCGAGCAAGGACTGAAGGCGGTTATCACTGTGTGAACATTGCTGTGTGAGCAAGGACAAGCAGTGACTATCTGCGTGCTGAGTGAAACAGAGTGACAGGAACTGGGAGACTGAGTGTCCCTGGCCTCGGAGGACTTGCTGGGTTCACTTTTGATTCCTGGGGCTGAAGAAGGACATTTTCTGCCACTGGAAGCAAAGGCGAAATTCTCCACCAATCCCAATGCAGCACTTTATCAACCCGAGCTCCATTCAAAACATCTAGAAGATGCTCACCTGCCCCTGTTTTCTCACACTGCCTGTCACTGAAGTTGCTGCTCTTGTTCCACGAGGCAAAGGAGTGTACTCTTGCTTCCACGCAATACACAGTCAGCGGCTGCAGGTTCATAATGGTGAACTTTGGGCTTTTCTGCACCTTTTTTCTCTATAACAATAATAAAATAAGTGATGAAACTTAGTCGCTTCGTAAAATCTGATAGGGAATATGCATTTTCTGGATTTCTTTTCTATTCATGATTGGTCTCTTCCAAACACTTGGCTGGTATGTAGCCTAAGCAATATAAAGTCACTAAATCACCCATCATAACCAAATTAGTTAAAAATCTGTCACTAAAAAAAAGCGTATGATGCCTCCTCAGGCAATTTTCATTTTAATTGCCCCTGCTGCATACTGGTGGGGACAGTTAAGAGTAAGGGCTCCGGCTGCTGCTGTCCCCTGCTGTCCCCAGTAAATCACCATGCACGCTGCACTGCCTGGTGACGTCCACTCACTGGAACCTTATTTCCCGATCCTTGAGGGAGAACCTGTCATTGCTGTTTGCACTGGTCAGCCCATGCTACAACCGTGCTGGGTAACAAAGCCATTTCAACACTTGGCAGCTCAAAATGTGTTTTCTCATTAGGCCATAAACTGGCTAGGGTAGTTCCCTCTAAGGCCTGACCCGCCAGTCTCATCCTGTGTCCCAGAGACCACGTGGCACACACATCCTCCTGGCACACAGGTCAAGCACACGGGCCAGACTACGCCATCAGGCATGCTTGGGCTTCTGTTCTGAGCATGTGCACTCAGCCTTCAGCATCAGTGAGCAGAGCTCACCAGTATCTGATGCGCAAACTAACTGCAAATACTGTTTTTGGAAGGAAACGGGGCAGGTGATATAAAGCCTAGCACAAGTCCGGCGATGAGCGGCTGCGTGGGACAGCACAGCCACTGAGGCGCCCGAGTCTGCGCCAGGTGTTTCAGATGCCGCCTCATTTCAAACCTGACAAACACCTGCGAGCACCAAGTTGCTAGGGCTACCAAGTGCTTCAGAGAAGAACAGCTCAGTATAACGTCTGCTGGACTGGTGAACGCTGAGGCTAATTCTCGGAGTTAAATGACGCTACAGTTAGCATAGGCAGACGGCTGGAGCGGAAGCAGACGGAGCTTTGGGATTTGTTTACATGCAACCAAACATGAAGAGACAGCATTTACTGTCTCAGCTGCCCCAGACTGTTTGCTTGATTCTTTGACTGGATTCCACCGGGGCTCATGGCATGGGCTGGGCGGGCTCTGCCGAATGACTGGCTCAGAGCAGCACTGAATGAAGTCCATCCCGTTACTATCCGTGAGAAGGCGTGTTAGCTGGTGCTCTCACCACAGCTGAAGCCGACCTCTGGAGGCGTTCTCTCCTGTGGAGTCCACAGAACTCATCATGCACACAGCTCTGTCTCCCCGGAGCTGCCAGCTGAGGACATGTGACAGCGTCTGGAGATATTTGGTTGACATGCCTCTGAGGGAGCGCTACGGGCACCTGGTAGAAACCGTGATGTTCCGTATCCACTGATATGGGCGGCTTTACCACAAGGAATTCCCGGGCACAACTGTCATTCTTATAAAGGAACCTTAGTTTAGGACAGTGCTGGGAATCATGGTAAAATGGTTCTAATGCCATAGCAATAGACTCAAGCTATGGTTCAAAAGCAAACTCGAGGGTTAGCAAGATGGCCCAGTGGGTAATCCTGGGCTTCCTGAGAAGCCCGACCACCAGTTTAACCCCTGGGAGGTATAAGATGGGATCGCTTCCACAACCTGCCCTAGAAGTTCACGTGTGCCCTAGGATACACACAAAATAAACAGGCAATTGTACACATGTGCGTGTGCACACACACACACACGCACATGCATGTTGTGGAATAGAGTATTTAATTAGGTAAAGATGTGCTGCATTTCTTTATGCAGCATTTGCTGAACTATGTAAAGACGTGTGGCTCTCTCATCTTGCCTGCCCAGGGCACCTGGCTGGTCTAATAAAAAGCGCAATGGCCAATAGCTAGGCAGAGGAGGGATAGGCAGGGCTGGCAGGCAGAGGGGAAAGGGGGCCAGGCAGCCTGGGGTCAGCTGTCCAGACACAGAGGAAGCAGGAAGCAGGATGGACAGTACACAGACGAGGGAAACGAGCCTTGGGGAAGCACACAGATGAACTGAAATGGGTTAAGTTAAAAAAAAAAAAAAAAAAAAAAAGCTAGCTAGAAACAAGTCGAAGCTAAGGCCGAGCATGCAGCGTTCATAATATGTCTCCTGTCATGGTTTAGGGGCTGGTGGTCCAAGAGAGCCTGCTACACACGCACATACACATGCACTCACACACATGCTCACTCACACATGCTCACTCACACACACACACGCACCACACACACACACACACACATGCACTCACACACGTGCACGCGCACCTCACACACACACACACACACTCACATACATGCTCACACACACATGCACACACACACAAACACACACACATGAACTCACAACTAAGTAGGACCCAGATGCGGGCAGCCCATAACTGTCCTGCAGAAACATGGAAAGGCTGACACCAACTCTACCGCAGTCATAAATGTCTATAAGACCCCCCCATGCACACATCTTAAAGCCACTACGTACATCTCAGTCTTTCTCTCTCTCCCTCCCTGCTCAGTTTTTTCCCAAGCCACAGTTATGAGGCTTAAGTCACAAAGTTTACTGTGTAGGCTTTTACCTTAGTGTTTGAAGTGATTTCCCAAAAAATTATTTCGTAAGTTAGTCCCTGACATTTGCTGCTGGAATTCTCCTGACAGCTCACGTGGACAAGCAGAGACTCCCCAGTGGTAGCAACGGCAATGGTCGGAGGAGGAATGGCAGCTGGGAAGATGTACAGGAAAACGAAGAATTAGACACCTGAGAACAATTCTTACAAACTTAAACTAAATGAGGAAATTACAGTCTCAAGTGAAAAAACTGAGGTAAGGCATGCATGAACCACACTGGTAACCTCAGCTCTCAGGAGCTCAGGCAGGAGAATTGCCATGAGTTTGAAGCCAGCCTGGGCTACACTGAGTCCCGGGCCAACCTGGGCTACAGTGTCAGATGTCGTCTCAGAAAAACATGGCTTACTGTATTTTTGGGAATCAAATTCCTTTTCAGACCAGAAAGATGTGGTGTTTCCACCTGAGGCTTGTACCCGGAGAAAGAACTTTTCCACGTGGGTGGTGTTTTGAGGAAAAACACAGTGTGGAGTCTGGACATTTGCACAGGCAGACACTGGTCTCCATTTATCTGAATATCCTCTGCGAATACTTTTTAAAAAGCCACTTGAAAGAACAAAACAAAACAGAAGGTTAAAGTCAACACTTTATCATGAACTCAGTAAACACGTACTGAGTGAGGATTTACAATACGTCAGACACTGCAGTCAGCGCTATGGTCCCAGGGACAGCGTCCCCATTTAGGAAACTCATGGGACAATGGAGGAGATTGATCTCAACAAAGGAGAGCTGAGGATGCTCCAGAGTGTACGTGGACTTCTCAGTAATGTGCAAGCTGTTCCTCTGTGTGTGTGTGTGTGTGCGCATGTAAGTGCGTGTGTGTAGTACACATGTGTGTGTGTGTGTGTGTGGGGAACGTGTGTTTATGTAGGCCTTAAACTGACGCAGGGTGTCTTGGTTGCTCTCCATTTTTTTGAGGCAGGATATTTCACCCAGCTTGCAACGCACTGACCTGGAAGGTCCAGCTAGCCAGCTTGCCCCAGAACCCCGTCTGATTCCCAGGGGCTGCCACACCTGTACCTCAACTCTGGCTCATGCTTTCTCAGCTAAGCCATCGCTTCCAAGTACACGTACATGTCTTTTAAACAAATTATTATTAAAAGGCTGATATAAAATTCAGAAATAAAAACTTACTAAAAATATTCAAAGTATACCCTGTCTTATGTCCTGGCTAGTCTTATGTGAACTTGGTACAAGCTATAGTCAACAGCGAGAAGGGAATCTCAACTGAGCAGAGGCCTCCAGAATACATAGGCTGTAAGCAGGCAAGCCTGTAGGGCATCCTATTAGTTACTGATAGACGGGGGAGGGCCCAGCCCATTGTGGGTATGGACACCCCTGGATGGTGGTCATGGGTTTGATAGGAAAGCCCCGAGGACCAAGCCAGTAAGCAGCACCTCTCCATGGCCTCGGCATCAGCTCCTCCTCCAGGCTCCTGCCCTGACTTCCCTCATGGTGGACTATGATACGGAGTGCGAGCCAAGTAAACCCTTTCCTTCTCCAACTTCTTTTGCTCACAGTGATGCATCACAATAGTGACCATAAGTAAGAGAGCCCAGTTATCTTTTCTTGAAGCTATTTCTGACTCTCACATGCTAAACCACATTACTTAACCATGCATGTGCATGCGTGTCTTCCCAGATCCACATTCAAAGACTTCAAGCTGGTAGCTTCAAAGTGGCCATTATGGGAACATTCCTGTCACAAAGTCCTGCCAACTATAAATAGGGCCCCTCCCTTCTGGACAACACCCTGGCAAAAGTGCCACAACTTTTCCATGGCGTCCCTTACAGAGCACATCCCACCAAGGGGGAGTCCCTCCCTGAGGCTGGAGAGGAGAATCTACTGGCCGAGACTGGAGCTCGAAGCATCTCAACTGAAGGCCAGAACTGCAAACCTCCTAGGTGGCTTCCTCAGGCATTCTGCCACCTGAGCACAGGGCCCCACATAGAATACGACCACATATAGCCAAACAGACCCCAGGCCACCTTCCCTCCCTGCACAAAATTGCCAATGGCCCAAAGATGTCTGAGACAGGCAGCCAGTGCCAAGTCTAGTCCCACACAACTTTTTGTTTTCTTAAGTCACTTCTCTTTGTCCAACTGTCTGTTCTGCTCTTCTAGGACACCCTCAAGGCTTCTGTCCCCCGTACCACACACTTCCTACAATCCCTTCACAGTGTGAGCAAGAGCTGAAAAGATGGTGGCTGCTTCGCTTTCCTGTCAGATTACACTGTTTGACAGGAGGAGGGCTTTTGAAGATTTAGCTAAATGATCCAATCTGCTATTCTGAGTTAATGGAATGAAACATCTCCTTGGTGGACATGACCTTTAAGGTGAACTCTTCACACAGGTGTAAAGGTCACAGTCCCCTCCTAAGGGCCTCTGAGATGTGGCCTTGAGTCCTACAGTTTCAAGACAGAGCTTCTGTCCACAACCACAAGAGCAAGGCGAGTTTCGGATGAAGCCACCCTCCTTGGCGACATTACTTCTCTTTCCTTTGTGTGTGAGCCGGCGAGTGCACACCCGTGGATGAGTATGGTGTGTGCATCTGTATATGGGCTGGGATGTGTACAGGGGCCAGGCCTGGCCACCGGGTGTCCTGCTCTATCACAGGCCACCACTTCCCCTGAGACAGGGAACCTACAAGACGACTCACGGCTTCCCAGCGCACCTCACCCACTCTCAGTCAGTCCCTCTGTGTGCGGTCAGTGGCACACAGAGGCAGCGTGAACGGACATCAAAGCACATTAGTAAAGAACGGGTAGAAAAGGGACTCACGGGAGCCACTGTGCTCTGAAGCTCACGTTTGGAGACGCATAGTCCCATCTGAGAACATAGTTGTCACCCTGGGTGTCCAATTCTATGTTTTCTGGAACAGGCAATCTATTTGTCTCTAGAAGTCAAAGAATCCATTAAACATACATATTTTATAACACTTTTTTTTTAAAAAAAAATTATGTTCTGCCTGCATGTAAGTATGTACACCAGAAGAGGGCACCAGATCTCACTACAGATGGTTGTGAGCTACCACGTGATTGCTGGGAATTGAACTCAGGAACTCTGGAAGAGCAGCCAGTGCTCTTAACCTCTGAGCCCTCTCTTCAGCCTTTAAACTAGTGAGACAGAACTGTATTTATCCTGTCTGATCTTAAGAGACAAAACATACTAAATTTACAGTTAAAACCACGAACAAGCCCAGTTCCTACCCCTGACCTTAGTTACTGGTAAGCTTAGCAGAGATAAGCACTTCGGACATTTCATCTGTAGAGGCATGCTTCGGACACCAGCTACTCTGCTAGCAACTACATGAGGGACTGCAGGCAAGTAAAAAGCATTTATGATACTATAAAATTTGAACTTTTAAGTAGAATTAATTTTTATTATTATTGAGACAAAAATTACTAAAGTAAATGACTTGATTCTGTAAGTGCTATTATGCTCCCTTCCTTTTGTGTGTGCGTGTGCTAGACAAGTGTTCAATCACACACCACTACCCAATGCTCTGTTTTAATAATTATTAAACCTTCATTAAATTCCATCATGTAACATGTGCAAATTCCATGCTGTCCATAGTCTGTTCCTGACCTGAGATCAAGAGCTCTCGCTTACCAGTGGTGTTTATACACTGCACCTCGCTGAAGTTGCTCTGCTTCCTGAGGTCCTGATGTATCGCTTCAACTTTTAAACAGTAAGTAGTCTCTGGTAACAGTTCTAAAATTTTTTCTATGCAACAATTGGTTGTAACATTTTGCTACAAAAAAGATAAAAAATAAAGAGTCAAATTTTAGAATTCACTCACCGCCTTCTCTCTCACATGCAATCGGGGTCAGAAGAGACACTTACAGTCACACCTGAAGACTTCTGCCAGAACACTATCTGGTACTTGAAGTCGAAACTATCACTTCCCCACATCTTCCCACCTTCTCCGGGTTGAGAGATGTGGACTAATATAGCTTTGTCTTCAGCTTCCAAATGTACTCCTGGGGGGCCAATGTGAGCTGTTGACAGCAGAGAACAATTACAGAACTTCAGGGAGACCCCTCTAAAATGTGCCTGGAGCGGTAAGACAGAGGAAAGCCTTCATGGGTCTGACACTTTGGGAGGTCACGGCACAAACAACCCTAAACCAAGGTCTGCACGCAGGCACTGCTGACAAACATGTGAAGAGCGGGAAGGGCACAAATAGGGAAGCCAGCCGTTCTGAAACCTCCGAGCAGAAGCCAGAACAAAGCACCGAGCTGTACAGATGGCAGAACAGCAACCCAGGTCCTGGGGACCACATGTGAACTCTCTAAGATGGGACAGTGAAGGGCACAGAGTGCGTGAGAGGGCTCAGGAGGAGTCAGAAATGTGGTTGGAGGCCACACAGAAGGAAGTGGTAACAATTTAAGAAGACACTGGGGGGCTGAGGATGGCCAAGAGCCAAATCCCACTCAGGTTTTGGAATGATCAGCCTGGCCAAGGGATAGGACGCAGCGAGGTCAAAAAAAATCAAGAGAAGACGACAAGGGCCTCAGTAAAAAGGGACGTTTCAGACATCCTCACGTGACACTTGTGAGGTATAAAATGTAGGAAAGGACCAAAATGAATGTAGGGTCAAGCAAATTACAGCTGATGTCATTCCCTGAGATGGCAAGGGCTGCAGGAAGGGCTATGAGCGAGACTGAGAGCTTTGCTTGACCATTTTCACTGTGAGATGGCTTTGCCATCTCGGCAGACACTGAATGGAGAAGGGGACACCAGTCTAATGCTCAGAGGGAACATGGGGCAGGGAATGGAATGCTGGGAGTCAAAAGCAGATTCAATGACTTAGGCTGGCAGCAGCCCAAGCTTGACATGTCCTAGAGAGAACAACAGGAAAAGAAAGAGAAAGCTGAGTGACCAGGAGACTCAGGAGTGAGCAGTTCCCGGGGGAGCCGGGAGAGAGCTTCGAGGGAGTGGAGTCCCGTGCACGCTGTGCTCAGACGCACCAGCCTGAGGATCGGGGATACACCCGTGAGAAGAGGTGGCCGCTGCCGTCTGCAGAGGTGACAACATGTGAGAAGCAAGGAAGTGAATGGACAGTGATGAGAAGGAATAGGAGGGTATGACAGTGGGCACAGGACAGGCCTGAAGACGGAGACAGGACAGTGTGTCTCGAGTTCTGGTCTCCAGATCTCTGTGCTGCCATAGAAACCACGGCAGCTGTTGAAGATCTGTTTACACTCAGCATACTGCCCATGAGAGTAGACAAAACTACAAAATGTGGATTCACAAAGATGATAAAATTATCAGACACATTGTTACAAAAGTAATTTCCAAAAACAAGAACTTTAAGGCGTGATTTTTAAAAACCTACATTAAAAACATCTCATTACCCTGTGAACTAACCAACACAGACCCACATCGGCAGCCAGTAAGTTCATGCCGTGTGTCTAGCTAGCATCCTTTCAAAATTCTCTTTATACAGACAATCAAATATCAAAATAAATGAGGCAATAAAATCTCCAGATTACTAGGGAGTGTTGACTTTAGGAACTCCTAAAAGGCTCTTGGTGACCACACCCAGAGAGCCACTAACACCAGAAAAAACGGATCTTAGCGGGAAGGAGCGGCACCAGGCGGAGAACTTCTCTGGTGACATTTGCTAGGGAACAATGAGGCAGCCAGCGATGCTTTCTCACCTTTATTATGTGGAATGAACGGCTCAATCTCATTCCATGAAGAAGTGCGCTTTCCTTTCTCAGCTCTTACACGAACCTTCATGTTGACAAAAACATCTGCATTCAGTAAAGAGAACTGGCACGTGGTCCCCGTAATATGCAGACACGCGGGCGGTTTGAACCAGTTCTCCATCTCTTCTCTTTTAATTGAGAAAAAAGATGGAATGAGCTCATGTCCACACAGAAGTTGCAGAGACATGTCGTGGTTAGCTTAAGAACTTACTTCCCATGCTGAGCATCACCACGTGCCAAGTATGTGAGCTGAAGGGCAGGGTCAGAAACAATACCAACAAATTAACAACAGCTGTAGAAAAAGGTCATGGGCAAAGTGCAGGCAATTCACGGCACACGTGTGCCCAGGAGGTGCCCAAGGACAAGCCCGTTAAGAAGTTTGTCATTTGGAACAGCAGAGGCTGCTGCCGTCAGAGACGTTTCTAAAGCGGACGCCTTCAAAGGCCATGTGCTTTCCAAGCTTCCCAAGCTGTGTTACTACGTGAGCTGTGCCATAGAGCGAGGCAGTCGGATCTACTTGGGAAGCCTGGACACAGGCCTCTCGGTGCTGCCCTATGACCTCCACCAAAGTCCACCAAAGAGGTGGCTTCATAATGACAGAAGAAAACATCTGGGAAAAATAAAATGGAAATTATACTTAAGACAATATTTCCTTTGAGATAATGTCCTGTTAACATTTACCTGGCTACCCTTTGATACCTTTCTGATACATATGAGCTATGTCACTACTTGGAATAAGTCAGATATTTAATTAATTTTTGTTATTACTGTTTTTTTGTTTTTTTGATACAGGTTTCTCTGTGTAGCTCTGGCTGTCCTGGAACTCACTCAGTAGACCAGGCTGGCCTCAAACCTGGAGATCCCTCTGCCTCTGCCTCCAGAACGCCACCATCACCTGGCCATTTGGTCAATTTTTAACAGGGTTTTCACATCAATTCTCTGAGTGGTTACATTAGCATTTCAAGGAACCAGAAACAAATAATCCATAAGACAGAGCAGATGTGGCCAGCCGAGGAGCTCTGTGACTTCTGGATCTGTGTCTCTGGACTCCAATTTCCTTATGGAAGATTGGGAATTGGTCTGATGATTGATGTGGGATTCCCTTTCGTATGCTATGACTATGTTTTATTACTATTGGTTAATAAAAAAGCTGTTTTGGCCAATGGCTTAGCAGAAATAAAGCCAGGAGGAAAATCCAAACAGAGATATATAGAGAGAGTAGGCAGAGTCAAGCAGATGCCAGGTAGTCACCGAGGAAACAAGACATGTAGAAAATGAGGTAACGCCATGGCCACGTGGCAATACACAGACTAATAGAAATGGGTTAATTTAAGATGCAAGAGCAAGCTAGAATATGCCTGAGCCACTGGCCAAGCAGTGTTGCAAGTAATATCGTTTCTGTGTGATTATTCGGGTCTGGGTGTCTGGGAGAAGAGTGGTCCTCCCTTTACAGACGATGACCCTCTACAAATAGACTGCCTATCCAAGGATAGACCTCAGTACTGTGTGGCGTGAGTTTCCTTGGCCCAATCCCAAACCAATCACTGTTTCCTAGGGTCTTTAATTCTTCAAAGATTTCTTCTAGAATTATGTACACATGTGTCTATGTGTGGGCATGTGTATGTTAGTTTGGGTCCCTGTGGGGAACAGCTAGAGCTGGGGTTCCAGGTGTTGTGAGCTGTCTGCCCTGTGCTGAGCACCTGAGTTGGGTCCTCTGCAAGGCCAGACAGCTGCCAAGCCCTCTCTAATTCTATTACAACACCAGAAACAAAACCTTGGTATGTCAATGTAAACAAATGGATTCCAGCAGAAATGCCCAATCAGAAAACTTTAGGTGACTTGTATTAATAGTCTTAAAATGGGGCATGGCTGGGAACAGTGATCCATGTTTAGAATCCTAGCACTGGGAAGGCTCAGACAGGGGGATTGAACCTTTGATGCCAGCCTGGGCTACACAGTAAGTTTGAAATAATTCTAGGCTATACAGTAAGACTCCACAAATAAACATCTAAACAAACAAACAAACAAAAATAAGAAAAATTAAATAATAAAAAATGTGGTGAGGGTGTTGCTCAGTGGTCAGTGCTGGCCTAGCGTGTGCGACACCTTGAGCTTAGCATGATGACAATGACTGACTGTGTGACTATGAAACTCGCCCCACTGTCCTCTTCACCCACTGCGATTCCTTATCTGTGTCCTTCCGTGTTCCTGGAGACGGAGCTCATCTGTCAGTGGGTGGCTACTGCATTCAAGGGTAAGGAGGCCAGGACAGTGGGCACAGACGACCGTGAACTGGGTCTGGGATAATAGTGTTTGTGTGAGACTATGGCCGTCTGCTCTTTCTTATGGGTAACTTTAAAGGCATCTGGAAAGATCCCCACTATACCTAAGCCAGCTGCTGGTGAAGAACCCAACCTAAGGCAAAGAACAAATGGCATCAAAACTCAAAACGGAATGTACGGAAAACCCGCTCAAGATACAAAGTGCCTGTGCACACAGACACAGTCAGGAATCTCTGGGTCACTCTGTCTTAGTAACATGTGGAAACACAGTGCAGTGGTGGGGAAAGCACTGGGGTCCTGACACCTTCCTTCACTGCTGACTCCATCCTACACAGGGACAGAGGGGTGTAGTCGGGGAACCCACACAGAGCAGGAGATGGAGGATGGGCCCTCCTGTAAGCCTGCCTTAGAGGCCCTCTGCTGATCGCCCTGGCAATGGGAGGCAGAAAGTCAGTGCTGAGAAAGAGGCACTGACGAAGGCATTCAGTCTATGGAAATGCAGGGTCTGAAACACTCATGAATATGAACCGTGTCTAAGAGGAAAATCTAGGGCTGGAGAGACGGCTCAGTGGCTACCAGCACTTACTGCTCTTGCAGAGGACCTGGTAGATCCCCAGCACACATGTGGTTCACAACCTTCCCTAACTACAGTTCCTGGGAGTCCAGTGCCCTCTTCTGGCCTCCACAGGTACCAGGCATGCCCATGGTGTATATATATACACACACACACACACAGGCAAAATAGTCATGCACATAAATTAGCCCAATTTTTAAAAAGCGAAACCTTTGTGTATGATGGGAATGAAAGGAAAACTGACTGCAGAAGGCTGTGAGGGGCTATTCTAGGACCCAGCATGCCTTCCGGGGTCTCTGCACATGTCAAGACAGTTCAGACACCATAAAACATTTAATGAATATGTGACATCCATGCAGAGAAGAGATGGGAGAAGCTGTGTACTACTCTCAACCATAGACCTCAAGAAACGTCGTCTTTATTTTGTATACGCGTCCGTGCATGAGTGTGCATGTGTCTGTGCAAACACACCACGGCACAGGAGTGGGGGTCAGAGGACAACTTGCAGGAACTGGTTCTTTCCTTCCATGCAGGTCCTGGAAATCCACTTGGTCTATCAAGCTTGGCGGCATGCACTTCTGCCCGCTGAGCCACCTCACCAGCCCTTCAGCTCAGCGTCCACTGAGACAGCCACAAATGTGACGGGAAGTAGAATCTCTTATGATGGAAATTAATGCTTCCCACATTAAAAAGAAATCATGGAGCCAGGTGGTGGTGGCGCACGCCTTTAATCCCAGCACTCAGGAGAGAGGCAGGCAGATCTCTGTGAGTTTGAGGCCAGCCTGGTCTACAGAGAGAGATCCAGGACAGACTCCAAACCAAAGAGAAACCCTGTCTCAAAAAACAAACAAAACAAAATAAAACACAACAACAAAATAATTAGAAAAATGCCCCGTATCATTGCAGCGGGCCAGTTAGTCACCTACGTTTGATATTCTGCTGAAAAAGTCACATTGTTCACTGACTCTTCATTGCTGCTCCACTTTAGGGTAAAGCTGTCATCTATAATATAGACATCTATATCCCCAGGAGGTTCCAGATCTTCTCCACCTATAAAGCCAACAAACAACAAAATGATTATTTATAGGCTATAAAAATTTTATAAATTGTTATTCACATCAATAACACGACTGAATGCATTCATTTCAATTTTTGTTTTTAGCTATGATGTCTAAGAACCACCAGCACACCAGCATGTATACTAACCCTCTGGTGCAATAGGGGCACACACACATTGGCGGTCACCAATGGCTCACCAATTGAACTTCAGATCTGCTTAACAAGACAGAAATCCTTCCTGGCACTGAAAACTTTGTCAACTGCCCAGGCCTAGTGAAGTCACGGATCTTGGCAGAGAACCTACAAATGTCACTCTACTAACACCATCATAATTCCTAACTCTGTTTTAAATGTTTGTCCTTACACTCCCAGGGAAGTGTAGTTCTCTGTGCAACAGAGGGAGAGCATAACAGAAAAATACAACTGATCAAAATGCAAAGTCGTGGAGCATAAGTCCCAGTTGTACATAAGGCTCAGGGACCGCTGGGGGAGAGGGAGCGTTATGAGCCAGGAAAACAGGGAATCAATCGTGTCTCCTAGAAATGCCAGAGGCTACATCCATGACGGCTCCCAACATGACTGCCTAACATGACCTAAATGAGCACATCACCATCAGACATGCTAATGTGGAAGGGAAAAGCTCAGGCAGGAGGCCTCCGTCTTAGAGAAACAAAACGAAGAGTACGGGCAACTGGGAATGCAGTGAGCAGGAGAAATATAGTCTGTCAGAAAAAGCACGTCAATCATTTGATTTGGGTGTCCAGTATCAAATGGTCAGCCTGAAAACACATACACAGGTAACATTATACAGATTAAGAAGGTTGTTAATTACACATTTAGGAATACGTACAAACACACACAAAGTTGCAGGAAAAGAGATCATGAATTTGAAAGAGTGAGGAGCTGGGAGTGGTGGTACGTGGGAGGGTATGGAAGGAGAAGAGGGATGGGGGGGATGACGGAACTGTATTTTAATCAGGAAATATCAAAAATATTTTAAAATTTTAAATTCGATTTATGTATGCTATTTTACATGAGAATATTTGGCTCACATGTACATATGTATTCCATGTAGGCTTGAAGGGGGAATCAGATCTCCTGGAACTGGAGCTACAGATGGTTGTGAATCACCAAGTAGGTGCTGGGAATTGAACCCAGGTCCTTTGCAAGTGCAGTTAGGTAATGAAAGACTAAGCCATCTCTCCAGCCCCAGGACAGAATTGACTCACACACAGTAATCTCCGCTGATGCGTGGGAGCTGTAGCCCAAGCCCAGCGGATGCCTCACACTGCAGTTAGAACCAGCTCTATCCAGATTCTTTCCTGCAGAAGTATCTACACAGTTAGGATAAAGTTAGATAATAAAAATAGATACGGTACAGAATGATTACAGTGGGGTTGAGGACCGGTCATTATGAGGTAAATAAGAGAGTCCCTTGACACAGTCTCTGTACTGCTTCACTGATTATTAGACATCCCGGACAAAGGGAAGATCTCCACCCTAGGAAGGAGAGATTTTGTTTACATTTTAAACATGAGATATGCATACCTTTATAATTGCTGCATCAAACTATTAATATACAATGCGTTGTCTCTTACAGCTTTATTTGTGTGAATTAGAAACTTCCAAAGAAACTCTATGACAAAGGACCAGATTTAGAGTGCATCTCCCCGCCCCCCACCAAGGAGTTAAGGCACAGGCCCATCTGCCACCCCAGGCACTGGGAGGTTGGGATAATGGCTGCTCCGGAACCTTTGGAAACAAGCATCACTGCAGACCTAACACATGCAGGAATAGTAGGTACAAGAGTAGACCTCTGATCTAGACACTCTTCTAAGGACAAAGTAGGTATCATTTCCTTCTGGCGGCTAGAGCCCCTCACTCCTTTAACTTGTCTATGTGATTCCCCCATCCTCAGAGTCACTGAATGTTCTAGGATTGTTTGCTCTGTGGGTACAGAAAAAAAAAAAGATGATGTAACCCTTGAATATGTCTTCCTGGGTTTTGGTCACTCATATTTGTTTCAGAATAAAGTATTTCGTTTCCCTTCAAAGCAGAGTCCCTCTTTTGGGTCGATGACTTCAGGTCCTTCTGTCTGTGACTGGCACAGCCACCTGCTCATCAAGTCACCCCGGGAGACGCAGGCATGCCTTCGGCACACTCTAGAGAGTTCCAGAAGAGTGCCGACAGCAGCTCAAGTGCTGTCTAGGTGGAGACTGACTCGCGCTGCGCACTCCATCACTTTTCTAGAGTCCTTAAAAAGACATGTTTTTAAAATAAGCTTGTGTGTGTCTGTGTGGGTAGGAGCACTCGAGCAGGTGCTGCCCTGGGCGGACGATCGTGCTGGCACGTCCTGGAGACGGAGCCGACCGTGGGCCATTTCTCCAGTCCTGATGTGCTAATTTTTTTTTTAAGATTTACTTTATGAGTGCTTTTCCTGCATACATGCTTATTGAGTCCCCTGGAACCGGAGTTAGGGAACGATGTGAGTCACCAGCTGCGTGTTGGGAACCAGACCCAGGTCCCGCCACCCGAGCATGAAGTGCTCTTACCCCCACCCCCATCTCTCCAGTTCCTAGGCTGTAATTTTTAAAAAGAATCTTTTCATATCTGGCTGCGCTGTTATTTCCCGTTTTGAAAACTTCTGCCTCAAGGCTATCATGTCCTATCCTGACACGCTTCTACCCCACAAGTTTACAGATTACAGTTAGATTACATGAGGAGATTCCGGAGAAAACATTTTCTGATTCTTTTTTCTTTTTACCTGTCGGGGGAGGTATCTATCAAGTCTCTCCACTCTCGGTATTTACTTTCTCAGTGTTGTGGACTGGTATATGCTAGGAACTCCATTCCAGGACACCATCAGAGCCTTTGACCTTCATCCCTAACCCGCATCTATCCTGCTGGCCTTATCTTCACTTGAGCCCCATCCCATTTGATGGAATTTACAGATTCTGTGCAGGACGGGCGGTAACTGGGCATATAAGATTAACAAAGGATCCAACAGCATTTGCAGCAGTTATAGTATTCTGTTCATAACATTCTTTTTCAAATTTATATGTAGGAGTACTTTGCCTGTATGCACACCATGTCCTTGTCTGGTCAGAAAAGGCATCAGGTCTACCTAGACCTGGAGTTACAAGTGCTTGGATGCTACCACGTGGGTGCTGGGAACTGAACCTGGGTCCTCTGAAAGAGCAGCCAATATTCTAAACTGCTGAGCCATCTCTCTAGACTCCAGTTCATAATATTTTAATCAAAATGAATGTAAGCCCAAGAGGAAGTGGAGATCTGATGAGGTACAGCCAGGAGGATGCATCTTTCTAGCACTCACTGAAGGAGCCCAAGGGTAAAGGTATTTTGGTACTTGGGTGACCAACTCCTAAGTGAATGGATGGTGTAGGAACTCAGCAGTCACTGAACCGGGCGGATATGGTGAAAAGCTGTGGTTTCAGAAGTACCGTGACCTTGCGGAATCCTGGTGGAAAACAGAGCTTGTTTTACTGAAGAGGCATTGCAGCCACCCCATGACTTTGGTCACAAGACACCTCCGGCACACCTGAGGCTCTTGCATTATTGTATATTGCAAACGATATATAAGAAAGGACTAGAGTCCTGGGGGCATGCAATGCTCTCCTTTAGGAAGACGCTAAAATTAGATGTGGGACCTTGGTATGATGAAATACTTTGTGTAACAATCAATAAACATGCCTTCCTACAGCTGTTAGGGATTCAGCCCATCAGAAGAGGCCTCAACATTCCATCTTGGAGTGCCTTTCTTCTGCTGACCTGTGCTGTATGGTACGCCCCAACAAACAGATTTGGAAATGAGAGTTAACTGGATTCTGTTCTCACAGATTTTTTTGGTGTCGTTAAAAATAGTCTAGCCTCCCCTCAGCATGGAGCATACCATTTCTTAATTTGTGTATGTGCCTGTGTGCAGGCACGTTCACGCCAGAGGCGAGCATGTGGAGGTCTGAGGTCTGAGGTCTGAGGTCTCTCTCCCTCTCTCTCTCTCTCTGTCTCTATCCCATGTGGGTAGGGCCTGAACTCAGGTCCTCAGGCTTGGGGGCAGGTGCCTTTTCCTGCTTAGCCATATTGTTGGTCCAGCATGTAACATTTATACAGAAGCATTCATTTACTTATAATTTCAGTTGTCTCCACCCTTTGATGTTCATCTTGAAGGCCAGTAGGGTGTACTATTTTCTGAAGTGTGATGTAACTATAAAGACATACAGCCATACAATTATACACTAAGATTTCATTAACAAGTTGAACAATTTTCTTGGTCTAAAGTCCGAGATGGCCCTTACTAGGATACAAAGCATGATTTAATTTAATTAATTTTTTTTGACATTTGGTCTAAGGACCAACATTACAATCTCAAATTTAGAGTAATAATTCACTTATTTTCTGACATTATTATCCCTTTAGGGGGAAGAGAGGATTACCAGAAAGAGAACTAGGAAGGAAACCTTTAACATGTAAATGAATAGTTAACTATTTTATTTGAAATATTTTAAGAAAATAGCTCTGGTTGGGTGTGGTAGTGCACATTTTTAATCCCTGTACTCTAGATCTAGAGGCAGAGGTAGGTTGGTCTCTATGAGTTCCAGTTCTGCCAGGGCCATACAGTGAGACCCATCTCAGAACAACCCAGTTCTGGCGTGGCGTGGTAGCACATGCCAGTATCCCAGTCCTCAAGCAGCCGAGGCAAGAGCGTTCAGGTTCAAAACCAGCCAGGCTACACAGTGAGAACCTATTTTAATAAACCAAAACACAAGAGTGCGGGGAAACGGCTCAGCTGACAAACGTGCTGGCTGCGCAAGCAAGAGCGTGGTGAGAATTTATTTGCGATCTAACAAATAAAGCTTGCCTGAAGATCAGAGCGAGCCACCAGTGAGCTATAGAGGCAAGGCACTGGTGGCACACAGTTTTAATCCCAGCACTCAGGAGGCAGAGACAGAGGGATCTCTGAGAGTTCAAGGCCATTCTGGACGACACAAGGTCAGTCTAAAAGAGAATCAGAGCCAGGCTGTGATGGCTCACACCTTTCATTCCAGTACTTGGGAGACACACGACTCTATTACCAGCTCTAGGGAGGTGGAGACAGACAGGGAATGGCTGGGCAGAGAGGGGGATATAAGGCGGGAGGAGACAGGAATTCACAGCATTCAGTCTGAGGACTTGTAGAGAGATGGGATACCCATTTCTGTCTGAGCATTGGTAGAGGTAAGACCTAGTGGCTGGCTGCTCAGGTTCTCTGATCTTTCATCTTTCACCCCCTAATATCCGACTCCAGGTTTTTATTATAAAGACCAATTAGAATTCGCGCTACACACAAGGACCTGAGTTAGCCTCCAGCTGGGTGTGGCAGCACACACCAGTCATCCCAGGGCCCAGCTGATGACAGCAGGAGGGTGCTTGGTGCTTGATGAGTGGCCAATATATTATCCAGCTCCACGTTCAGAGACCCTGTCCAGATAAGGTGGACAGCACCAGAGCACGGCACCTGACAGTGACCTCTGACCTCCCGTTTCAGGAGCACATAGCAGCACACTGTGCACACATGTACACATCAAAACAATAGCCCAGCGTAGTTAAGCCACAAGGCTCCCAGGAAACGACTCACAAGGTACGATTTTCGATTCAGTCAGTAACTGGTCCACAGTGTTAGGCGAGCTAGTTAATGTTAGGCGAGCTAGTTAATGTCTCAGTGCCTCAGTTTCCTCATCTGTGGAATGGCAGCACTGAAAGTTTAGTTTACCCCTTTAAAACACTTACTGGCGAGTCCAGGAAATGCTCCTTTAAATTATGCTTTAGTAACTAGTCCAGTTTGAGGTCAGTTCTTCTGAGGCACATTCTCACCCTTATCCTCTCACCTCAAACCCCCGCCTCACCTCAGTCTCTCCAGCGCTGGGACAACTGGCTAAAATTAATTTTTTAATGTACACCCCCCTCAATGTCCATTTTACATGAAAATAGGGAGGGGTTCCCTTTTATACTGAAGTAAACACGATCGTGAAGCTTTCCAAGACCAAGGGCTTCAAAACAATCACCTGGGGCTGCATCGGGCCACTTGCACGAATTTCCAGGACTGGGTGCTAGCTGCAGGATGAGACTTGGGGTGTGCCTTACCTCCCAGGTGTACCGATTTTTAAGAGGAATCGGGACTTAATAGCAGCCTCACAAACCCCCAGGAGTCCTGGCTGGCATGCCGGGCTCTCTTCCTCGGGTTGCTTAGGCCACTATGAAAAGATCGCTCTTGTCTATCCCGCACAGAGAAGTCAACGCTCTCATGATGCAACAAACTAGCCCGGCGGTTTCCTGGCTTGCTTGTTATTGTTTTGGTAGCTTGCTGCAACCTCAGCCCGTTAAGGTGACCCTCATCTCACTCATTGCTGCGGCCGGGACAAACCGCGCGAGGCTGGGAGATCGAGTTTCTGCGGCTGTCTGATCTCCCACCGCCATCCGGCCCCAGGTTTGGGCCCAGGACAGCGTCCCCAGGCTGAGCAGGGGCGCAGGCGCCGCTCCCGTCGGGAGGGTGACGGGGTCAGCGTGCGGGGACTCGGGTCACCCACGCCCAGCTAGCGGCCAAGGTCAGCCGCCCAGGGCTCTCCCTCCCAGCCGCCCGGCCCTCGTCCAGGCCCCTCGGCTCACCTGCGGCTGCAGTCACCACCCAAGGCACCCAGGCCACCAGCACCAGGGCCGCCGAGCCCAGGAGAGCGAGCATGGTGTCGGGAAGCCAGACCCGTGGCTAGCATCCCAGGCCTCCTCCAACGGCGCTGTGGAGCCGGAGAGGAGCCCAGAGCAGCGGGGCCCTCTCCGCGACGCCCCGCCTCTTCCGTGGAGCCCCGCCCCTCCGCGACGCCCCGCCCTCTCCGGGAGCAAGCCGCTTGGAAAGTCCCGGGCGGTCTAGCCTTCAACTCGTGACCTCTGATTGTAGACGACCCTGTCACGCCCAACTCCCACTTCCGTGGAGACCGACTACGATAATTATCTCAGGGGGAAAACGCGGGGTGCAGCCAGTACGCCTGCGCAGATCCTCCAGATAACACCCCCGACCCCCTCCACTCCCCACCCCCAGCTTCTCAGCTTCCTGTTTTTGCCCTGGGGTGGAGCTGGTGCGGAGGCTGTGAGGTGTTTTCTCATCCGGGGCTGGTGCGTGGGCTTGCAGCCTGGTATGGGCATCCCCGGACGCCCGGGATCTGAGGACCCTGGGAGCGGGAAGGCACGGACCACACATTTACTATCTCAACTACATACGATTTTTACACTTGATTCCTTGGTTGAAATCCCACTGCGATTGATTTCAATCCCACTTGATTGAAATCCATCATGCGATGGTTTGGTGGATTTTGAATTACACAGCATTTGAATCCTTTTCCTAAAAATAGTTTTTAGTTTGGTTTTTCGTGTATGAGTGTTTTGCCTGAGTGTATATATGTGCATGCCTGGTACCGCTGGAGGCCAGTAGAACGTGCCAGATACCCTGGCACCGGAGTTACCAATCTTAGGAGCTACCTTGTGTGTCCTGGGTCCTGGTATCCGAATTCCGGTACTCTACAGTGTGCTCTTAGACATCTCTCTAACCACTTAACTCTTTCCATAACTACCTCCTAAAGAGATTTTTATTTATTTGTTGTTTAAGTCATTTTTTAAAAGCATGCTTATCGTCAGCAATGATACAATATAGAATTATTACAGCGGGGAAAAAAAAACAATCCCCAAATACCAAGAAATTTTCTGTGTTCTCATATTTCTGAGTATTCCCAGGTAGTTTCAGGGCTTTGAAAATAATGATACTTTAAATGTAGTTGGTACAAACTTTGCCTCTATAATCTGGATAGCTAGAATTCCTGTTCAAAGACTCAAGTACACTATATTCAGTAGTATTTAAAATTACATTCTAGAAGAATAGTCAATGAGGGGCTGGAGAGATGTCTCAGTGGTTGGGAGCACTGACTGCTCTTCCTGAGGACCCTTGTTCAATTCCCAGCACCCACATGGCAGCTTGCAGCTGTCGGTAACAGTTCCAGGGGATCTGACACCCTCAGGCAGATGCATACAGACAGACACCAATGCACATTAACAACAACAACAACAAAAATAGTCGATGAAAACATAATTTAAAATTTGGGTCTCACAGTAAGATCAACAGCCCTTCATAAAATCATATGTAGCCAATGCCCAACTAAAGACTTGTTACAAAGGGAATGTGTTAGACCTTGAGAGTCCATCCACAGGACTGACACAAAGTGCATGTGTGAACTCATAAGCCTGTTGGCTGTTGTAAACTACCTATTCTTGTTCTTCTGTAACATGTGATGCCCTCATGTACATGTTTACCTATACACATGGAGCCATAGGCTAGGACCCACAAACGAAGGAGAACATTTTCCTCTCAAGATGGTGGCCTTGCTTAATTATGTATTCTAAGACCATTCATTTGTGGAATATCATTTCAACTTGGCAAAGATGTGTTACCTCTGTTAATGCTGCAGAATATTACCTTAACCTTGTAAAGGTGTGTTACATTTGTTTATGCTGCAGAATATTACCTTAACCGTGTAAAAGTGTGTTACCTTTGTTTATGCTGCATTTGTTTAATGATGTAATTATGTGTGTTTCATTATGTAAAGATTTGTTACATTTGGTTCACCTTGCCCATGTAAGGCCCCCGATTGGTCTAATAAAAACTGAATGGCTTATAGCTAGGCAGGAGAGGGATAGGTGGGGCTGCCAGGGCAGAGAGAATAGATAGAAGGAGAGAAAGCAGCAGAGAGGAGAGACCAGGGGAGACAAAGGGAGTCCCTGGGGCCAGAAACCAGGCCAGCCAGGTCTGGTTGGTAGCCAGAAAGAAAAATCCTGGTACACAATAGCTTTTTTTTTTCCAGCAGGAAAGTAAGGTTAAAAGAAAAAAGTAAAACAAAACAAAACAAAAAAAACCCAAGGCAAAACAGAGATAAAGAGGAACAGATTAAAGTAAGAGCTAAGATAAGGCTGAGCATTCGTAACTGATTTTAAGTCTCGCGTCCTGATTTCAGAGCTGGTTGGTAGCCAGAAAGAAAAATACTGGTACACAATAGTTTTTTTTTTCTGACAAATTTTGTGATTTTTTTTTCCTTTGAAGCTGAATAGTTTTTCATTTCTTATATGTACCGGATTCTCAGGATCCACTCATCTGCTGATGGACAAGTAGGCTGGATCGGTTTCCTTCCTATAGTGACAAAGCGGCAATCAACAGGAGGGTGCAGGTATCTCTGTGATGGGGTGTGGAGAGTGCACAAGAGGAAAATAGCTGGCTCATGTGGTAGTTCTGGTTTGAGGAACCCCAGAATGGTTTCCACAGTGATTATTGATTTGCATCCATCAGCAGTGAGTAATAGTTTCTTTTTTCCCCACATTCTCTCCAACATTTGTCAAACTTCTTAATGACAGTCATTCTGACAGGCGGGGTGGCATCTCCAAGCAGGTTTTAATGTACATTTGCTGATGGCTCTGGAGATTGAATGCTTTAAAAGTAGTTATTGGCCATGTATTCATGTTTTTGAAAACCGCATTCAACCCATTGGTCCATCTGGTGACTGGTAATTTTATTTCCTTGGTCTTTAGCTTCTGTATCTCTTCGTGGGTTTCCGATATCAGAACCTTGTCTGAGGTATAACAGGTGAAGATTCCCCTATCCTGTGACCTGTGTGTTCCTCTGATGGACTCTGTGGATGAGCAGAAGCTCTTCAGTGTGTGACGTGCCATCGATTGATGCTGGGGATGAGTTCTCTCAGAAACTTCTTGCCTCCCCTGTGTGGTGCACAGGGTTCCCTATGTTTTTGTCTAGATGATTTAGGTTTTAAATTAAGGTCTTTCATCCATTTAGAACTGGCTTTTGTGAAAAACACGACTCTAGTTTCATTCTTCTGTGGGTGGACGTCCAGTTTTGCCAGCCTCATTTCTGGATGTTTTTCCCCTGCATGCCTCTTTTGTCAAGAGTTGGATGGACACAGCTTGGTCAGTTTCTCTCCAGGCCTGTGATCTGTTCATTGGTCTGTTTTTATGCCAGGCTGTCTTTACCTCTGTACCTCTAGAGTATAATTTGGAGGTGTGTATCGCGTTAGGACTGTTCTGACTGTTAGTCATTGCTTGTGGTTCCATATGAATCCCCGAATTATTTGTATTACATCTGTGAAATATGACATTGGAATTTTGATGCATATTGCATTAAATCTATAGATTAATTTTCACATGTCAGTTCTGCTGATTGGAGAGCCTGTCAGATCTTTCTATTGTTTAATATTTTCTTGGATTTCCATTTCAGTGTCTTGAGATTTTCATTGCAGAGGTGTTTCTTCTTTAGGTGTATCCCTGGGAACTTATTTTTTATTCATACAGCCTTAGGAACTTTTTGGGTGGGGTTGGGAATCTATTTGAATGAGATAGGCCCCCTAACTTTTTCCTTGGTGACTATATTGTTGACATATATGAAAACTATCTATTTAAGTATTGATTGTATCCTGCAACTTTTCTGTGTTTATTAGCTCCACTTTTCTAGTAGCTTCTATAGCGGTTTTAAAGTACAGAATCATGTTATCTGCAAGTAGAGATCATGTGGCTTCTTGGTATTCCATTTTTTAGTCCCCCTATGACCTCCTCTTATTTAATTGCTATAGCCAAGACTATGAGCAGTACATCAAGCAAGAGAGGGGAGAGTAAGCATCCTTGTCTCATTACTGACTTTTGAAGAAATGCTCACTTTTCATCTCCATTTAATGTTGGCTATAGGTTGTATATATGTATCCTTCACTATTTTGAGGTATGTGCCATATGTTTCTAACGGTTCTAGGACTTTCTTTTCTTGTTTTTCGAGACAGGGTTTCTCTGTATAACAGTCGTAGCTGTCCTGGAGCTCACTCTTTAGACCAGGCTGGCCTCAAACTCGCAGAGATCCTCTTGCCTCTGCGTCCCCAGTACTGGAATTAAAGGTGTACGCCACCACTGCCCAGCTGTGTCCAGGACTTTTATCAAGAGGGCAAGTTCAACGTTGTCAAGTGCCTTTTGGGCATCAGTTGAGTTAGTTATGTGTTTTCTGTCCTCAAGTTTGTTTATATAGTGTATTATATTCATTGATTTGCATCTGTTGGACCAAGCTTGCCTTTTTTGGATGAAGCTCACTTGAATATAATATATATTCTTCTCAAGGTGTTCGTGAATTTGGTTTGCAAGTATTTTGCCAAAAAAGAAAAAAAATTTCATCTATACCCACAGTTTCTTTAGTCTGTAGTTTTCTTTGTTGTTTTTTTACGTGGTTTTTGTAGTTGGGCTTTCTTTGGACCTCCAGCTCTCATTTAATGACACCGAGACTTATTCATTATGGAAGCTCGGCTTTAGCTTAGGATTCTTCCCAACTGGCTCTTAAAATGTAAACTAACCTATTTATATCAATCTATATTCTGCCACATGGCTCATTACCTCTCCTCATTACTGTGTGTCCCACTTCCTCTGTATCTCACTGGTGAATCCCTGCTTCTCTGATTTCTCCCAGAGTTCCTATCTCTGTCTGGAAGTTCCGCCTATCCTCTCCTGCTTAGTTATTGGCCATTCAGATCTTTTTTAAACCAATCAGAAGGTGTCTTGGCAGAGACACATCTTCACAGTATACAAAAAGATTATCATGCAACAGATTTTGTTATTATATTAATACTGACTTCTTGGAATGAATTTGAAAGTGTTCCTTCACTTTTTATTTTGCGGAACAAACTAGGAAGTACTGAGATCTTTCTCGGAATTTGATAGCATCCCAGTAATCAATCTGAACCTAGGTTTTTCCTTGAGTGGAGACTTTTTGTTTTTAATTTTAAATTTTGGAAACAGGGTTTCTCCGTGTAGTTCTGGCTGTCCTGATAGTTGCTCTGTAGACCAGGCTGAGCACAAACTCACATGCTCCCAAGTGCTGACTGAGTGAGCAAGTGCCGGAGGCTGAGAGGAAGCTTTTGATTGCAACTTCTGTCTCATTGCTTGTGATGCGCCTGAGTTATTTATATCTTCTGGCTGTAATTTTGGTAGATGATATGCATTCAGAAATTCTACTCCTATGTCTTACAGAATTTTAGAGTATAAGTTTATGGAGCATACTCTAATAGGTCCTGTAATTTGTTGGATTCTGTTGTAATGGAATTCTTTTGATCTCTTATTTTAATTTGTTTCTTCTCTTTTTATCAGATTGGCTAAAGGTTTGTCAATCTTACAAAAAAAAGAAAAAAAATACAAAAAACTTAGAGGCTTTTTTGATTTTTTTGGATATATATTACTTTTTTCTAATTTCTTTTGTACCATAAGGAAGAATTCATCATGATATCCAAGATTCTTTGTCTCCCAAGAACCAGTACACCCAGAGTTGCTGTAACAGGCACTGAGACCTTAGTACAATAGATGCCATGTTAGATGTATCATTTTGACCTCAGAACCCAGCTCACTGGCCCCAACACCTGCCAAAAACAGGAACAAAGACTTAGCCCATCCAAGACCTTGTCTGTAGTTCCAGGATCTGGGGAAGTCCCTGTAGGAGTTTGACTTAGAATGAACCCCATTGATTTGAATGCTTGGTAGCACTAGTTAAAAGGATTAGGACAGGTAGCCTTGTTAGAGGGATGTGTCACTGGGGGTCCAAACCAGGCCCAGTCTCTCTCTCTCTTCCTGTTG
Source organism: Myodes glareolus (assembly GCF_982192425.1). Classification (NCBI taxonomy): domain Eukaryota; kingdom Metazoa; phylum Chordata; class Mammalia; order Rodentia; family Cricetidae; genus Myodes; species Myodes glareolus. Next base: position 9,329,130 of record NC_142027.1, read on the forward strand.
CCCGTGGAACTGGATGTAGAACGCTCAGCTGCTTATCCAGCTCCATGTCTGCCTGCATGCAGTCATGCTCCCCACCATAATGGACTAAACCTCTGAAGCTGTAAGGAAGCCCTAATTAAATGCTTTCTTTTATAAGAGTTGCTGTGGTCATGGTGTCTCTCCACAGCAATAGAACACTAAGACAGTCCCTAAATATACTAGCCTTGCTTTTGGCTTCTGTAGTTTTGCCTCTCACTGACCGTTCTGAGGGTGTGCCAACCAGGATTATATTTTTCTGCAAAGATCAGTGAGGCTTGGGGGCTGCATGATGGGGCCAAGTTTCCCAGGTAGCCACTGGCAAGCAATATAGACCTTTAATTTGGCTTTAAGAGTGTTCCTGTAAGCCAGGCGGGAGTGACACGCCTTTAATCCCAGCACTTGGGAGGCAGAGGCAAGTGGATCTCTGTGAGTTCAAGGCCAGCCTGGTGTACAGAGCAAGTTCTAGGACAGCCAGGACTACTCAGAGAAACCCTACCTGGGGGTGGGGAGAGCGCCCATGCATTCTCGGGAATCCCCTTGCGGCACTGCTACCTGAGGACGTTTGGCGATGTCGCTTGTTACTACAGTGAGGGAATGCTACTGACATTTGATAGAGCCAAACAGTGTTAAGAATCCCAAGAGGCAAGGACAGCTTTCCCACAAGGAATTACCTGGCCCTAATGTCACCCGTGCAGAGAAACCCTTGCTTAGGTGACTACGTGGAAATCACGCAAATTCTAATTTTGCAACAGTGGCCTCAAGAATCGTTCCAGTTTCATTCTGTTGCTGAGAAAAAGTGCTCTAGGAGAAAAGGGCTTATTTGACTTACACTTCCAGGTCACAGGTCATCGTCAAAGGAAGTCGGTGTTGACTTACACTTCCAGGTCACAGGTCGTCGTCAAAGGAAGTCGGTGTTGACTTACACTTCCAGGTCACAGGTCGTTGTCAAAGGAAGTCGGTGTTGACTTACACTTCCAGGTCACAGGTCGTCGTCAAAGGAAGTCGGTGCTGGAACTTGAAGCAGAAACCGTGGAAGAATGCTGCTTGCTGGCTCAGGCTACACTAAGTCAGCTAGTCAGCGCTCTCTCTCTCTCTCTCTCTCTCTCTCTCTCTCTCTCTCTCTTTCTCTCTCTCTTTTGTTTTTTGTTTTTGTTTTTTGACACAGGGTTATGTTGGAGGAGAGAGGGCCGCTTGTTCTTCCCGGTCACCCAGCTAGCTTATACCCGAAATAATCACACAAAAACTGTATTAATTAAATCACTGCTTGGCCCACTAGCTCTAACTTCTTATTGACTAACTCCTACATCTTAATTTAACCCACCTCCATTAATCTGTGCATTACCACGAGGTCGTGGCCTACCAGCAAAGTTTCAGCACATCTGTCTTAGGCGGCGGCTCCGTGGTGTCTTTCTCCACCTTTCCTTCTCCCAGCATTCAGTTCCATCTTCCCCGCCTACCTAAGTTCTGCCCTATCAACAGGCCAAGGCAGTTTCTTTATTCATTAATGGTAATCACAGCACACAGAGGGGACTCCCACATCAGGGTTAATCAGGGTTACTGTGTAGCTTTGGAACCTGTCCTGGAACTAGCTCTTCTTGTACACCAGGCTGGCCTTGAACTCACAGAGACCATCTGCCTCTGCCTCCCGTGTGCTGGGATTAAAGGCGTGCGCCATCACCGCCTGGCTAGTTAGCTTTTTTATATAGCCCAGGGCCGCCAGTCTATGAAATGGCACCATCTACAGAGGACTTTGCCCTCTGGTGTCAATTAACAATAAAGACAACCTTCCAAAGATGTACCCAAAGGCCAATCCTATCTACACAATTCCTCAAGCCAGGCTTCCTTCCAGGTGATTCTAGGCTATGCCAAGTGATCGATCAGTGATCTATTTCAGAAGCAAGCTGGGGTTTGGCAAGGTTGCTCAGCAGAAAGCACTTAATGAAGGGCAAATGACCTGAGATAAATCTCGGGAACCCTCCTGGTGGGAAAACAGAGCGGACCCCCACAACTGACCTCTGATCCCCACACAAATGCAGCATGCATAATACACAAGTAAATGTAGTAAAAATAAGGATTAGGAAACATAAAAAGCAAACTGGGCCCCAGAGGCTGGTGCGCCATAGCTCTCACACACAGAACGCAAAGCTGCGGACACACTTCATAATACTGCACCCGATCGGAAAGGTTAAAGAGCTGCTCCCCCAATCTCAGCCAAGCTTTCCTTCCCCACAGCACAGTTAGAAGTCTAAGGTGCAGAGTTACACCGTGGAGAGCTGTTTTTACTTCACTATTTGAACTGTTTTCCCTAAAAGTAATTTCATAAATTAGTCAATGCCACTTATTCATGGAATCATTTAGATAACCGATACAGACATGCAGTGACTCCCTAGTCGGGGGTCATCGTAATACCTGAGGAGGAATGGTAGCTGGAGAAGATTTATAAAGATGTAATGTAGACTTAGCCACATTAATGTGGAATGTGGAAATAGACATCCATGTTAGTCAGGGTTCATGAACAGAACTAATAAGGCAGATGCATGCGTGCGTGTACGTATGTATGCATGTATGTGTGTATGCATGTATGTGTGGGATTATTAGAGTGGCTTAGAGACTGTGGTCCAGCCAGTCCAACAATAGCTGTTTCCCAGTATCGAGTCCAAGAATGGCCTGATGGGGTCTTCAGTACACATCAGAATCCAGGAGTAGCAGACTCTAACGCCAGTGAAGGAATGGACTCGTCAGCGAGAGCAAGCAGGCAGAGAGAGAAACCTTCCTTCCTCCGTGTCCTGAAAGTGTGACCCAGATCAAAGGTGGATTTTCTCACCCCAGAAGATTGGGACTTAGTGTGGGTCTTTTTCACAGCTGTCTGACTAAGCAAAGCTATATTTAGGAGTGCACAAGGGATTGGCCAGACGACCGTCTCCCCCGAAGTTGGGCTTTCAGAAGGTAGCCCCGCACTGGCTTTTGATGTCTCTTTTACCGGGAAGGTTTAGGGTTGGTAGAAAGCAGCTGTTAAGATAACTGCTCTTAGCAGCACCTGGACAGAGCAGTGGGGACTCAGGGCTCCAGGCTGCCTGTGGAGGGTAGATAAGGGCAAGAACACGTCATGTGCAAGGGGAGTCATCACAGCCGTCAGGACTTTAGCAGGGCAAAGGGGTTGCTGTACATCACGGGGTTACAAGTTCAGCATAGGTTGAGAAACATGGTTTCCAGGATACATTAGGCTTAGGAAACAGAAACTTATTCTTGTGAGCTACAGAGACAGTAACAGTGGGTAGTAGTGTGGTACGGAGACAGTAACAGTGGGTAGTAGTGTGGTACGGAGACAGTAACAGTGGGTAGTAGTGTGGTACGGAGACAGTAACAGTGGGTAGTAGTGTGGTACGGAGACAGTAACAGTGGGTAGTAGTGTGGTACGGAGACAGTAACAGTGGGTAGTAGTGTGGTACGGAGACAGTAACAGTGGGTAGTAGTGTGGTACGGAGACAGTAACAGTGGGTAGTAGTGTGGTACGGAGACAGTAACAGTGGGTAGTAGTGTGGTACGGAGACAGTAACAGTGGGTAGTAGTGTGGTACAGAGACAGTAACAATGGATAAGGATGTGGTACAGAGACAGTAATAATGGATAACAGCGTGGTACGGAGATAGTAACAATGGATAATGGTATGGTACAGAGACAGTAACAATGGGTAACAGTGTGGCTGGTCTTTTGGTTTCACATCTTTCCACTTCAAACAACTCAATCAAGAAAGCCTCTTAGGGGTTAGTTAATTCCAGATGTAGTCAAGTTAACAACCAAGAAAGCCATTGCAACATATTAAGACATTTTAAAATAAATTTATTATTATTATTGTGTGTGCACATACAATGTGTACCAAATTGAGGAATTACAGTCCCAAGTGAAAAAACTGAGGTAAGGAATGCATGAATCACAATCAGAACCTCAGCTCTCAGGAGTTCAGGCAGGAGAATTGTCATGAATTTGAAGCCAGCCTGGGCTACAGAGTTTCAGGCCAGCCTGGGCTATAGTGTCAGATGCTGTCTCAAAGAAAACTTGGTTTACTGTATTTTTGGGAATTAATAAATTTCTCTTCAGACCAGAAAGATGTGTTATTTCCACCTGAGGCTTGTACCTGGAGAAAGAACGTGTAAGGCATTTTGATGAAAGACACAGCGTGGAGTCTGGACATTTGCACAGGCAGACACTAGTCTCCATTTATCTGAATATCCTCTGCGAATACTTTTTAAAAAGCCACTTGAAAGAACAAAACAAAACATAAGTTTAAAGTCAACACTTTATCATGAACTCAGTAAACACGTACTGAGTGAGGATTTACAATACGTCAGACACTGCAGTCAGCGCTATGGTCCCATTTAGGAAACTCGTGGGACAATGGAGGAGACACAGATCCCAACAAAGGAGAGCTGAGGATGCTCCAGAGTGTGTGCGGACTTCTCGGTAATGTGAAAGCTGTTCCTCTGTGTGAGTGTGTGTGTGCGTGCTGTGACTGTGTTGACAGTGCACATGTATGGGTATGAAGGCTTGAAATTGAAGATAGGTGTTCTCCTTAATTGCTCTCTGCTTTACCGAGACAAGACATCTCACCCAGCTAGCAGGTTGCTGATTTGACTAGCCATTTTGCCCTAATACCCTGTCTCTGCCTTTCAAGTGTTGGATTAAAAGTGGCTGCCACACCTGTAAGATTTTATGTAAGGTCCGGGAATCTCAACACTTGTCCTCATGCTTGTGTAGAAAGTGCTTTATCCAGTGAGGTCTCGCCCCAAATCACAAGTCGGTTTTTAAGCAATCAACCATCAAAAGATTATAAAAATTTATAAATAGCTGGGCAGTGGTGGCGCACACCTTTAATCCCAGCACTTGGGAGGCAGAGGCAGGTGGATCTCTGTAAATTCAAGGTCAGCTTTGTCAACAAAATGAGTTCCAGGAAAGCCAGAGCTACAGAGAGAAACCCTGTCTTGAAAAACCAAAAATAAAATAAAAATCAAGAATAAAATTGTAGCATGAATTCTGATTGGTCTTAATAATAAAAACTCAGAGTCAGCTGTCAGGGGTAAAAGCTGAAGGATCGGAGAAGCAGATCACTAGAGTTCTCACCAACGCTCAGACCAAAGGGGTGATCCTGTCCTAGGAGTCCTCAGACTGCCTCCAGCTCTGTCTCCTCCCACCTTATATTCCTCTCTCCAGCCAGCCATGTCACTCCTGTCTTCACCTCCCTAGTGCTGGGATTAGAGGCGTGGAATCCTAAGTGCTAGGATTACCTTTGTGTGAGTTCTGTTTTTCTTTTAGAAATATAAAATCTCGTATAGCCCAGGGTGGTCTTCAACTCACAGAGATCTGCATGCCACTGTCTCCTGAGAGTGCTGGGATTGAAGATGTGAGCCACCACTGCCTGGCCTCTATGGCTAACTAGTAGTTTAGCTCTGTACCCTGATCTTCAGGCAAGCTTTATTTGTTAGATCATAAACAAAATATCACTACATAAAATTTGTATTAACTTCTCTGAATGAGCTAATGTACATACAGCAGTTGCAAATACATTTTCTATTCACCAACATGGTTACCTTAAGAATTTACTTCCGGGGCTGGAGAAATGGCTCAGCAGTTAAGAGCACTGTCTATTCTTCCTAGAGGTCTTGAGTTCAATTCCCAGCAACCACATGGTAACTCACAACATCTGCAATGAAATGTGGCGCCCTCATCTGGCCTGTAGGCATCATTGTAAACAAAAGAAATCAATCTTTAAAAAAAAAACAAAAGAATTTATTTCCTTTGAGATCATGTCCTATGAATATTTTTGTGATTACCTTGATTCTTCTGATGCATATGAGCCAAGTTACTACTTCGACTACTTCAGACATTTAGTCAATTTTTAACAGGGTTCTCAGGTCAATTCTCTGAGTGCTTACTTACATCAGCATTTCAAGGAAACAGAAACAGATGATCCATGAGACAACGCAGGTTTGGCCGGCCTGCTTCAAGACAGCTGTGTGACTTCTGGTCTTTAACTTCCTTATTAATCATTTGAAACTGACCTGAAGACCCCTTCTGACCCTCTCTGAATAGACTGCCTATCCCAGGACAGGCCTCAGCACTGTGTGGTGTGTGTTTCCTCTGCCCTCTCCCAAACCACCTATTCCTCCTGTCTCCTTAATTCTATTACACCACTGGAATCAGAATTGTGATATGTCAACATACACCAGTAAATTCCAGTGCAAACGACCCGTTAGGAAAGCTTGTGTCATCGCTGTTATTAGTCTTCAGAAAGGGACATCACTGGGAATGGTGCCTGCTGCGTGTCATCCCAGCACTGCCGAGGCTGACACAGGAGGAGCAAACCTTGAGGCCAGTGTGGGCTACAGGGATTTGGAGAGCACTTTGGCTACAAAGCCTTACACCAACGGAAATGTGCACTGGCCAAGAGAGTGTTGCTCAGTGGTCAGTGCTGGCCTAGCGTGTGCGACACCCCTAGCTTAGCATGGTGACAACGACTGACTGCGTGACTATGAAACTCGCCCCACTGTCCTCTTCACCCACTGCGATTCCTTATCTGTGTCCTTCCGTGTTCCTGGAGACGGAGCTCATCTGTCAGTGGGTGGCTACTGCATTCAAGGAAGCTCCTTAAAGTGGGAGCGAGTTTCATGTTTTCTTAAAATACACTTTATCATACAACTAAAGCAGAATACAATCTGAAACATGGTTATTTAACCGATACGAGACTCATTCATAAGCTTAGTCTCGAGAAGTAACTTCATGTCCTTTATCGCTCCTGACCACGGAGGCATTCAGGAGAGTACGTGACATAACAGGCTTCCAATATCTGTTAAATAACGAGTGACTATCACACATGATGTAGATCCCAGTCTTTATGATCGGTTTCCCGCGAGACAGTGTCTCTCTCGGTGTTTCAGGGTGGCTCAGAACACACAGCATAGCCTAGGATCGCCTGTCATTGCTATCCTCCAACCTCTGCCCCCTGAGTGCTGGGATCATAGGCGTGAGCCACTCTGCCTGCAGATAAGTCACTTGAGACACAGTGACAGTGACGCTTAGACAGCGTCCTAGATGCACTGAGATGCTTCACCCATGCCCAGCGCGGCTTATCCGAGCGAGAGGAGCGCCACATCAACACATCTACATGAGCTAACACTACGTACTCTTCAGTGATCACTGTGTGATTTCCTGAGCACTTCCATTTTCATTTTTAAAGCGATTTAATTTTATTTACATCTGTATCTCTGTGTGGGTATGTACATATGACTGCAGGCACCAGCAGAAGTCAAAGGCCTTGGATCCTTTTGGAACTGGAGCTACTGATGGTTGTGAGCCATCCAATCTGGATGATGGGCACTCGGCTCTTTTCCCTGGACAGTCACTGCTCTGAACTGCAGAGCCATCTCTCCTGCACCTTATAAACAATCACGCAGAACAGTCATTAAACTCTTCATCATGGGGCCCAGCCTACCTGGGCAGCTCCGTTAGAACCACGTTTCCTTTCACTCTCAGAACTGCCCTGACTTGGATGATAAATTACTCACTGCCACAGCTGTCACCTCCATTAATACCACGGGAACAGCGCAGACACAGAGAGCAGCGGAGGGCAGACTCAAGGCGAGCAGATTTGCTGTCTGCACAACTCCGCACCCCTGCTGTTAGTGCACAGGTCTCTGCAAGGGGACTGCTTGCAAGACCAGCAGCGCAACAGGGTGAGGACGATGCATCTGTGATGCTCCTGCCAGAACAGTGGGCACAGACGACCGTGAACTGGGTCTGGGATAATAGTGTTTGTGTGAGACTATGGCCGTCTGCTCTTCCTTATGGGGAACTTTAAAGGCATCTGGAAAGATCCCCACTATACCTAAGCCAGCTGCTGGGTGAAGAACCCAACCTAAGGCAAAGAACAAATGGCATCAAAACTCAAAACGGAATGTACGGAAAACCCGCTCAAGATACAAAGTGCCTGTGCACACAGACACAGTCAGGAATCTCTGGGTCACTCTGTCTTAGTAACACGTGGAAACACAGTGCAGTGGTGGGGGAAGCACTGGGGTCCTGACACCTTCACTGCTGACTCCATCCTACACAGGGACAGAGGGGTGTAGTCGGGGAACCCACACAGAGCAGGAGATGGAGAAGAACTTTGTAAATATTACAAGTTTCTGTTTATTAATTTGCTGATGTACCCGGAGGTGTATCTATGTGCATACATACATATATACACATTCATATAACACACACACACACACACACACACAGATACTGTGGTGCAAATGGTTGATCCCAGGCCTTGCATGGTGTAGACAAGAACTGTACCACTGAGCTACATCTCCAGGCCTGACAATAACTTTTATTATTATTTTTATTTTTTATTTATTTTTTGTTTTTTTTCGACACAGGGTTTCTCTGTAGTTTTGGAACCTGTCCTGGAACTAGCTCTTGTAGACCAGGCTGGTCTTGAACTCACAGAGATCTGCCTGCTTCTGCCTCCCGAGTGCTGGGATTAAAGGTATATGCCACCACCACCTGGCTCTGACAATAATTTTTAAAGATGAACTTTTGACTTTATTTCTGTTTGTGTGATATTTCTAGTTTTTAAAAGGTGTGGTTTAAGACAATCATATCTTAGAGACCATCATGTCTCACAGACTATCATGCCTACATACAATCATGTCTCACAGACTATCATGCCTTACATACAATCATGTCTCATGGATTATCATGCCTACATACAATCATGTCTCATGGACTATCATGCCTTACATACAGTCATGCCTCACGGACTATCATGCCTTACATACAGTCATGTCTCACAGAGGTACCTATCAAGAATCCCCACTCTCCGCTTTTGCCCTTGTACACTCTGCCACGGGGCTACCTTTCTGGGACCCCCATCAGTGTCTCTGAACCTTACCCACAAATAGAATCTTCGTGTTTATCCTTTATCTTCTCGATTCCCATCCTATTTGCTGGAACTTATTCTGTGCAGAAAGGGCAGCAATTCAGTTTACAAGATTGACAAAACATCCAATAGCATTTATAAGATACTGTTCATAATATTGTAATTATTCTAACTCCCGTGATTGGGAGCCGGAGAGAGGAATGGACATCTGATGATGGGTGGCCTGGGAGAGCCTCAGGGACACGACCCTTCGATTGCCACAAGAAGGGGGGCTGAAGTCAGGAGCATTTGGCATTTGGGTGAGAACAAATAACTGAGGAATGAATGGAGATTTGTTAATGAGAGTTAGTGGTGTTAGTTTTCACAGGTTTTGCTGTGTCTGTAATAATACTTATAATACTCTTAATAATACTCTCTCTCTTCCTAGCATGTGATACTTATAAAGGGGAAATTTTATACTTTTGGTTGCTTTCAACTGTTGTAGGATATTTCATCACACTGTGTGAAGACGTGTCACTGTGACTGGTTCAATAAAAAGCTGACGGTCAGAAACTAGACAGGAGAAGTTAGGCAGGACTTCCAGGAAGAGAGAGGAACTCAGGGGGATGAGTCTAGGTGCAGGGAGATGCCACGAGACATGGAGCAAGCTGAAAGTACAGAATGGAAGAGAGGTAAAAAGCCATAGATAAACAGAAACAGGTTAAGTGAGAAGAGCTAGTTGGGAATAAGTCTAAGCTAAAGGCCAAGCTTTCATAATTAGTAAGAAGTCTCCATATCATTATTTGGGAGCTGGTGGTTTAAAGAAAGTCAGGCTACCTTTGGTGCTATCTTAATGGCTAGTGGGGCATTCAAAGTCTGATGTAAATATAGACACACATCCAGACAATCACTCCCTAACATGTCCTCCCATATGTTGGATAATCTTCTTGGTCTATGGTCTTAGATACTCTCTAATTTGGTTAAAATATGACTACCCTTTTGCAGTTGGCATTATAGACCATCATTCAAACTTCAAGTGTTGATTAGTATTTCATTTAGTTTGGACCATTACTATCTCTTTGAGGGAAACAAAAGCATTAATCGAAAGAAAACTGTTAAGCAGGCCCATAACATATATTACTGGATGATCACGGATTTTCACGTTAAATGTTTTCCTTTAAGGAAACGTCTCCGAGTAGGTGCAGGAGCACACGATGGCAATCCCGTCACTCAGCGGGGAGAGGAGGTGGCAAATTCAAGGCTAACTGGGCTACCAAATGGGACCGTGTCGTAAAAACCAACACAAGCAGCCTGGGGAAATGGCTCAGTCAATAAAGTGCTTGCTACAGAAGGGTGAGGACCATCTTCAGCCAGGTGTAGTCATGTACTACATGTATGTATGTATAATGTATGCCCAGAGCTGAGCAGGCGGGGACAGGAGGATCCCTGGGGCTCACTGGACAACCAGTTTAGCTGAATTAGTGAGCTCCAGGTTCAGTTAGGGACTCTATCTCAAAAGAAGCAGGGTGGAGAGCAGTGGAGGAAGACACTTGACACTGACCGTGGTCTCTGCATGCATGTGCAAAGCACATACAATGTACACACATACACACACACACACACACACACACACACACACACACGCTCGTTCACTTGGGCATGAAACCAAAACAATAGTCCAGCCTAGCCTAGCCAAGCAGTAAGACTCTCACCTCAGGACTGACTCTCAGGGTATGGATTTTCTGCTAAGCCAGAAACTGGCTTCACAGCGTTCGTGAGCTACTTAATCTTTCGGTGGCTCGGCGTCCCTCCTCTGTAAGACGGTGACAGTAGCTGTACGGGGTGCTGAAAGCTAGATACGTTTACACTCTGACTGACTGGCATGATTGTTAGCTGCCTGAAATTACATTAGTTTATACACTCATGACTGGCACGATCCAGGGCCTAACAGATGCACTGATCACTCCATGTCAGCAACTTTAATGTAGTTTAAAGTTTTATTTTGTTTTGAGCCAGGCTCTCATTACCCAGCATGGGGTCTGGTGTTCCTGAACCTTCTGCCTCAGCTATCTGAACGCTGGGTGCCACCATACTTTGAAAAAATGTGTTAAGATTCATTTTTATTTTTAATTATGTGTGTATGTATATGTGCAAGAGGCCAGATAATCAGATCTCCCAGGAGATGGAGCGAAGAGGGACTCTAGAATAGTGGTTAACCCATGGGTTGCAACTCTTTTGGGGTCACATGTCAGATATTTACATGACAATGCATAACTAACAAAATTACAGTTATTAAATAGCAACGAATTAATTTTATAATCGGGAGTCACCACAACATGAGGAACTGTATTAAAGTGTCACAGCCTTAGGGAGGTTGAAAACCGATGCTCTAGAGTTGGCTACCAGTCATGGAAGCTGCGACTCCAACAAGAGTCCTCTGCAGGAGCCAGCACCCAAGGAAAAAAACCACGCCAGGCTGGGAGAGCGCGTTTCTGCGGCTGTCGGGTCTCCCACCGCCATCCCGCCCGAGGTTTGGGCCCAGGACAGCGTCCCCAGACTGAGCAGGGGCGCAGGCGCCGCTCCCGTCGGGAGAGTGACAGGGTCAGCGCGCGGGGACTCCGGCCACCCACGCCCAGCTAGCGGCCAAGGCCAGCCGCCTAGGGCTCTCCCTCCCCGCCGCCCGGCCCTCGCCCAGGCCCCTCGGCTCACTTGCGGCTGCAGGCAGCACCCAAGGCACCCCGGCCATCTGCACCAGGGCCGCCGAGCCCAGGAGAGCGAGCTTGGTGTCGGGACGTCAGCCGACTTCCAAAGTCATAGGTCACTTCAAGTGGCGCGCCAAAAAAGCCTTGGTCCCTGGCCGCCCTCGGAGAACTCCGCCCCTGTGCAGAGCGCCGCCCCTCCGGGAGCGCCCCGCCCCTCTCCCACTCCCCGCTCCCCCTCTCCTCCGCCCATGCCCCGCCCTTCCGCTCGGCTGGGCTCCCAACCACGGCAGCTCCGTTCCTCGTGAACGACCTACTTTTTCAAGCGTCTCCGCTACCCACGCTCCGCCCCTCCGCCTCCGCCCCACCCTTCCGTCCCACTAGGCTCCCTTCATAAAAGCTTCTCCCCTTCCGCTTCGTCCCGCCCCCTCCGTTCTGGCAGGTGAAAGCTCCTCCTTTTCCGCTCCGTCCTGTCACTCTCCTCCGCCCCGCCCCGCCCCGCCCCTCCGCCAACGCCCGCCCCGCCCCTCCGCCAACGCTCCGCCCCGCCCCTCCACCAACGCCCCGCCCCCTGGTGGATGCGGACGCGGAGGAGTGTGAAAGTAGACTGCTGTAGCATCCTTGTTCCTCTAAATTCCGACCCGTGAAAGGTCGTGGCCCACCCCACTACCGGGAAGCCTGCCTTTAACTGTCCAATAGCGGAGGTGAACGCAAACGCGCCGTCTGTGCGCCTGTGCAGAGGTCCCCATCGCGGTTGTTCGCTTTTTGGTTTTGCATCGAGGTGGTTCTTGCTCTGAGGCTGAGAGCTGGTATCCAGTGGTCGCTGACTACGGTTTGGAACCAGGGCCGAGGACCCTTGGTTGCTGGGGACCAGTGAGGCACCAGCGAGGCAGGTGCGGAGAGGTGGTGTGTCGAGCACCGGCCTCCGGGAATGACTGCCTCTCTCTCAGATTATGGGTCCCTGACACCTATCAGTAAAGTTTGAGCCTGCCTATCAGATGGTTATTTAACTACATAGCTTAAGACTACGCTATGAAAATGTACAAAATGAAATTTAAAGAGACGGATGAGGAACATTGTTAGCTGCTGGGATGTTGGCCATCCATACAATGCTTGACAAGCGTGCATGAAATCCCAGGTTTATTACCCATAGCGACAAAAGTGAACTAATTGAACCAGGCACATGCTTGCAATCTCAGCGCTTGGTTAGTGGAGAGCCCCGAATATATTGGGAGTGGAGAGCCACATCTTGCCACATCTTTTAAAGACAATGTAAAGCGGTTGTACCTATTTCCTTTTTAAGGTCTTGGGTGTAATCTGACTAATTTGAAATCATGCATTTTTGATTTTTAGTAACTCTGGTTATTAAGACTTGTTATTTTCTTAAGCACTTTTGATTTCATTTCATGAGTCAATGATCTTGGGGTTTTGGTTCTTTTATTTCATGATTCAATGGTCTGGGGTTTGAGTGTCATTGTCTTGTTTTAACAATGGTTGTCATAGCTAGAAATATAATCCTAAGGAGACCCGTGGGTCCAAAAGGAAGAAAATTTTAAGTAGTGCTACTAAATCATATTCACTGAAGAGCCTTCCCAGTTGTCTTTACAGTCTCTGCTTCTCACTGTCCAGTTCTTACTAACTCGTTGGAACAAATGAACCTTTCACAGGGGTTGTGCAAGACCATCGGAAAACAGTTATGTACAGGATGATTCATATCCGTTGCAAAATTACAGCTATGAAGAAGTAGTAACGAAAATATTATGGCTGGGGCCAGCAAACCTGAGGAACTGTATTAAGGGTGGCAGCATTTTGGAGGCTGGGAACCTCTGAGTGGAATAATGAACACAGAGAGCAGCGGCTGGACTGGGCAGAGAGAGAGACTTTGGAACCCGCAGTCCTAAATGGAATGTATCACCAAAGCCCTCCCCTCAGGGCTCAGGAATCTATGCAAAGAGGAGGCAGAAAGATTGCAAGGGTCGGAGGTGACAGATGACCCCAAGGAACAGTGTCTTCCAGATAGACACGCGAACTCAGAGATTATGGCACCAAGTCCAAGGCCAAGGCCTGCACATGGTCAGGCCACATTGTTATGATTGTCACTTTAAGAGACAAGCCACGCCCACTCCCGGCGATTTCCCCCCCCCCCCCCTTCTCTCGCCATCTTGGCTTCTGTGTGTTCCCTTTGGTACGTGCGCCCTCCTTCTTCCTGCTCCCCTTTTCTCCTCTCTTTCTCCCCCCCTCTCCTCTAAGTAATAAGTATCCAATCCTATTCTGTATGATGTATCTGTCCATGTGCCTTCTACCTGCCGCCTGCTCACACCCCCGGGCTCTCTGGGACCAGCCCGCCCTCATGTGTCTCCCTGCCTGGGACCAGCCACCGCTCGGGGACGGCAGCCATCTCTGCCTGGTACTAGCTGCTCTGTGGGCCTGCTGCCTACTGCCGCCGAGTATCTTACAGCATTAAAAAAAGAAAATCATAACACACATGGGGTCCTAGCACTGAGAGCATGGAGTGACGTCTGGGAGAGTCCAGAGAAGACATAACCAGCAAACTGAACCAGTCATATGAGGAGAGCACGGAGGGGAGAGGGGACAGGGACGGAAGGGAACCCAGAGCATTGGCCAAAGGCCAAAAAAAGGGCTTGAGCAGCAAAAATGGCTGGGTTATATAAGAAAGAGCAGCTGGTAGCTCAGTTTAGCCCTTGGGCTGGAGGAATTCAGAGTAGGTGACAGGGTATGACAGCCATGAGGACCCAGTAACAGTAGGGCCTGAGGGATCCAGAAGCATCTGGTGACCAGATTCCCCTTTGGTATTCAGTGGTTTGAGACCTAAAGGACCATAACCCCTAACCAAGAAGCTATCTGTAATTGACCTGTTGCCCAAGGACAATTTTATTTATTCATTCGTTTATTTATTTATTGCTAATGGAGTCTCACTGGGTTTTTCTGTGTAAGGGCTCTGGCTGGCCTTGAACTTACTTTGTAGACCAGGCTGGCCTCGACCTCACAGAGATTCTCCTGCCTCTGCCTCCCAAGTACTGGAATTAAAGGTGTGTGCCACTACCACCCAGCCTCATTGGATATAACCACACTTCCCAGTAGGCCTTGTGCTCAGAAGCAGTTGACCAACACAAAACAAACTTAATGGTATCTTTTAGATTTTTGTCTCACTTTGGGCATTTTTTAATCTTGCTGTTTTTTTTTTTTTTTTTTTTTTGCTTGTATATTTTGATTTCTGTTGTTTCTTGTTTTGGTTTGTTTAAGAAAGAGAAAAAGAGCATAGCCGTGGGTCGATAGGGAGAATCTGAGAAGAATTGGGGGAGAGAAAACAACCAAAATATACTGTGTAAAAGTTTTTCAATTAAAAATAATTGGTGGAATAGGTTGAATTTTTATTTTGAGAAACATGCGCTCTAAAGGTCTGAAACATTTAATGTGGGGGAGTTATGACCATGTTGCCGTTTGCCCTCTCTTTAGGGGCGAGTAGAGCTCTCACAACCGCACATCCCCGCCCTTGAACGCTCCGACTCCGTCACGGCTGTGCCAGTGTGCCGTCGGCTGCTCCTGCCCAGCCTGGAAGTTAGCCCTTCTCCAGGGGCTCCTGGTTCCTTTTTGATGGAATGATTTAGGAACCAAGATCTGGGCATGAAAACCTTTTATTGTACTAGTGAGTTGCTACTGAGTGTGTAACCTTGGTGACTCCTGGCTTTCACTTTTGAAAAGCACACATTGGAGACTTCTGTGCTTCACAGCACTTGGGCACAGAAGGGGAAACAATGGCCGTGGAGTGTGACCCCTTCCTGCTTTCAGCTGTATTAATACCTTCTAGTAACTGCTGATGAAGGGATATGTTTTAGTTTGACAACATACTGTAGCAAGGGAAACCAGTGTCATGTTTTTTTTAAAATGTTATCCTTTTACGAATTTTCAAAACAACTTCTAAATATTGTCAGCAGTTGTGAAATTTTGTAAAGAACCAAATGAATGAACATTAGTGACTCAACATACTTCTGAAAAATTGTAGATGTTTCCTTTTAAGGAAGATGTCGTCCTAATATGATGGCTTCCTACTGTGATCAGCTAATATGTCAGGGTTAATTGTAACCAGGAGGAGGTGAAAAGTCAATGAAAAAGGTCCATACATTTCCCAAGTGGTCTTTGTACTGACTTTTTCCCTGACTTGAGGGTCTGTTTAGATTCTCACAGTTTTTACATTGTGTACAGAGAAACAGTAGAAGGGCCAGTTCTGCCATTAACAGTATTGCCTTTAGTTTTCAGTTCATTTACAGAAATAAAATAGTAAATATTTCTTCCTTAAGTATTTCTTGCTTAATGATGCAAGGCAAATTTCATTGCACCCAAACGAGACCCTCATTTCATTAGAAATTCTAGCCAGTGTGTACCCGGGTGAGAAACCATCTTTCTGTTACCTTCCAAAAATACATAAATCAATGGATGAGTTCATGTCTTTCGGTGTCAGCAATGGCTCCAGGCTGGTTAGAGGGTCGTCTGAGCAGATCTACTCAGAAACCTTCAGAGTTCCCTTTCCCATGGTGTCGGTCCTCATCTCAGCAGGCAGTGGGCTGTGCACGGCTAAGGTGGTGGTGGGGAAGCAGAAACATTGTTACTTTGGCACCTGGGCTAGAGAAGGGGACCTGGGTAAGAGGTCTTAAAGTAGAGACAGTGTAGATGACTCCCGAGAGACGAGGCCACCATTCTGAGCGCTGTGAGCAGCATGATCGGAAAGCCTGTTTTCAGCATACCTTGAAGAGAGGTTGAAGCTGGCTGAGTAAAGCTGTGCAAAAAAGGTTGTCTTCACGTGTGGAGAGCTGTACCCCTTTCCAACAGCTAAGCATGGATCCCTAAAACACACGTGTTCTGAAGTCATCTTGGCTTGGTGGGATAGTCCAGCCCTATAAGCCCGTGGGCAAATTATTTAGTTTTCTTTATGAGAACCCAGCATGCCTCTGTCACAGTAGCACAATAAGGTTTAAATTAATGCACCCAAGAGCTTAGAGCAGTCCTCCATCCTCAGTAAACACTGGCTATTGCTACCCTGGCCGTCATGACTATAGCTTTTCTGTTTTGAAGGGCACAGGCGAGACCTGGTTCTGTTGGAGAAAACCTGAAGGATATGGAATGCCTGTGAGAAAACCTTCAGCCTCCACTCTCTGGTGGCTGGAATAACAACCTGCCCTCACATCAACCTCTGCCCACCACATCTTCTCTCATTCTCAGCAGATCGTCTGCTCAACTTATACTTTCTAGAAAACCAGTAGCAGTTTCCAGATCAGGTCTCCTTATCACTAGAACCTGGGTTCACAGGCACCTGTCCTTCAGTTTCTACTGGGAAGTCTCCTTCCTCCGAGGGGCCATTTCCCAAAGCTTACTGTCCCCTTCTCCCATCTGTCCTCTCCTCTTTGTTCCTTCTCATCAACAGATCAGCATTCTCCAGTCTCCCAGCTTGAAGGGAGGCGTCTTCTCCATCCCTTCCAGAAGCCAACCTTTCCACTATCATTCATAAGCCATGTTACAATTGTACAAAACTATCTTTTCTTTTTTCAAAGATTTATTTTATGTGTTTGAGTGTTTTGTCTGCATGTATGTGTGTGCACCACGTGTACCTGGTGCCCAAGGAGGTCCGAAGGGGGTGTCAGATCCCCTGAAACTGGAGATACAGATGTCTGTGGCAGCTGTGTGGGTTCTGGGAACCCAGATCCTCTACAGGAGAAACAAGCGCTCTCACGCATTGAGCCATCTCTCCAGACTCACAGTCTGTATTTTCTCAGGTCCCATTTTTCCCTCAGCCCCTGACGTGTGTCTTTCTGTCCCTGACATTTGCTTGCTTTGTTCTGGGCAAGATTACCAGTCAACGTCTAGTGTTCAGACCCACAAGATTCTTCATAGTGTTGTCTCAAACTTTAAAAAGAAAAAAATCACATTTAGTGCCCTCCCCCAGCACTTGCTGTGGCATAGGACAATTCATAGACGTTGGTGTTCTCCATCCGTCTGTCCTCCCTGCCTGCACCCTGACTTCTGCTGAGCTGATCTGCTGGGAAGACGGGGTGCTAAGAGTGCTGCCTCCCTTTGCTTCGGGCCTTTATTGTCAGTGTCAAGGCTCGGTTGGTGCTTCAGTTTGTCTGACTGTCCTGACTGTTGTGTGGACACTGTTGCGCCCGGAGTCAGGACCCCCAAAGACCCCTCAGAGACCAGATCCAATGCAAAAACCAAGAGTCTTTTTATTAATATTCCAGCATGCTGTGGGCCGCCATCCCACACAAAGGCAAGATGGCTGCAACTCTGAGAGGGAGGCATGGCTTCAGGATTGGTGTGGCTTCAGAGGGGCGGGGCTTCTTTTAAGCCTTACTGGGGACGTGTCTAAGGAAGTTAGGTCATTTTAGATATGATTAGCTTAAGCAAGTGAAAATCATATTAGTGCGTTCTAATTGGCTAGGGCTAGTCAGGGTTTTTAATTTTTGTGCAGGCCTGGACAAGTCCCAGGCCCTGTCCTTGAGGGGCTGTGGAGGCTGGCTCAGGCCTGGCCTGGCCTAGTACTGCTTGTACCAGGCTCCTCCTGGCTGTTGGGATGTTGGAGATTGACTGTCCTTTATTCATGGCTCTTCTTCAGAAACTGCTTGCTCAGTCTCAGGAAACTTAGGCCTGATCTCTGAAAGAGGACCGAGCAACCTGTTATGGCATCTGCTCGGTCCCTTCAGACACCTGGCTGGCACCCAGAGAGCCCATTCTTGTTCATCTACATTTTTCTCTCTCACGTATTACATCCTAACCACAGCCTTCCCTCACTCCTCTCCTCTCAGTTCTCTCCCCAGACCCACTCCCTCTTTCATTTCAGAAAAGGGTGGGACTCCCAGGGATATCAACCAAACACGAATATCAAGTTTTAATAAAACTAGGCACATCCCCTCATAGTAAGGCTGGATGAGGCAGCCCAGGAGAAGGAAAAGGGTCCCAAAAGCAGGCAAAAAGTCAGAGACAACCCCCCCAGTGGGCCCTTTGTATTTGAAATACTAGAGAAAATGACCTTGTATTAATTTTGTGCTCAGGGTTTCTTGCTGTGGAATATTATTTTATTTTATTTTATTTTATTTTTTTAAATATTTATTTATTTATTAAGTAAACAATGTTCTTTCTGTGTGTATGCCCGCAGACCAGAAGAGGGCACCAGATCCCCTTACAGATGGTTGTGAGCCACCATGTGGTTGCTGGGAATTGAACTCAGGACGTTTGGAAGAGCAGGCAATGCTCTTAACCGCTGAGCCATCTCTCCAGCCCTGGAATATTATTTTAATTAGGCAAAGATGTGTTATATTTGTTATGCTGTGAATACTACTACTTTAACTGTGTAAAGGTGTGTTGTGTGTTCAGTTATGTAAAAGTGTGTTGAATCTGTTTCACATTGCCTGCCTAAGGCACCTGATTGGTCTAATAAGACAAGCAGCCAGTAGCGAGGCAGGAGGATAGGCAGGGCTGGTGTAGAAAGAATAAATAGGAGAACTCTAGGCTTGAGAGACAAGAAGAATGGAAAAAGACAGGGGAGAACAAGGGAGATGCACAGGGCCAGAAACCAGGTAGCCACCAGCCAGCCAGCCAAGAAAGAAAGAAAAGGGAAGAGGCCCCAAGGCAAAATGTACAAAAAGAGAAGCAGGTTAATTTAAGTTAAAGGAACCAGCTAGAAACAAGCTTGGCCAAGGCCACGCATTCATAACTAATAAGAAGCCTGCGTCATGAGTTGGTTGCTAGGAGTTGGTTGGTGGCCCCAAAAGAAAAAGCCTGGTACAGGTTCTTGAGCTTGATCTGTGGGTTTACAATTTCCACAAGTTTAGAAAACTATCAGTTGTTACTTTTATGATAGTTCTTGGCACCCTCTTTTATATGTGTGTCATATGCGTGCATGTGTATACACGTATTTCAGTGTGTGAGCAATGGTTCAAGCGTATGTGTAAGCCCAAAGTTGATGGTAGGTGTCGTCTTCCATCCATCTCTCTAGAGGCAGGATCTCTTATTTAACCCGGAGCTCATCAATTCTGGCTAGTCTAGGTAGTCAGTATACTACAGGGATCCTATGAAGAGGATCCTAAGTCCTGGGATTCTAGGAGGCCAACAAGCCTGCCCAGCATTCATGTAGGTACTTGGAGATCTGAACTCTGGTCCTCACGTTTGCAAAGTCAAGCGGTCCTACCCATGAAGCCACCTCCCCAGCCTTTGGTAACCATTCCAGTGCCCCAGTCTAGTAATTCTGCTGACTTTTCTCCCACTATAGGTTGCATTTTCTCTCTCTTGGAGTTCCTGGTAATTATTGACTAAAGCCCAAGGATTGCAGAATTTGCATTGTTGAGTGCTGGGATTGCTGTATACCTATAAATAGACTTGGGTTTTGTTTTAGGGTGTAGTTAAGTTACACGGAAATGGCTTAGTCATTTCAAAGCTCACTTTTGTTGCGTGGAATTAGAGAAGTGTTTAATGTCAGACAAACTGCCCTACTTTTGGGGCAAGTCCTCTTAAGCCCCACACTTGATGATCAGGGTACTGAGTTCTCTGTATGGGCTCTGGGGATGGAGTCCTCATCCTTGATTTGTATGTAGCTGAATTAATTTTGAAGGCCCGTTGCAGCTCTCCAGAGCTTTCTCTTAGTGTGCAGCTTATTTATTTTCAGTGCCATGCCCTGGGAAACCTGTCTAGCCCTTCTGGATTCCTAACTCTCAATTCTCCCTCAATCCCAACCCACTCCGGGCTTTCCTTCCTCCCTGGACCAGGGATAGACACTCTCTGGAATCGGCTTGAGCAGTCGAGGGAGGAACTCTTCTAATTTATTCCCTTCTCGCAGAAGTCACTGGGGCATGGGTCATTGTCTGGTATCTGACATGGACTCACCTCTCACCTGTCATTTGAGAGTTTGCAGCTGGAGCTAGGACACACCAGGTGTGGTTTAGTTTATCACAGCATGAGCAGAAGGTTCATTGCTCAGCTGTGTTCTACGTACTTTCTCCTCTTCATTTTCTCTGCTATTCTTACTAAGAGAAAATTAGACTTCATGGATTGACCACTCATGTCCCATAGTCTGTTCTTTAGTTTTATTTCTAGGCAATTTGATTTCTCGAAAACTTTTTTTTAATTTCTAGAATTATATGCTTACTTTTAAACTTGTTTTATATACATATGTTGTAATGAGGAGCGGCGGGCCGCTTACTGCCACCCGACTCCCAGCCAGCTTTACCCAAAATAATTACATGGAAACTGTATTCATTTAAACACTGCCTGACCCATTATATCTAGCCTCTTCTTGGCTAACTCTCACATCTTAATTAACCCATTTCTAATAATCTGTATGTCACCACATGACTGTGGCTTACCAGGATGAGTCTAACCTATGTCCATCTCGGAGAGGAGAGCCATGGTGTCTGCCTGACTCTGTTTTCTTTCTCCAAGCATTCTGTCTGGTCTACTCCACCCACCTAAGGGCTGGCCTATCAAAAGGCCAAGGCAGCTTCTTTATTTAACCAATGAAAGTAACACATAGACAGAAGACCCTCCTACACCATACATATGCATGTAGACACACCCATTTTCTCATTATTAATGCACTAATATAAAGTATGTTAAATTGCTTTTCATGGCATTCTGTTTAATACTCTATTTCTTCAAAAGTCAATGGCTCTGTTTTGGAATTTCTTCTTAAGGTGAGTAGTTTCTCTCATTTTTGGGTGATCTTTGGGTTCTGATTTATATTTAAAAGGAGAAGTCAATTTTCATGGGTAGCTAGTGTAGCAGAGTTGGTTTTTTTTTTTTTTTCAGACAATGGCACCAGTTCCCGGGGCAGACTTTTCTCTCCATGTCCCTGGAGAGACTAAGTAGAGAGCTTGGTCATCGTCACAGCTGCCACAGTACTGAAACCCTCTGGACCAATGGGTCGGGCAACATTCCCAGATCGGTTCCTTCTTCTTCTTTCCTCCTCCTCCTCCTCCTCCTCCACCTCCTCCTCCTTCTTCTTCTTTTTGAAACAAGGTCTTTCTTGCTTTGTAGCCCAGGGTGGCCTTGCACTGGTGATCCTCCTGCTTCAGCCTTCCTAGTGCTGGGATTTTTAAGAAGAATAAGTATTACGTAAACTTCTTTTTGGCCTAAAAGTAAAACCATGATGCTTCATAGAAGAACAAGGAGGGAAGAGAGAGAAACAAGAGAACAGTAGCTTCCTGGAATTGTCATTTTTTGACAGATTTTAAAACATAACCCTTTAGTTTTTGGGCTTTCTTTTCCTGCTCTCATCTTTCCACCCCCTCAGACCTGAGAGAAATGATTTTATATATTTTAATTACATAGAGCCAACAGGGAAGGAGCTTTGATAATGTATTTGAAAATGTATTTCCAACATAGGCATGGTTATTTATAATTTAAATATGCATATTAGTGTGCTGTCTTTTGCATGTCATAACTCATGCCAAAATGACAATTGAAATGGATCCTTTAAAATTTAAAGTTTAAGCAGACATTTTATAGTATTTTTCAAAAGGCATTAAAAAATAAAACTCCCAATATTTGTTCCTAATGTAAGTTGGTGGTCACTGTTTGGAATACCTGGGGTCCCAACTGCAGGTCCCCTCTGCTCCCTGAAGCACAGCTTTCCAGGGACCCTGCTTGCTGCACCATTTGTCTCATGGAGAGACCTTTTGTAGAAACCAATGGGGAACTCCTGTCTGCACCACAGGGCAGACAGACAGTCGGAAGCATTCTTTTGCCCAAGTTCAGGAAGAAGTTTCAGCTTAAACCTGTTGATGGATCAGTGCCAACCTTTTAAAAATTACTATATCTGGATGGGAGTGCAGCCTTCAAATCTTCTAAATGAGATGTCCTCAAAGAGTTTACCAAACTTGTTAAAATACCCTGGAAATGTAAATTAAACTACTTTAACCCTCAAATCAAAGTTTTCTAACTTTGCATCTTGCAAAATATAGCTGAGAGCCTTTGACATGCTAGGCCAAGTAGGCATGGCTCTGAATCCTCAGGTTGTTGCTATGACACGCTATGACATGCTAGGCCCAGTAGGCGTGGCTTTTGTATCCTCAGGTTGTCGCTATGACACGCTAGGCCCAGTAGGCGTGGCTTTTGTGTTCTCAGGTTGTTGCTATGACAAAATGCCACAGATGACAAAACAACAGGAATTTTTTTTATTTTTTATAATTTCTAGTCCAAGATCAAGGCAATGAGTTATTCAGCTCCTGTGAGGCTTTTCTTCCTGGCTCACGAGGGGGCTACCCTCGTGCTCAGTCCTCACAGGGTGGAGAGAGCACCCTCTCTGGAGTCTCTGCTTCCAAGAGTCCCACACTGACCACCTCATTTAACCTCAATCACTTTCTTCCAGCCCTGGCTCAGGGCAGCCATGTTTGGAACTGGGGTTCAGTATGCAAATTTGGGGTGGGTGCCGTTCAGTCAGCGGCATTATTCCCTCATGTTTCGTATGGTCCTGAGATTGATTTACGACAGTCATACTTGTGGTTTTGAATGAATGAGTTTGTTAAGGAAGCCAAAATAAATAAAAAAAAAGATCGTAAGAGGGAGGAAGGTAGATAGGTGGTACATATGTACATGCATACATACATACATGCATACATACATGCATACATACATACATAACAAAACATCATCTTCTTGGCATTGAAAACATCTGCTAGAAACTAACTTGGGACGCCCCTTGAAAGCTGGAGTTCTTGTCCCAGGCAGGTCAGAGTGTCCCCATGGGGACAGCTTCCACGTGAAAGAACGAATAGAAACAGGTAGAGATGGTGCAATCGTCCAGCAGAAACTGCGGAGTGGAGGCAGTCATCTGGAATTCTCCCAGAGCCTTCTCCGTGGGTACGCATCCCCTGGCTGAACTTCTGACTGCGGGGTAGGTGGTTCTATGTGCCGGGTAGGCAATAGTAACCCCTGTTGGAAATGGTTCACCTTCTAGCTGCTCTCCAGGGCACAGTGTTTCACTCATGGACTCTGTTGTTTCTTTCTCTCCGTCACAAAGCTAGGGGACCATTCCATCTCCAGCAAGGGGCTTTGGAAGACACTTTGAGCTAAACAAGCTTGGATTTAAAAGGAGAGGAGTTTGCTCAGAGGAGCCTTCTCAGCAAGCTGCACGTGACAGTTCCAGGGCAGTGTCCCTCACACCTCCTGTAGTCCAGTGCGAAACTAACGGGGATGCTCGATGAGAGCAGAACATGCAGTAGAGGTGGCCGCTCATTTGAAGGGGCTGGGCCAGCTGCCACTCTCTAGGTGTGATTAGTGGGGTACAGAAAGCACAGGGTTTAGACCAGCTGCCACTCTCTAGGTGTGATTAGTGGGGTACAGAAAGCACGGGGCTAGACCAGCGGCCACTCTCTAGGTGTGATTAGTGGGGTACAGAAAGCACGGGGCTAGACCAGCTGCCGCTCTCTAGGTGTGATTAGTGGGGTACAGAAAGCACAGGGTTTAGACCAGCTGCCGCTCTCTAGGTGTGATTAGTGGGGTACAGAAAGCACGGGGCTAGACCAGCGGCCACTCTCTAGGTGTGATTAGTGGGGTACAGAAAGCACGGGGCTAGACCAGCTGCCGCTCTCTAGGTGTGATTAGTGGGGTACAGAAAGCACAGGGTTTAGACCAGCTGCCGCTCTCTAGGTGTGATTAGTGGGGTACAGAAAGCATGGGGCTAGACCAGCGGCCACTCTCTAGGTGTGATTAATGGGGTACAGAAAGCACAGGGTTTAGACCAGCTGCCACTCTCTAGGTGTGATTAGTGGGGTACAGAAAGCACGGGGCTAGACCAGCTGCCGCTCTCTAGGTGTGATTAGTGAGGTACAGAAAGCATGGGGCTAGACCAGTGGCCACTCTCTAGGTGTGATTAGTGGGGTACAGAAAGCACGGGGCTAGACCAGCTGCCGCTCTCTAGGTGTAATTAGTGGGGTACAGAAAGCACACATAAGCAATATTTAGGAAAATGTAACACTGAAGGGATATGCCTGGCAGTGATGGCTCATGGGCTTTAATCCCAGCACTCTGGAGGGGGAGGCAGGTGACTCCCTGAGAGTTTGAGGCCAGCCTGGTCTACGGAGTGAGTTCCAGGATAGCCAGAACTACACAGTGAAGCCCTGTCTCAAAAAGTCAAAACAGAGAACTGAAAGAATATAGTTTTGACCTTGGGTCTGAAGAAGACGACCTCTTCGTTTGGGCTGGTCAAACGCACTGCTGCTTTCTCATCAGTTCAAAAGGCGCCAGCTGTGGGTGTTATAGCCCGTGTCGGCTTCAGTAGACAAGGCATTTCTGCACAGAGAAAACACAGTAGGCCCACTGGAGTAGGCTCTTGGTGCAACTGGTGAGACCGTGGAACTGTGGACCCGAGTCATGGGTGCTGTGGAGGCTCATGTGTGCACACGTTTCTTCCCTGTTTTAATCACATTTACAGAAACTTCTTTGCTGCTTCTGGAATAAATCAAAATAAACTTTGTGCTAAGCAGGGCCTAAGCCTGCATTTGTCAAGCTGAGGTTCTGGATAACACACTGTCATCGGCCCTTGAATACACAGCGTGACTGGAGAGTTGTCCATGACTCCTTTGGTGCCCACTGTTTCTGTGTGCATCCGGCTGTAGTTTATAGTAACCTTTCTTAGGTGCAGAACAGAAGTTCTGGGAACTAGTGTCACCTTAGGCCATCACGTAAGCAGTGATTAATGAACTGAGGGCAAGAAACCTTCTGGCTCCTTCCCTTGGCCAGCACATCTGAGCCGCATTCTCTGCACAATCTTCTGGATGCTTTCCACAGGCATAGGAGTTACCAAGGTCAGGAGCAGGCTCACTGGAGGGCTTCCTTTCCTGTGTCCCCTCCTCTCTGTTCTGTTGCTATCCTTTCTCCCGGGGAAAACCCTGCATTCAGTTGTCAGAGGTTTTCTGGAAGTGGGGGGACGTGTTAAATTAAGATAAATGGTAGTCTGGACCAAAAGTGATGTCCTCACCACCACTTCCGCACAGAAAGCTCACTTTGTCTCTTTAAAGGGCCAAGAAGGGAATCTGGCAAGAAGACAGATTCCTGTCCTTTCTCTAAAGTCCTACGTGCTGCTCAGGATTTGGGCAGCACCAGAGACTTAGGATGTGGCAGGGCTGTCACTAAGACCTTGGACCACAAACCTGCACGAGCAGATGGAGCACACACACACACACACACACACACACACACACACACACACACACATCCCAGCTGACACAACTGCTCTGCCTATGGTTTCACATCTGCTTTATCTCTACCACAACGGAACATTTTTACACTACAAAAACAAAGACACAGAAGCTTTGAGTCAGGACGTACGTCTGTGCTCAGGGACTTCTGCATTCACCAAGGCAGCGGTTCTCCAAATTTAATGTGCCGCAGAATCACCTGTGCCTGCTAAAACTCGGACCAAAACCCAGACCCAGGGTCTTTAAGCCAGTAGGTCTGAGGTGGAGTGAAGCAGAGATTTCTTATACATTTCTGATGGTACTGACTTTCCAGGACCAAGGAACGCATTGTAAGAAACGTTAAAGAATTTCGATCCTTTTATCACTAACTTGAAGCACAATTATTAGAAGCTCAGAGACAGATATTGGGGTTCAACCTGAAGATCAGAGAAGCAAACCAAATCAGGTAGCCAAGTTAGTGGTAAAAGGAATAGATTGGTGTTTCCAGAAGTGATTGTGTCTCACTACCACAGAATTCTAGGTTAGATTAAAGGCCATTTTCTACAGCTCTTTGAAGAGGTTGAAGATTATACTATCTATACTGAATATAATCTCTATGTATCTAAAGAACCTGATTAGCCTAAATATGAATATGACAAATATAAATGACTATTGATCTATATAATTCTCAATACCTATCTAACTTAAAGACTAAGACAATAAACAACTGTGCAATAAATAAGAACAATGACCTTCAAATGTAAACAATGTATAAGTATCTTGATCAGAGGTAGTAGGGTACACTGCAATATGATAAATATATATGTCAATACATAAACAATGTTTCAAACAGAGGTAGAAGCACACATGCATACAATATTCAATATAATTTAACTTTGTATCAATATACAAGAATCGATGCCAATATAATTGCCTAAAAACAATAACTCACAAATACCAATCTATTATCCCATCACCAATTATCCCTCTTTTTTTTTTTCAAGAACACCCCTGAGGGGGCTGGAGAGATGGCTCAGTGGTTAAGAGCATTGCCTGCTCAACCAAAGGTCCTGAGTTCAATTCCCAGCAACCACATGGTGGCTCACAACCATCTGTAATAGAGTCTGGTGCCCTCTTCTGGCCTGCAGGCATCCACACAGACAGAATATTGCACACATAATAATAAATAAATATTTAAAAAAAAGAACACCCCTGAGCCTATAAAATTCCTCCCCCATTCCTCAACCATATACCAATTATAACCAACCCCTAAATGATGTCCCTAAACCTGAGGGCAACCTTTGCTGGGAGAGGGGACGTCATCCTCTAAAATTGCTTCCAGCTGTCATGGGGGCGACGTTCTTCCTAGGGGGTCTTGTGAAAGTAAATGATGGTTAAATTCCAAGATTAATATTTGGTCTGATAAATTGCAAATAGTCTCTGAGACTTTGGGTACTTTGTGAAGGTCTGGCCAGAATGTTGTAAAAGAGGTGCACCATTTCAGCTGACCAAGTCGGAACCGTCTTGTGCAGCTGGTACCCAAAACAAGTCTTTTAGTAGTGCTATCAGCATCATGATGTCATATCAACCAGGTGGAGTTGTTCTGGGGCCCCATCTTCTTCCTGGAAACTTCAAAGATTACTACAGGAAAATTTATTGTTCATTATGGAAGACTTAAGCATGACCTATACAGACATATACAGACATATATATTCAATGAAAGGTATGATAAAGACAAAAACAGATATGAGGAAAGGCAAAGAATGTTTATAAATTATTATTTATTATTATTATTATTTTTCTTCTGTCCCATATCATGGCTCTTGACATGAGACAGAAACTCCGGGTCTTCTCTTAACACCAGGCTTGGGGAGAGGGACTGATTGGCTGAGCTTCCCCATCACCTGTACATCATAGAAAACAATCACGGTTCTCTATAATAATTTATTCCAAGTTTAAGGACCTTCAGCAAACAACTGTTACTTTCTAATGTTACCCTGGATACAGTGAAGCACAACAATTTCATTCTAATGCTTACCCTGGATACAATGGCTGGACTAGATTCCACTACATTAGATCTCACTGGACCCTGAGTGGCTCTCCCCTGGAGGACCTGAGTTTGAATCCCAACCCACATAGAAAGCTAAGCATAGCAGTATATGCCTGTAACCCCAGCACTGCGGAGCGGGTGTAGACAGATCTCAAGGGCTTACTGGCCCAGCCATCTGCCCAGTCAGTAAAAGACATTGACTCAAGACAGCAAGATGAAAGAGGACACTCCATGTCTTAGTCAGGGTTTCTATTGCTGCAATGAAACACTGCGACCAAAATCAAGTTGGAGAGTATGGTGCTGGAGACCTCTTCCTGTGGTCGGCAAGATGTAGGACTCTCAGCTCTGCTTCTCCAGCATCCTGTGCCCCCATATGCTGCCATGCTTCCCACTATGAGTGAAATGGTTTCCTTTAAAAGAGTTGCCATGGTCATGGTGTCTCTTCACAGCAATAGCAACCCTCACTAAGACACAAGGAAAGGGTTTACTCAGCTGACACTTCTACACCGCTGTTCATCACCAGAGGAAGTCAGGACAGGAAATCAAGCAGGGTAGGAATCTGGAGGCAGGAGCTGATGCAGAGGCCATGGAGGAGTGCTGCCTCCTGGCTTGTTTCTCGTGGCCTTCTCAGCCTGCTTTCTGATGGTCCACCTGCCCAGGGATGGCACTCCCTACACACAAAGGGCTGGGCCCTCTCCCATCAATCACTAAGTAAGAAAATGCCTTGCAGTTGAATCTCATGGAGGCCTTTCTCAACTGAGGCTCCTTGCTCTCTGATGACTCTACCTTGTGTCGGGTTGAGACATAAAACCAGTCAGTACACTCGATGCCCTGTTCTCACCTCCTCCTGGAGGTGCCTGGGTGCACACACCCACACAGTCACATGAAAACAATATGCCCATATACACCCCTATCCACATACAGAGTCATGTGAAAGCAACACACATGCACACACACACGCACACACACACAGTCAGATGAAAGCAACACACATGCACATACACAGTCTATATGAAAGCAACAGACACACACACACCCATACCCACCCACTCCCCCAACACACACCAAATTTGTGTCTATGGCTCTCAGGGCAGGAAACGCTAGCAGTGTGTAATTTGCACTATGTTGGTCAATTGTCATGTGCTGTTGAGTTCACTGAGAAGATGGCTTTGGTAGTGAGCTGCCCCTCCCCCCATTTCAGACCAAACTATGTTCATCTTAGGTGTCCTCAAGGCCCCTTGTGTGGAGGGGGGCCGCCTAACCTTCCCATCCTCCTTGATGGTGAGCAAAGAGAGTGGATACTACAAAAATTAACCACTAAAATCGTGGGCCTTTGAGAACAGCTAGAAGGCAAATCACTTCCAGTAGAGGTTACTATTGTAACCTATAATGTATATTGTATCCTATAATGCGGGATGCCCACAGTGAGAGACCAGAGTTCAGCCGTGGGAAAGCTGGGAACTTCAGCTGGCTGTCTCAGTTTCCTCAGTCAGTTTCTGCGGGATGTTGCGGGACCCAGCTGGTAGCTATGGGTTGCTAGCTGTTCTTTTCCTTGGGAACCTCACCTGAAGAGACACTTTGTTCTGCCTGAGGTGCTGGCTGATTTAATGGTGTTTCTTTGGTTGGTTTCTGATGGATGTCTTGTAAGCCCCCAGTATGATGACATTACCTTCCTGCTGTTTTTTCTTTTTTTCTAATAATTTTTTATTACTTTATAAATAATACCATTCAAAATTTCCACTTCCTCCCCTCCCCCCACTTCTTTCCTGCTCCCCTCCCCCTCCAGTCCTAAGAGAGGGCAGGGTGCCTGTGGGAAGTCCAAGGCCCTCCCCCCTCCATCCAGGCTTAGGAGGTATGTATCCAAAAAGCCAGTACATGCAGTAGAGACAAATCCCAGTGCCATTATCATTGGCTTCTCAGTTTGCCCCAATTGTCAGCCACATTCAGAGGGACTAGTTTGATCCAATGCTCGGTCAGTCCCAGTACAGCTGGCTTTGGTGAGCTCCCATTAGATCAGGCACACTGTCTCAGTGGGTGGACCAATCCCTCATGGTCCTGACTTCCTTACTCATCTTCTCCCTCCTTCTGCTCTTTAACTGGACCTTGGGAGCTCAGCCCAGTGCTCCGATGTGGGTCTCTGTCTCTATCTCCATCTGTCATCGGATGAAGGTTCTATGGTGATATTCAAGATAGTCATCAGTCTGACTACGGGACAAGGCCAGTTCAGGTACCCTCTCCTCCACTGCCCAGGATCCTAGCTGGGGACATCCCTGTGGACACTTGGGAAGCCCTCTAGAGCCAAGTCTCTTGCCAACCCCAAAATTAAGATTTCTTCCCTGCTCCCATATCCGTCCTTCCTCCATCTCAATCATCCCACTCCCCCAGCTCTCCCCAACCCTCCCCTTCTCCCTTCTCTCTCTCCCCTTCTCCCTTTCCCCCCACCCCACTCCACCCTCATGCTCCCAACTTTTGCCTGGCGATCTTGTCTGTTTCCAATTTCCAGGTGAGTCTATATACATTTTTCTTTGGGTTCACCTTATTACTTAGCTTCTCTAGGATTGTGAAACTATAGGCTCAATGTCCTTTGTTTATGGCTAGAATTTACTAATAAGTGAGTACATACCATATTCATCTTTTTGGGTCTGGGTTATCTCACTCAGGATAGTGTTTTCTATTTCCATCCATTTGCATGTAAAATTCAAGATGTCATTGTTTTTTTTTTTTTTTTTTTTACTGCTGAGTAGTATTCTAATGTGTAGATGTGCCACACTTTCTTTATCCATTTTTCCATTGTGGGGCATCTAGGTTGTTTCCAGGTTCTGGCTATTACAAATAATGTTGCTATGAACATAGCTGAACAAATGCTTTTGTAGTATGATTGGGCATCTCTTGGGTATATTCCCAAGGGTGGTATTGCCTGATCCTGAGGTAAGTTGACTCCCAATTTTCTGAGAAACCGCTACACTGATTTCCAAAGTGGTTACACAAGTTTGCATTCCCACCAGCAATGGATGAGAGTTCCCCTCACTCCACATCCTCTTCAGCATAGGCTATCATTGGTGGTTTTTTTTTTTTATTTTAGCCATTCTGACAGATGTAAGATGGTATCTCAAAGTTGTTTTGATTTGCATTTCCCTGATCGCTAAGGAGGTTGAGCATGACCTTAAGTGTCTTTTGGCCATTTGAAATTCTTCTGTTGAGAATTCTTTGTTCAGTTCAGTACCCCATTTTTAAATTGGGTTAATTAGAATTTTAACGTCTAGTTTCTTGAGTTCTTTATATATTTTGGAGATCAGACCTTAGTCTGATGTAGGGTTGGTGAAGATCTTCTCCCATTCAGTAGGTTGCCTTTTTGTCTTAATGACTATGTCCTTTGCTTTACAGAAGCTTCTCAGTTTCAGGAAGTCCCATTTATTCATTGTTGCTCTTATTGTCTGTGCTATTGGGGTTATATGTAGGAAGTGGTCTCCTGTGCTCATGTATTGCAGGTTACTTCCCGCTTTCTCTTCTATCAGGTTCAGTGTGGTCGGATTTATATTGAGCTCTTTAATCCATTTGAACTTAAGTTTTGTGCATGGTGATAGATGTGGATCTACTTTCATTCTTCTACAGGTTGACATCCAGTTATGTCAGTAACATTTATTAAAGATGCTTTCTTTCTTCCATTGTATAATTTTAGCTTCTTTGTCAAAAATCAGGTGTTTATAGGTTTGCAGATTAATATCTGGGTCCTCAATTAAATTCCACTGGTCAATATCTCTGTTTTTACGCCAATACCAAGCTGTTTTCATTACTGTGGCTCTGTAATGGTTTGATATCAGGGATGGTAATGCCTCCGGAAGTTTCTTTATTGTATAGGATTCTTTTTGGCTATCCTGGGTTTTTTGTTTTTCCATATAAAGTTGATTATTGTTCTCTCAAGGTCTGTGACGAATTTTGTTGGGATTTTGATGGGGATTGCATTGAATCTATAGATAGCCTTTGGTAGAATTGCCATTTTTACAATGTTGATCCTACCAATCCAAGAGCATGGGAGCTCCTTCCATTTTCTGGTATCCTCTTCAATTTCTTTCTTCAATGCCTTAAAGTTCTTGTCAAATAGATCTTTCACTTCCTTGGTTAGTATTACCCCAGGATACTTTATGCTATTTGTGGCTATCGTGAAAGGTGATGTTTCTCTGATTTCCCTCTCTGCTTCTTTATCCTTTGTGTATAGGAGGGCTACTAATTTTTTTGAGTTGATCTTCTTCCTTTCTAATTCGAATCCCCTTGATCTCCTTATGTTGTCTTATTGCTATTGCTAGAACTTGAAGCACTATATTAAAGAGATATGGAGAGAATGGACAACCTTGTCTTGTTCCTGATTTTAGTGGAATTGCTTTGAGTTTCTCTCCATTTAATTTGATGTTAGCTGTCGGCTTGTTGTATATTGCTTTTTATTATATTTAGATATATAATAAAATATATCCCTCATCTTGTATCCCTCATCTCTCCAATACCTTTATCATAAAGGGGTGTTAAATTTTGTCAAATGCTTTTTCAGCATCTAATGAAATGATCATATTTTTTCTTTCAGTTTATTTATATGATGGATTTCATTGATATATTTTTATATGTTGAACCAGTCCTGCATCTCTGGGATGAAGCCTACTTGATCATAATGGATGATTTTTTTTTATGTGTTCATGGATTCGGTTTGCCAGTATTTTATTGAGAATTTTTGCATTGATGTTCATGAGTGAGATTGATCTGTAATTCTCTTTTTTGGTTGAGTCTTTGTGTGGTTTTGGTATCAGGGTAACTGTAGCTTCATAAAAAGAGTTTGACAGTGACTATTATGTGGAACACATTAAGGAGTAAAGGTATTAGCTCTTCTTGGAAGTTCTGGTAGAATTCTGCACTAAAACCATCTGTTCCTGAGCTTTTTTTGATTGGGAGGTTTTTGAAGACAGCTTCTATTTCCTCGCAACTTATAGGTCTATTTAACTTGTTCACCTGGTCTTGATTTAATTTTGGTATATGGTATTATCTTTAAAAATGTCCATTTCTTTTACATTTTTTCAATTTTGTGGCATACAGGCTTTTGTAGTAAGACCTAATGATTCTCTGAATTTCCTCAGTCTCTGTTGTTATGTCCCCCTTTTCATATCTGATCTTGTTAATTTGAGTGTTCTCTCTCCGCCTTTTGATTAGTTAGGATAAGGGTTTGTCAATCTTGTTGATTTTCTCAAAGAACCAGCTCTTTGTTTCATTGATTCTTTGGATTGTTTTCTGTGTTTCTATTTTGTTGATTTCAGCCCTCAGTTTGATTATTATCAGTCTGCTACTCCTCCTGGGTGAGTTGGCTTCTTTTTTTTTCTAGAGCTTTCAGGTGTGCTGTTAAGTCTCTAATGTGAACTTTCTCCGTTTTCTTTATGTGGGCACTTAGAGCTATGAACTTTCCTCTTAGCACTGCTTTCTTAGTGTCCCATAGTTTTGGGTATGTTGTGTCTTTATTTTCGTTGAATTCAAGGAAGACTTTAATTTCTGTCTTTATTTCTTTCCTGACCCAGGGGTGGTTCTGTAGTTGACTGTTCAGTTTCCATGAGTTTGTAGGCTTTTTGGAGGTAGAACTGTTGTTAAATTCTAACTTTACTCCATGGTGATCCAATAAGACACAGGTGGTTACTCCATTTTTTTTGTACCTGTGGATATTTGCTTTGTTACTGAGTATGTGATCAATTTTAGAGAAGGTTCCATGAGATAGTGAGAAGAAGGTATATTCTTTCCTGTTTGGGTGGAATGTTCTATAGATGTCTGTTAGGTCCATTTGATTCATTACATCTGTTAGTTCTCTTATTTCTCTGTTAAGTTTCTGCCTGGTTGACCTGTCCATTGGTGAGAGTGGAGTGTTGAAATCTCCTACTATTAGTGTGTGGGGTTTGATGTGTGATTTGGGTTCTAGTAATGTTTCTTTTATATATGTGGGTGCTTTTATATTAGGGGCATAGATATTCAGGATTGATTGAGACTTCATCTTGATGATTTGTTCCTATTATGAGTATAAAGTGTCCTCCATCTCTTCTGAGTGATTTCAGTTTGAAATCACTTTTGTTAAATATTAGGATAGCAACACCCGCTTGCTTCTTACTTAGGTCTGTTTGCTTGCTTGATAAACCTTTTCCCAACCCGTTTTTTCTGAGATAGTATCTGTCTTTGAGGCTGAGGTGTGTTTCTTGTAAACAGCAGAATGTTGGATCCTGTTTTCAGATCCATTCTCTTAACCTGTGCCTTTTTATAGGTGAACTGAGTTCCTTGATATTAAGCGATGTTAATGACAAGTGATTGTTAACTCCGGTTATTTATTTATTTTTTGGTGGTAGTGTTTGTGTATTTCCCTTCTTTGAGTTGTGTTGGTGGAGGGTTGTCAGATGTCTGTGCTATTGTGGGTGTTGTTGGCTTCCTTGGCTTGAGATTTTCATTCTAGTACTTTCTGTAAGGCTGGGTTTGTGGATACGTATTGTTTAAATCTGTTTTTTTCCCCCCCTGGGATATCTTGTTTTCTCCATTGATGGTGAAAGGAAGCTTTGTTGGGTATAGTAGTCTGGGCTTTCATCCATGGTCTCTTAGTGTCTGCAGCAATCTCTTCCAAGACCTTCTGGCTTTCATGGTTTCCATTGAGAAGTCAGGTGTGATTCTGATAGGTTTACCTTTATATGTTATGTGACCTTCCTTTGCAGCTCTTAATATTCTTTCTTTATTCTGTATGTTTTGTGTTTTGATTATTATATGGCTAGGGGATTTTTTTTTGATCCAGTCTATTTGATGTTCTGTAAGCTTCTTGTACCTTCGTAGGAATATCCTTCTTTAGGTTAGAAAAGTTTTCCTCTATAATTTTGTTGAACATATTTTCTGGCCTTTGAGCTGGAATTCTTCTCCTTCTTCCATCCCTATTATTCTTAGGTTTGGTCTTTTCATAGTGTCCCAGATTTCCTGGATGTTTTGTGTTAAGAATTTGTTGGATTTGCTGTTTTCTTTGATCACTGAGTCTGTTTCCTCTATTGTATCCTCAGCGCCTGAAATTCTTTCTTCTATCTCTTGTATTCTGTTGATTATACTTGTCTCTGTAGTTTCTGGTCGTTTACTCAAATTTTCCATATCCAGCCATTCCTCGGTTTGTGCTTTCTTCATTACCTCCATTTCGGTCTTCAAGTCTTGAACTGTTTCCTTTACCTGTTTGATTGCTTTTTCTTGGTTTTCTTGGGTATCTTTGAGGGATTTATTAATTTCTTCTAAATTTTTGTTTATCTTCTCTTCCATTTCTTTAAGGGATTTTTTTCACTTCTGTTTAAGGGTCTCCATCATTTTCATAAGGTTACATTTAAAGTTGAATTCTTCTACTTCTTCTGGTTCCATGTTCTCTGGATTCTGGTGTTATCATGTTGCTTTTCAGGACATTGGAGGAATTCTTGCATTGGCGCCCGCCCATCTCTTCCTTCAAATGAGGCCAGCAGAGTCTTGGTGTCTTGTTCCAATCTTTGCTGTGGCTGACTGTGTACTTGGGAGTTTTTCTTGGTCTGCCCTCTCTTAGGTCCCCACAGCACTAGAGCAGGCTCTCAGATCCCCTCTGCCCCGAAGCAGGCTGTGCTGGGGGATCCAAGGACCCTGCAGAAGAAAAGGCGGGCTTGGGGTCAGGGTGGAATGTGGTAAAGAAAGCCAGCAGCTGGGAATACACCCCACTGGATGACCAGAAAAACTTAGGGAATTGGAGGGGGCCTGTACTCAGTTCCCTGGGACCTTCCAGCCCCATGGCTACTCACTCATCTTTCTGGATCCGCTCAGCACAGGAGCAGGGTCTCTTGCTGGGCTCCAAAGACCACACAGACAAAAAGCCAGACTTGGGAGGCAGGGTGGGGCTGTACAAAGAAGCCCCAGCAGCGGGGACACTCCCACTGGCTCTCCAACCCCTCAGCCCTGAAGCAGGCTGAGTTGAGGATCCAAGGACCTCGCAGATGAAAAGGAGGGCTTGCGATCAGGGTGGAATGTGGTAAAGAAAGCCAGCAGCCAGGAACACACCCCACTGGATGGCCAGAAAAGCTTAGGAAATTGGAGGGGGCCTGTACTCAGTTCCTCCAGACTGTCTGGTCACTCACTCACCTCTCTGGATTCGCTCATCACGCCTGTTTTTCTTTTTTTGTCATTGGTTTTTTGTTTTGTGTTGTTTCTTTCAACATAGGGCTTCTCTATGTAACCCTGGCTGTTCTGGAACTCACTCTGTAGACCAGGCTGGCTTTGAACTCAGAGATCCACCTGTCTCTGCCTCCCAAATACTGGAATTTAGGGCACATGCTGCCACACCTGGCTCTTGTTATTTATTCTTTTACTTTGACTTTTTTTTAAAATCTCCTTAATAATCTCAATTGTTCAAAACTGAAAATGTGGTTGTCAGATTATTCTCTGGACTGTACAGAACACCATGGCTCTCAACTTCGGTTTTGAATGGACTCAGTTGTCCAGGGGTTTGGGCTGACTGTCTTTGTGATTGTCGTAGTGTGGCATGGTCTTCCTGGGCTTGGGCCACTGTGTGTCTGGCAGTTGGGCCAGCACAGGTGCCTGTGAGTATGATCAGCTACCGGCTGTACAGCAGGCTCCACTGTGGGTGGGGTTGTTATCTGACTTACTGTCGGGCTGGGCTTGGGTGTGCCTGGGTGCTGAGGGCTGCATGGCTGTGCAGCTGAGCTGCCACCTGGCTGACAGCTGGATTAGGTAGAGGACGGGCAAGGTTGGCATTCAGCCTGCTCTCCAGGCTGGGATGGAGGGAAGGTTGCCCATTTTTACGCTCTTCTGTCTCATTTGAGTGTGGTGCATTGTGGTCTGGTCAGGTGTGCGATGGTTTCCTTGGGTAGAATGCAGTGACTTCTGACTAACTGTTGGGCTGGCCACAGAGACACATGGGCGTGTCAGGCTGATGGCTGTGTGTCTGCCACCTTCCTCTCTGTCTGCTGAGGGCTAGGAGGCCATACTGGCAGAGTCTGAGGTTGCCTTCTTCCTGCTGGACGTGAGCGCTGAGCAGCTGGGATTGTGGTCCTCTGGTCACCTGTATGAACATGGTGGAGTGACTGTGGGGTCTCCAGAAAAGAAAACCACTGTGGGATACCAGCCCCTAGGGCAGGACAGGTTCTACCTGGGTCTGGTTTCAAGATGGTACTGAACCATAGTGGCTTAGATCCCAGTGGGTAAATGTGGGCAGTTCAGCTGTGGACTCTGGGCAGCTCTCCCAAGTGTGAGGCCCGTGAGGACTTCAGGACTCCTTTGAATTGTCTCAAGTGATCACAGAGGCCATTTGGGTATGGCAATGTCTTCAGCCTGCCTTTTTCTTGGAAGAAGGTTGTCTCAGGCCTGGGTGATCCTGGCAGGAGATCGCAAAGGCGAGGCGAGGTGAACTGTCCCTTTGTGGTGCTGCCTTAGGTTTTTGTGTCTGCTGAGATCCCGCCACCTCCCTGCCACTCTCCAGCTGAGACCCTCTGTCAGTGCGGCTGCCACGTAGCTGTTTATAGAACACGGTTCTCCCTTCTTTGGCCATGAAAGTCCAGTGACTCTATTCAGATTTCGCTAACCTCACTCTCTTCAATTTCCCCAGCGTGTCATGGGAGAACAAACTCTATTGCAGCTTCGCTCCTTGGACCCGCTGCCTGGGGCATGAGGCTTGTTCCCTACCTGGAGCTTTCTGGGGGTTCCAGGTTCTCACAGGCAGCCCTTCTTTAAACAGTTTTTAGGGTCTCTACTCCAGGGCTGTTTTTTTAAGTTGACTTTTCAGAACCCACAGATATGCTGATATCTCTTTTCGGTCGCTCTCCCAGTAACATTGTATGTGTGGTTACGTTTTGAATATCACTGTGATGTGAGCTGGGTGGCTTCCAATAGGACCCCGGGGGCTCATGATGCATTAAGGCATTTGCTCAAGACAGCCAGTTGGAAGCTGAATCAGCTGAATTTGATTTGAGGGGGGAAAAAGCACAAAAGGGTGAGGCAAAATAAAAAGGGGAAATTAAGGCAACATGGGCAGGAAAAGGAGCTACTCAGCTCAGAATACTTGCAGAGTCAAGCAGCTTTAGCAAATCTGGCAAGATCGGAACCGTGGGGAGGATGGCTCGCACAGAGGCTTCTGAGCAATGATTCAAACGGGAGTTAGAGGGCCGAGAAGCCGCCCACGGCACAACACCCATGACCCTTCCATTTGATCTCATGGGCATTTCTCTCTTGTCCCTGAAACTCACTCACACCACCAACCATTTCACAATTTCCTTTACAAACAAGCTATTTCCGACAAGACTGTACCAACTGTACCAACGTGTTGGCCCAGCTAAACGCACAAGCCTGGCTTTGCCTCTTAGTGTCTCTTGCCTCAGCCCCTCGTTGAGCCCCTTTGAACAATGTAACTTCAAAAGTCACGAGTTGTGCTTGGGTGCTTGGGACTCCCCTTTCCTGCTCCCTGTCCTTCGTCTCCTGTCCTTCCTCCTCCCTTCCCTTCCCAGTCACACACAGCTCTACACAAATACACTTTCTTTTATCTCTCTTAGTGACTCAGCTTATCTTCCTACCAGTGTGTCCTAAAATTCTTCTCTGTGGCGAAAGTCAAGATCATAGTCACACTTCAGATGAAGTCCCTACGGACACGCATGTCTGCTTGCCATGACTGCTGACCTGGAGCTGGACAAGCACATCTGTGGCCTTGATGTCACCTGGGGCTTTGTACCACAACAGATCACTTCTTGTTTCCAGAGTGTTTTGTCGTCCAGGTTGGTGTTCTCACTTGTCAAGTAGCTGAGACTGGCTTTGAAACCTCTATCCTGCTGCCTCTGCATCTTAAACTCTGGGGATTACAGGCATATGCTTCCTTGCCTGCCTCCCCTCTTTTCAAAAAATATGAAGCATGACCTAAAGATACACAAGAGATAATCTAGTCATGAAACAACAGCTTCTTACTAGCATACAACCTAAAGTCGGAAAACGGAGCACCCTGTGAGGGTGTTGAACTTCACAGTAACTGTTGGGTCCATGGAGTCGTGCAAAGATGGGAAACAGACCACCAAAGTCTAGAAAACCAGAATCAAACTTTATTCCAGGAAAAAAATTAAAAAATAAATCTCCATGGGGCACCAAAAGATTATCAGCTAGCTGAGCCCACAGTCAGAGATGGACTTGTAAGGCTGTGGCAATGGGCTTGTTCCCTAACTCCCCTTTTTATAACAAGAAGCAAGTATTAGGTATGAACAAAAGAATTTTTACAATCTTGAGGTAAAACTCAGATACAAATTGCCTTTTATACAATTTCCATTAGCAGGGTTATGGTTTTTTGTTAAACTGGTATTTAACTGTATTTAGGCTGCTGTCTTTGTCTGGCACTTTCTGATGGTGTTTACCAAAGTCCTTCCCTCCCCTGAGACAGCCAGTTTCACGTAGCACAGACAATGCTTAACTCAGCTCACATCAATTGCTGGTTGTGAGTGGCCAGGGGGTTATCTAAAAGCTGACCCTCAGTTTGCAGAGGGTGGCTTCAGCCTTGCAGACAGCTATGGGTTGTAAAGCGAAGGAACTACTGTTAACAGTTAATCCCTAAGCTGCTGAGCAGGCTGCTGACAGCCTGCTTCTGTTCTCCCAGGCTTACAATTTGATATTTCTTTATTTCTACATTCTTACTTCTGGAATCTACATTTCTGTCACAGCAAAGGCGCCACCACAGAGTGCTTTGGAACTTATTGCTCCACCCAAGAGTGCAATCCTTTGTATTTGCAAATCGTCCTCTTTCAGCTCTTTCTGGTCTTCTGCTCAGATGTGTCCCTTTCACCTGGAAGGAAGCTGTGTCTTCTGACTGGTCGGGTGAGAAGGAGTACAGTACTAGGGAGTGCTAGAGAGACTGGACTGTCACAGGCCCAAAGGCTAATTACCTTAGCTGGGGCTTCTAGGCAGCGGCCTCCCAGCCATTCCTTGCTCACCTCTGTGCCGATGCTAACATTCTGTGACTGACAGATTAAAAGCTTTTGGAATCTATTAACTTAGATAGCATCTGATGCCTTAGGAACATGTCCCCTATCTTGCTGTGCCTGTTTCTCTGGTGTAGCCACTGATGTATTTTAAACCTGCCTTGATGAATGACTCTCTTTGTAATCTATAAAACTTCATAAGACTGCTTCCACATTGGAACGTGGAATTAAGGATAACTTAAATCTGTGTTCCTGGGCCATGGTCACTCAAAATGACTGTGGAATAAATTATCTCTTGTTCCTTTTGAGGTGAGAACTGCGTCTTTTGAGTCAGTGTTACCAAGGCTGTCACTGGTGCTTTCTGCCTTCAGAATGTTGAAAAGTATTTTTGCCTTTTCCATCTTTCATGTTTGTGGTGTGCATATTTTACGTGTGTGTGTGTGTGAGTGTGTGTGTGTGTGTGTGTATGTGTGTGTGTGTGTATGTGTGTGTGTGTGTGTGTGTATGTGTGTGTGTGTATGTGTGTGTGTGTATGTGTGTGTGTGTGTGTGTGCACATGCTACCCAGTTGTGTTGGTTAGCTTTTTATCAACTTGACACAAGCTAGAGTCACTTGGGAGGAGGGAGCTTAACTGAGGAATTGAGGAAATACCTCCATCAGATTGGCCTATAGGTATGTCTCTGTGGTACTTCCTTGATTGTTGATTGATGTAGGAGGAGCCAGTTCACTGTGGGCGGTGCCCACAAGCTGAACATGAGCCTGGAGAGCAAGCCAGTAAGCTTTCCCCCATGGTTCCTGCCTCTGCCACTTGATCCTGCCCTGACCTTTCTCAATGAGCAACTGAGGTTGGAGTTTGTAGGCCAAATAAACTCTTTCCTTCTCAAACTGGTTTTGGTCAGTGTTTAAGGTACCAGTGTTCTCGGGCATCTTAACTTCAGGTATGGCACTGTCTCCATTGAAGAAAGAAGTCAGACATGTGTTGTGGGATAACCTTTATTCACTGTGAGGATGTATCTCTGCCTAAGGCCCCTTCTGATTGGTTTAATAAAGAGCTGAATGACCAGTAGTTAGGCAGGAGAGAATAAGCTGGACTTCTGGGGAGAGAGGGAAACTCAGGAAGAATCTGAGGTGCGCAGGATTAAGTTAATTAATTAAGATAATGTTCTCATGCTAGTCTGCTTCCTCCCTTCATTAAAATAAAGACCCCTGGGGACAAGCACTCTGCATTTCATTCTCTGTTATATTCAGGAAAGAAGTAAGAACAAAAAGAGAAAGAGAGAAAGAAAGGGGAAAAGACACTCTCTAGAACCTTACCTTTCGGTAAACAGTGTTGAGCAATCTTAAGGAACAAATCCATCTCTCATGTAATTAATGAAGGACTTGGGGTTCAGGGATGATACTTGGTCATCAAGTCTGTGATCAGGCTGGGATTCAGTGCCAGTGGGGATGTATTAGTATCTGTTGCTGTGTAACGATTATCCCCAAACTTCTCTCAATCAGCAATTATTTATTAGCGTTCAGCTTGGGGTGGGTGCAGGAATCCAGAGATAGTTAACTAGTTCCTCAGGTTTGAGTCTTACCCAAGGCTGTGATCAAGGTGCTGGCCAAGGTAAGGATGACCCTATTTCTAAACTCCCATACCTGTCGGCAGAAGTCAGTTCCTTGAGGATTGGACTGAGGACTTCAGTTCTTAGGCTCTTGACTGGAGGCATCTTCAAGTTCTTGCCCTGTGGGCTTCCTCAAAATGGTTGCATGATTTGCTGGGGTGCCATCTGAGGAGGGAATTAAGAGTTGTCTAGTGAGATGAAATTCATAGTCATTTGCACCCTAAGTCCATACGTGGTGCCCCATCATGTTTGACTTAGTCCACAGGTGGGAGCAAGTTCAAGAGAGGGGATTACTTGAAAGTTGCACCTCTTAGGAGTTGGAGATCATGATGGTCATCTTCGAGTCTTCTCATTGTATATTCTGGAGTCTTGGCTCCATCATTCTTGCCCGTGTGATCCATGGTAAAGTCCTTAGCCTTTCTGTGCCTTTATTTCCTTCTCTAAAAATTGATGAAAGCAATAGTATCTGCTTTGTCTAAGTTGATGTGAAAATAAGCAAAATTGCTTAGAATAATAATGGTTGACTGTACGCAAACACTGTTTGTTTGTTTCCCTGCTGCCCAGACACAAATAATCACACAGAAACTGTATTAATTACAACACTGTTCAGCCAATAGCTTGTGCATATTTCTAGCTAACTCTTACATCTTAAATTAACCCATTTCTATTAATCTGTGTATCGTCATGAGGCTGTGGCCTACTGGTAAGGTTTTGACTGGCAGCTGGTATCTTTTCTCCTTCAGCAGCTACTTGACATCTCCCTATTTTATATCTCTGTTCAGATTTCCTGCCTGGCTTTACTCTACTAAGCCACTAGAAGAATCCGCTTCTATAATAATCAATGGTAATAAAGCATATTCATAGCATACAGAGGGGAATCCCACATCATCTCCCCTTGTTTGTCAAAATGAAAAGGAAGGTTTTAACTTTAACATAGTAAAATTACATAAAACAAAAGAGGTATCAAGTAAAAATTACAGTTACAATATTTACATCTACTTTATCTTTTATCATAACTAAGAAAACTTTAATTGCAGCTATCTATTCTTCAACCCTATCAAAGGCCTGGGAAAGATATAATATTACCTAAGTTAACAGGGAGTGCATTGTAAGCAACTTCCAAAACTTTAGAATTGACAGAGACATCTTGCTGCCTGGACAGTCACCCAGAGTTCTTCTGTAACATTGGGGCATCCATCTTTAGCCTATAGGCCCATAGTATTCAGCAGACTTTTCCATGAAGCAGGAAATTTGAAAGATTGTTTTGCCTCTATTGGCAATAAATCAGTCACTTTCTTCTGTATCCTGCAGAATGTCTTCATTCATGAAGCAGGAACCCTGAAGGACTGTCTCACCTTTAGGCAAGTTCAGCAGTTGTTTCTCTGTGGGTCCTGCATGTCCAGTTCATAGAGCATAACATCAAGAAGTCCAGGCAAAATTAGTTTCTTGCCCAAATGACTAGCCAACTCCATAAGGAGACTCTTCGATGCCTATCATCCTCTTGAGGTAGATTGTTG
This sequence comes from Myodes glareolus, assembly GCF_982192425.1. Lineage (NCBI taxonomy): Eukaryota > Metazoa > Chordata > Mammalia > Rodentia > Cricetidae > Myodes > Myodes glareolus. The sequence continues at coordinate 9,372,065 of NC_142027.1, forward strand.
CTGCCAGGAACAGATGTGTCTCATTGTCATGAAAAGTCCTAAGTTCTTAAAACATTTTAAATGCCATTTTCTGAAGGTCTTGGAAAGATTTGAAGAATCCCTATCTATCTGAAATATATCTCTATATATCTAGAAAACCTAAATAACATGACTACAAGCTTGGCTATTATAGATGACTCTGTATTAAGCTATATTTCTTAATTATACATTACATTTTAAATGAACTGCACAAACACAATACTTTAATCAAGAGCAGAAATACATATAACAAAATTGACCTGAAATTTGTATCAATAAACTAAGACCCATACCAATGCAAAGTATTAATCTCTATAACATATCCCCCTTTAAATGTAAGCATTTATAAACAATCATTTAGGGAATTGGGCATTGTTGACTAGACTATTTCCTGCTGATTGGGGGAAATGTTAATCAGGTCTGTCATGGGGTATCTGTGTGTTAGGTCCATCTCAGCCAGCAGTCCTGAAGCTGTCATGGATGTTGGACCATCTGGGCCATGTTTCAGAGGGTCTTGTTTGATCAAACCATATTAGCCTGGAAGGAATCCACAGGTTCTCATCCTCTGTGGAAACAAAAGCAACAAAAAAGCTTTTCCAAAGCAACAAATTCTTAGACCCAAATTTGGAAGTCATGATACCTTTATATTATACATGCTGGTTTAGCTTAGCAGCTCATACAATGAAATGTCTCTCTGTGCTTAGCTCCTTCAGTCAAAAAAATCAAAGAAAACACAATAATATACATAATCCAGATTCTGTAAAATTTCCATCTTTATGTGCCTTGTTTTTCTTTACTCCTTTAATCTATAACTGTCTGTAAAACCATTTTCTTCTTTTTATAACTGTCTATATTCTTTTTCCTCTCTCTTCCAAGCCTATGTACATTTATCCAACACTGTGACCCTTTTAGAGGTCTTTTTCATCCAAATCTGTCTTTATTGTATATCTGTAATCATTTTCTCATCAGGAGTGCCTTTTTTCTTTTTCTTTTTCTAAATGCTAAGTGGCATGGCTGCGACTAAGGATTTTTTTTTTTTTGCCTTTTGGCTCCACCCAGCCCAACATGGCGGAGGTATGTTCACTGCCAGCTCTGTGAGCCATTCTGTCTGCCCCAGTTCCAGGGATGCAGTGGGTCTATGCTGCCATTAAACTTGTAGCACTCTGCTCACAAACCCCATTGAATGCAGGAATTCTTGAAAGAGCCAGAGTTTATGCTACCAGAACAAACCAGAAAGTCTCCATTTTTTTAAAAGAAGCCACACAGTTTTTTTTTTTCTGCTAGTACTGAGTCAAGAAGTTTTCTTTGAGAGGAGCTGCACCTCTGCTCACTGCCAGCAAACAGAGCCTATCTGAAAAAAAATGTGGCTACCAAGAAGCTACACTTAATTCTGTTCTTTTTTGTCTAGAATTCCTTTCCAAGCTCTCTCAGTTTTTATGTGGATGTAGTTGGCTCACATTGGCACCATTTTGTAGACAGTGACTGTTTATTCGTTTCCTGGTTGCCCAGCCATGAGCCCAGCCATGAGTAATCACACAGCAACTTTATTAATTACAACACTGTTTGGCCAATAGCTTAGTCATATTTCTAGCTAACTTACATTTTAAATTAACCCATTTCTATTAATCTGTGTATTGTCACGAGGCTGTGGTCTACTGGTAAGGTTCTGGCTGGCATCTGGTGTCTTTCTCTTACAGAGGGGAACCCTACATTGGTTGACAATTGTTGTGCACATATTCTCAATGACACAGAAACAGGTGTGCAAAGAATGGTTCAAGGACAGTATTCCTAGCATGGCAGACTCCATCAGAAGATAGACCTGGGAGTGCTGTAGTTGCCTCATGCCTACTGTTTTCATTGAGTGGTTTGCTGATTTAAAGTCTGTCTTTCCAAGTTACCATGTAGCATGTCTATTGGTGTTATCTTTGTGTACACACACACACACACACACACACACACACACGTACACACACCACCATCACCACCAACAATTAAAGGAAAAGAGGTCAATTTGAATTTGAAAGAGAGCAAAGTGTGAGAGTTACACAAACAATTTGGAGGAAGTAAATGGGAGGGGGAGAATAATGATTATACTATTATAATAATATAATAATATATATTATTATTACCTCAAAAATTAATTTAAAAATCATAGTAGGCCAGCCTGGTCTACAAGAGCCAGTTTCAGGACAGGCTCCAAAGCTAAAGAGAAACCCCATCTTGCAAAACCAAATAAATAAATAAATAAACAAATAAATAAATAAATAGTAGGCTGGGTAGTAGTGGCACACACCTTTAATCCCATCACTCGGGAGATAGAGACAGGTGGATCTCTGTGAGTCTGAGACCAGCCTGGTCTACAGAACAAGTTCCAGGATAGGCTCCAAAGCTAAAACAGATAAACACTGTCTCACCAGGTGGTAGTAACACACGCCTTTAATCTTTGCACTCGGGAAGCAGAGTCAGGCATATCTCTGTGGGTTCGAGGCTAGCTTGGTCTGCAGTGAGAGTTCCAGGACAGGCTCCAAAGCTACACAGGGAAACCCTGTCTTGAAAGAAAAAAAGTAATAAAGTGCTGGAGAGATAGCTCAGTGGTTAAGAGCACTGGCTGCTCTCACAGAGGTCCTGAGTTCAATTCTCAGTCACCACATGGTGGCTCTCAGCCATCTATAATGGGATCAGATTCCATCTTCTGGCATTCAGCCATACATGCAGACAGAATACATACATACATACACACATACATATCTATATACATATCTATATACATATATATAACATAAATAAATATTTAAAAAATATTGATAATAATAAAGTCTGTCCTTGCCATGTCCCCTCCCCCAGCTTATAAATGCTATCCTCATATGTCTGGTAATGTTTTCATTTAACACCACCAGCAGCAGATCTGATCACATAAAATGCCAGCCTGTTAGTTGGTGACTGCTTAAGATTAAGGAGCATGAAGACAAAAGCATGATGTCGTGTCTGCCTGGTCCGGCCAAGAGGGTAAGGAGCCAGGACTCAGACCTGCGAACTTGACTGAAGCCTCTTTAATCTGTTTCATGACAGATTTAAAACAACAGCAGAAAATGCTGTATTGTTTCCAAACCTGGGTGGACTTGTGCATTCTCTGAAGCAGTAGTCAGGGAAAGGGGCCAAGTTACCCACAGAGGACAGGATGGCTGGGGTTCCTGTCCAGGGGACGGAAACAATCGCCCACCCCTTTCTTCTGTTTCAGGCCCTCAGAAGAGGCTAGACTGGGCTGTGAGAACACAGAGAATGTTTTCATTGCTAGTTAAGTTTCTCAGTGGTTTAAAACAGAAATTCATTCTATCAGCTTCCAATAGGAAGTCCCAAGTCTTGGCAGGGCCACAGTGTGACGACGCCATCCTGCTCCTACCCCAAGATGTCCTCAAACCCTTTTCACAGTGAGTCCTATTCTGAGGAACTGAGTAGACAAGATGGTTTGGGGGTACAAATACCAAACATTTTCTCATTTTCACTTTTACTAATTGTTTTGTTTTTAACCCGTTATGCTGGATCTAAAGTCCTTGGGAATGTGGAGCAGTAAGAAACATATTGTGACCAGTTCTAACATGGATTTTTAATTTTATCTTTCAGATGAGGTTTCAGTATGTAGCACAGGATGAACTCAAACACAAAATCCTCCTGCCGCAGTCTACTAAGGGTTGGGGTCACATGGGTGTGCTATCACACAAGGCTTGTGTTTTATTCTTGGACATGTTGGTCTGCAGCAGTATGGCTGTGCTGTCACACCCCTGAGAATAGTGTCAGGAGCAGAGAGCCTCTTTTTTTCTTCTAAATCTGAAGCATAGGCTCTAACTGGAAGATAGGAAAGGGGAAGAAGGAAGAGGGGTACCATTCTATGGCTGAGGCGTGCTCTGAGGTGCACACCCCATTTCATGTCACTCCTAGTGTGACATTAAAGTCCCCAGAGATCCAGAGATGTGGACAACTATGTCAAAGTTCAAGTTCAATTTCTGTTAGAATTGTTACTTTTCAAGATTTGCTTTTGTTTTTGTGTATGTGAGTGAATGCTATATGTTGGAGGGAGCTGCTTGTTGGTTTCTGGCTGCCCAGAACCAAAATAATCACACAGAAACTATATTAATTAAATCCCTGCTTGGCCCGTTAGCTCTAGCTTCTTATTGGCTAACTCTTACATCTTAATTTAACCCATTTCTATTAATCTATGTATTACCATGAGGTTGCAGCATACCAGCAAAGTTTCAGCACGTTTATTTCCAACAGCAGCTCCATGGTGCCTCTCTCTGACTCTGCCCTTCTTCCTCCCAGCATACAGTCTAGCTTTCCCCGCCTAGTTCTGTTCTTCCCTGCCATAGGTTCAAAGCAGTTCATTAACCAATAAAAGCAACACATAGACAGAAGGACCCCACACACCAGTTATGTGTATGGTGCCCACAAGAGGCCAGAAGAGGGCTTCAGATCCACCGGAACTGGAGTTACAGATGGTTGTGGACCTGGGCATGGGGAACTGAACTCAGGTACTCGGGAAAAGCAGTAAGCATTCATAACTGCCGTGCCTCTCCAGTCCAAGGGTTGCTCCTTGAGCAGAACAGAATTTTGATTCTTCTCCAGTAATTTACTAGAAGAACCAGGAGAGTTCTGCCTTTTTTGCTGTAGACTAAATCATCCAGCTCACCCTGTTTCTAATATGTAGCACATTCCATGGTGGCCCGAAGACCCTGCACATTCCATGGTGACCCGAAGACCCTGCATATTCCGTGGTGACCCAAGGACCCTGCAAGGTTTTGATGCTTTTGCTCCTTTGCACTGCCAACTTTTCTGTTTTGAAATCATTTAAGTCTGCTTCAGAGAACACCTTGATACTTTTCATACCCGGATGTGCCTGTAGGCACCAGGTATCTTAGAAACCAGATGGGGTCCAAGTCCTCACATCCTGCAGGCAGACGTACTGAGATCACAGGTGTGGGTCCCAGAGCTATTCAGACAGTATGCAGTGGGGCTCCTCAGCCACCACAGGGTCTCTGGCTTCTTGTCAACCTTGTCTCATGTGACCTCAATTCAGTGAGGAACATCTAAGAATATCTTGTTAGGCTAGTCTACCATGGCCTCCCAAACTAAATATAACAAAGAGGGCAATAATAAGAGTAAATATGTTCCGTTGTAAAGTAAGAGTAAATATGTCCCTTTGTTTCATTATTGTTCTTCCTCCTCCCTTCCTTGCTTTTTCTTTCTTTCTGAGACTGTCTCACTCTGTAGCCCAGGCTGGCCTCAAACTACCCAGAAACCCCATATCTCGACCTCCTCAGTGCTCAGATTGCAGGCATGGGCCACCCCGTCTAGTCTGACAGTATTTCTTCCAACAATATTTGTAAGCATTACTCAAAAAAGATCCATCTAAAAATTGAAAGTGAGCACATGACCGTTGCTTCAGAACATCCAGAGTGGTCTATCAAACCTGCAGCCCAGAATGAACCAGCAATTGTGTGTATCATTTTGTTCAGGTATTAGCTGTACGTATCAGGAGGGTTTGGTATGAGAGCTCCAAACGTGCACACAGCGTGCTGAAGTGTTGTAAAGCCTGATTTCACCCAGGAGAACAAAGGGCACAGACCTTTTGCTTTGGGGAGGAGGTGTTTTGAGAACTGGGAGCCAGGAGGAAACTCTTGACTTGCTGTTTTTGCTTCTGACTTCCTCTTCAAGGAGACAAGTCAGAAAGAAACAGACAGCAAGAATAACCATGCTGATGGGGAGCTCAAAGCCAAGGCATAAGAGAAGGGGCTGGTGGAAAAAGCTACCTCTGCCTGGGCCAGAAGACCTGGGCAGACCTGAGGAGTAAGGGCTGTGGTGCTGAAGACCCCCGAAGAACCAGGCCAGAAAAGCGGGCCACCTCATCACTTCTCCTAGCTTGACTCTTGATGTGTGGACTGTATTAACCACAGTCTGGAAAATAATTTTAACTTAGAGATACGGGTGGGAGAGGGAGATTTGGGTTAGAACATCTACAGAGGACTTTTGATATGCTGTGGATTCAAACATGCCGCGCTCTAATGAGCTTCTCTCTCCCTCTCTTTCCCTTCTCTCTCAAGTCACACTTAGATATACTCCCAAGTGCTGGCTGACAGGCATGAGTCACCACGTTCAACTCTAGAAGTAGCTCTATCTAGCTCTTGAATCTGCTGAGTTTGCTCCTGGGCAGTTCCCTTCCTATTTCCCTGAGGAAGTATAGACATAGATACTCTGAGTTTTGATCTCATACGTTTTTCAAAGACCCATGTGTCAAAGACCTGGTTCTAGCTTGGTACTTTCGGGAGTGGTGGGGCTTAGTGACAGGCTTTGAGTCACAGTGACTTGCTCTCAAAGTGAACTGAGTCTCCTCATTTTCACCTCCCACTCACCCCAGACATGAGGTGAGCATCTTGGTCCCCTTACATTTCCACTCTGCTCTGTTTGCAATGGACCCAGTAGTGTTGCAACTAATTGATCGTGGACTGGAAGAACTGAACTCTTCACGAGAGTGAGCCAAAACAAGTCAGTTTTCTCTTTCATGCTAACTGTCCCAGGCTTTTGCGATGGTCCCTGAAAACTGATTACTTTTCAACCCCCTGTCTCCCACCGCTCTGCTCCTCATGTGAAGCAGGCAGGTGAAGATGCGTAGCCAGGCAGGGGACTCTTGACAGCCAAAGACCTGTTTGCAGAAGGGACTTCACCAGAGAACTGGTAACCCAGTTTGGCTTGGGCAGGATTATCAGTTTCTCAGATCTTAACAAGGAATGTGCCTCTACTTTCCAGTGAGCATCCAGGTCACGAGCAGACAAAGAATGACGAACTTGAAAACGGAAGCCGTCTCAGCAAATGTATTAGCACCTTTGCTGTTTCCAGTTTGAGCAGACCTGGGCAAGACTGCCGGGAGCGCTGACTGCAGTTAGGGATAACCGTGGGGAAAGGTCCTTCGGAAGGACAGCGTTTGAAGGGCACGGCGGCTGTTGATAGTTCTTAAACCGCTAAGCATAAAATTATCGCATGAGCCACACCTTTCAGTCCCAGATACACACATGCTCACGAGAGATGAGAACACGAATCTGCACACGGATCTATGCACGGCATGCTGGGGGTGTCGCTAGTGGTACAGTCCTTGCTGGGCGCAGACAGAGACCGCCAGAATTCTTCCCCGGCTCATCACGACCTTCATCAACATCCACCTAGCAGCCAGTTGATGAACGAAACAAGGTTTGTCCGGCAAAGCGTGACCGTGTGCAGTGATCAAGACAAATCATTTGAGACACGTTCCAGAGTCATAGAAGAGTCACACACGAAGGGGCACATTCTCTTTTGCTCCACTCGCATGAACTTTCCAGAAGAAGTGAAATCACTGATGCAGAAAGCAGCTTGGGGTTGCTGGAGCTGAGGAGGGCTGGGCAGTGTGTAGAGAGGGCTGGTAATGGCTAGGGGCTTCTTCTGGGGCTGGGAAAGTGGATTGCAACAGTGGAGTAAAAGCTCACTAACTAGATTAAAAACTTTGCATGGCTGAGACGTAAGGCTTTTGGTCCATTTTCCATTAAAACTGATTTTTTTTTAAAGAAATGAAACTATTTGTCATGGGGTGCATGGGCAGGTCTGAGGATGGTAACTAAGGTACCTTGAGGGTTGGTTTGCTGCGAGCTTCCTGATTTCATGGTATTGTCACCTTGATTCTTTGAGTAACTTCCTGGACGCAGTGATGTCTGTCACATGCAAGGGTATGCAGTTTGTGACATTGTGATCAGCTTCAAGGCTGGGTCTGGCTTAAGGCAGGTACCATACAAGGATGAGGTTTAACAACAGCAATTTGTTGCTATTGTTTTAAATGACGTTTTCTAGCTAGGAGTTCTGTGGGTCTGGAAGAAGGGAAGGAATGGCTGATTTTTAAAAACACACGATACTCTGTAGGATTGAATCTGCCCATTGTGGCTTGCTTCCTCCTTCTTTGCCTTTGGTGGGAATGAAGCAGCAACAGATGACTTTTCTGGGGCCTCTGAGGGACTCAGAGTTCTTTGCAAGAACTCTGAAAACTGATCTCTGAGCAGAGAACACACTGGGAACACAGGAACTCCTTAATTTTGGAAAACATGGCCTCAAGAAGCTTAGGTCTACATAGTTGAGAATGGCCCTGAACCTCTGATCTTCCTGCCTCTCCCTCCAAGTGCTGGGATGCCGGGCATGACCACCATGCCCAATGTATGGGCTGCTAGGAATCAAACCCAGGGTCTCAGACATGGTGGGAGAGCACTCTGAGCTACACCACCCTTAGTTCCTATATCTGTCTCTGCTGGTGGTCAGACACTGCAAGCTTCTCATCACCTACAGAGTCTAGAGTTATCTGAAGAGCCCAAGTGCTAAACTCTTAAAGTTTACTTGTTACTGAGCTCCAAGATGGCTTTTAAGGATAAAACAAAGTCTTCCGCTATGGGTGTGATTTTTAGACTATTGTTCTGTTAATTAAGACAAGGACTATATTTTAGCAATATGAAAAGTATCAAAATATTTTTGTGTTTTCACATGCTACATTTCGCATGGATGCTGTGAAATGCTGGGTGTCTTGGCACACACAGTGGAAAGTGAGAACCAGCTATAATGCAGCTTTGGGAAGTCAGGAGTCCGGATGTCCAGGGTAATATAGCACACTACCACTGGCATTTGCCGGTCTCAGTTTTGCAGGCTTGGGTTGTCCATGATGGAGGTGCAAGCAGATCGGATGCCAGATGCGGACCTGTCCTATAGATGGCGCCTTCCGTTTGTCCTTGGACGGTTGGAAGAAGTGGGCCCCTGTTAGAAAGACTTCTAACATTTCTAAATGAAAGAAAGTTTCATTTCTTTAAAAAAAAATCAGTTTTAATGGAAAATGGACCAAAAGCCTTACGTCTCAGCCATGCAAAGTTTTTAATCTAGTTAGTGAGCTTTTACTCCACTGTTGCAATCCACTTTCCCAGCCCCAGCCCTGGGGCCCCATCCCTTTGATTTAGTCACAGTCCGCAGGGAAGCAAGCACCTCTCACTACACCGATTTCAACACCTAGACCACTGCATCAAGATAACCTGCACTGACAGTTTCCTTTTCTCTGGAATAGTTTTTTTTTTTCTCTTGCATGCATGTTTTGGTTATCTATAGCTTTTTATTTGATCTGTGTGAATCATACAGTGACTCTGTATGTTGACTTTGTGCCAAGAAGGCTTCAGTTTGAAAAAAAAAGACCCTCATGAGTTGTCATTCTGAGTAATAGCTGTATACAGCGCGCCATGCCAGGGGCTAGTACACAGGGAGGAGTTGCGACATGGAGAACCTCTTTCCAGGAAAAACTGAGGGGGACAGGGGGAGAAAGACATTGCTCAGAGGTGATGATAAACCACTGAAAGAAACCAGAACTGAGTATCGAGTGACTGCAGCTTGTAGCACGAATTCTAGTTGGTCTTAATAATAGAAACTCAGAGTCAGATATCAGGGGGTGAAAGGTGAGAGGTCAGAGAAGCAGATAGGTGGTCAGTGCTAGAGAGGTCTCACCTCTACCAACGCTCAGACCGAAAGGGCGATCCTGTCCTCAGACTGCCTCCTCAGACTGACTGCCTAGACTGCACCGCTCCTCAGACTGCACAGAGCTCCTGTCTCCTCCTGCCTTGTATTCCTCTCTCTGCCCCACCATATCACTCCTGTCTCCATCTCCATAGTGCTGGGAGGGCATCTTTGTGTGAGCTCTGTTTCTCTTTTTAGACAGATTCAATCATGTAGCCCAGGGTGACCTTGAATTAACAGAGATCTCTCTGCCTCTGTCTCCTGAGTCCTGGGATTAAAGATGTGAGCCGCCCACTCTCTGACCTCTAGTGGCTTAGCTCTGTACTCTGATCTTCGGGTAAGCTTTATTTGTTAAAACACAAACAAAATATCACTACATGCAGCTAGCTGAGAACTCAAAGCAAAAGTAACCATGTTCCAGAAAATGCCTGCCCGGGGTGCTAGAATGAGTCTCAGCCTTAGAATGAAAGACAGAGGCAGCTAGCTGGGGGTGCATCCACTGTAATTTATTGGGGAATCATAGCAAGACTAGTGGAGTCTCTATTTTGGGTTGGGTGGGGGGTGACCAAAACTGACTTGATCCAAACCAGTATGTGCATGGTTTATCTTAAGCCAATATCAAAGATGACGGGCACATTCCTGTACTGACAGTGCCAGGGGCAGTTGGTCGTAAAGCTCTGCCTGTGCTCCTGTGGTTTTATCTGTGCTCTGCTCGGGAACTATGCATGGGAAACTGACTGGGGTTACTCTGATGTAGTCATGCTGGAACTGACCATGATGGCTGTGGCCAGATCAAACTGAACTTCTCCAGATCCCTTGAAGGACATACAATAAAGTCATGCTGAAGTCCCCATGACCTACCATGTCTGTTTGGTACAGCTTGGGGTCTCCACCTTGGTTGCCTATTGGAATCATCTGGGGAACTTTCAAAACAAAACAAAACAAAAAAAAAACTGGTGTTGAAATGGAAGCCAGCTGTGTTAGCACAGGCCTGGAGAAGCAGAGGCGGGAGAATCAGGAATTCAAGGGCAGCCTCAGCTCTATTGGGTCCTGTTGCAACAAACAAACCAACAACAGTAAAACAAAAACAGAACCAGAGAGATAACTCAGTGGTAAGAGTGTGTGCAAGCGTTGGGAGCTCCCCAGTGCCCACATTAAAAGCCATGCATGGGCATGGGAGGCAGAGACAAGCAGATCCCACGAGCTCACTGACCAGCCAACCTAGTCAAAAGGGCAAGCCTCTGTTTAGGTGGGAGACCTGTTCTTAAAGCAGGAAGGCAAAGAGTGACGGAAGACAATCTCCAGCATCCAGCTGTGGTCTTCACACAGGTGCACACTCCAGTGCATACATCACACATACATACAGACCACATACGCAAACAGACTCCAGTACCTATATCCTCCATATGTGCACAACCCTCGTATACACATTCCAATGCATACATCACACAGACATACATAAACACACCCTTCAGTGCACACCCCCACATACATATCACACATATATACACAAAACACACACAACACTTAGTGCATATATAAAGCATAAGTAAGTACATAACATACAATACAGCACACAACACACACACACACACAGCCCCCTGCCAACGATAGCAGTAACAGAACAAAACACACAGTGATGCTAGATGCCCACCCCAGAGACCAGAATGAACCGGTCATGGTAAGGGAGGGCATTTTCACGGGCTCACCCCAAACCCTGTGGCTGCAAAGCTGAGATTCATAGTTGCAGAAGAACAGGGTACTTTGAAGTGAATCCAGCCACTGGAGCGGGACTTGTGAGGAAGGACACTGAGAGCCTGCCAAGCCTGGACTGGCAGGAAGTGCCAGCGTGGGAGGTGGGGGAAGAGAACAGTGGTATCTCAGGGGCCTTCTGTGAACAGGACAGGTTTGGGACGTCATCTTACTGCTATCCTAGAAGACACCTGCTAAGGCTCCTCAGGCCCCAGGATGCTCAGACATGGCTTTGATGACCAGTTTCTTCCTCCCTTCACTTCCGGCTGTGTCTTGCCAGTTTTGACACCTGCTTGCCCACATCCTCTAAGCACAGCCTGTGCCGCTCACCAGTACAAACTCTGTGACTCCGAAGCCGCCTCGGCTGATTGCTATAACATGTGGGAAAGTCCTGTAAAAGGATAAACAAGATCATACATGCAGCTTATTCACCTCAAGGCCGGGCAAATAGCAAGTGCTTAGTACAGGTGCCTTTATCAGTAGCGTTAAACAATAAGGCAGGGTGTGATGCTCCAGGCCTTTTATTCTGGCTCTTAGAAGGTTGAGGCAGGAAGTAATGAGTTCAAGTCAACCTGTGCTACATGGCAAGACTCTGCCTCAAAAGGAAAGAGAAGGAAGGGAAAAAAATCCAAGCACATCTCTGAGGAAGGAACCACTGCCTTCATTCCCCAGACCTTAGGGAGCCTCTTGGTGTGGAAAGAGATTTCAATTTTGAGAGAAGGCGTCTGGGAAACCCCGGGCAGAGTCAACAAAACACAAACAAAGACATCAGTGCACAGTGGGCCAGCTCCGGCTCCCAGTGGGCTAGCTCTGACTAGGACTTTCTCCATCCCCTGGTTTTGTGGGACCCCGTTGGTTCACTTATTCTCTTGAATCTCTTCCTGTGAGCTCCACGGAGGCTCACCAGGGATTGTGGGCTTAGCCCCCCCACCGTCAGCTATTGCAGATAACTGCCTCTCAGCACAGCCAGAGGTGTCCCCCCAAGTGAGTGACTCCCGATGGCACCCTCCCTGTCAATCTGGACTGGAAATGTTACCCATCAGAAAAGCACTGAGACAAAGAGATTGCTAAGACCAAATAGCAACACCAATTAGCAAAGCCTGAATATTTATTCCTGTTTTATCTGGATGCATGTATGAGTGCCACATGCATGCCTGTGCCCAAGGAGCTCAGAAGAGGGCGTCAGATCCCTGGGTCAACTGGAGGGACAAGCAGTGTTGTGAGCTGCCATGTGAGGGCTGGGAATTGGGCCCAAGTCCTCTGCATACGCTCTTAACTGCTGAGCCATCTCTCCAGGCCCAATTTATCTAAAAGAAAGAGCCATTATCAGAGCCTCTCTCTCTCTCTCTCTCTCTCTCTCTCTCTCTCTCTCTCTCTCTCTCTCACACACACACACACACACACACACACACACAATCTAAAACCAAAAATAAAAACCAAACTAAACAACAAAAACCCACTACATGCTTGGAATCCATGTAGGAATAAAACTCACGTTGGGATGATGATTTTCTGAAAACATTTGTATTTTGATTACATTTTTCTCCTATTTTTCATTTTGAAAAAAATTAAATCTTTAAAAGGATACTCTGAGTAGATCAACATTGGCACTCTGGCATATTTCTCTGATATATTGCTTTCTTTCTTTCTTTCTCTCTATTTGCACATGAGGGTTACATGCGTTCATGTACACACACACACACACACACACACACCACTGATGTTTAGATGTATTTTCCTGTTGATAGTGAGGAATATCTGAGCGACAGCACTCACTCAGTGGTTCAAGCACTAATAACCTATTTTATAATTGATAACTTTCACTCCTTTCACTCAATAGACAACAGAATACTCAGGTGCCAGCCTAGGGCTAGGCTCATTGTTAATGCCACACAAATTTCAATTATTATTGCCATAGTAATTTAATTTTTTTCTTATGACCTTTTATCCCCTTTTTACTTCTAGTTTCTCTGTATCTTTTTGTATTGTGTGAGTCTTTTGAAAATTGTTAAGACTTTACTAATATTTAAAAGCCATGGTCTTGCTGGGAATTAGTGGCATGTGCTTTTAATCCCAGTCCTCAGGAGGAAGAGGCAGGCAGATCTCTGAGTTTGAGACCAGGTTGTTCTACAGAGCTAATTCCAGGACAACCAGTGCTACACAAAGAAACCATGTCTCAAAAACAATAAATAAAATAAAAAAACATGGTCTCTGGGATGGAGAGATGGCTCAATGCCTAACAGCCTGGGCTGCTCTTCCAGAGACCCAACTTCAGTTCCCAGCACCCACGGTGGCTCACAACTGCCTAAAACTCTAGTTCCAGGGGACTGGATGCCCTTTTCGGAGACATTTGTAAGGACTACACATGAAATTGGTGTGCAGACATTCATACAGTCAAAACACCCAAACATGTTAAGACAGACAAACAAGCAAAAGTGGTCTGACAACTTCGTCTCTTGGCTCATATGGTCCTTTCATTTCAGACTTCCCGATATTGTTTGTGTTTTCCTTGGTCCTGCGTTTTTAAGAAGGGGTTTACTGTTTCTCCCTTCATTGAAAAGTCATTTTTTGTTCACTTTCTCCTCTAGAACAGGATTTCAACCTCTATGCTGTAGCTATCTCAGACCTGGCAATTTGTGTGTGTGTGTGTGTGTATGTGTGTGTGTGTGTGTGTGTGTGTGTGTGTGTGTGTGAGGGGGCTGCTTGTATAATTTGGTAACTTGTGTGTGTGGAGCTGCTTGTATAATTTGGTAACTTATGTGTGTGGGGGGGCTGTTTTTTAATTTGGTAATATGTGTGTGGGGGGAGCTGCTTGTATAATTTGGTAACTTATGTGTGTGTGGGGGAGCTGCTTGTATAATTTGGTAACATGTGTGTGTGGGGAGCTGCTTGTATAATTTGGTAATTTATAAAATCGCCAGCTCTATTCTCTAGGTGCCAGCATTGGTCTATTCAACTGAGAGTCAGATATGTTTCTAGGCAGTGCCAGATCAGATGTCCCCTGGGGGCAAAGCTACCTTCCATTGAGAACCACTTCTCTGGTAGTGACATTGCTCTAGAAATTTTACCATATTTAACTCGTGTGTGTTTCACCCTAGAGAGACCACTGTAATTCCTCCTTTCCTCCTGGACAATGAGAACACAGAGATGCTTGGATTTCAGATTTTCCCCTTCTGAAAGCCGGTGAGGCCTCAGCCCACACAGAGAGCTAGAGGCAGCCAAGGCCAGCTGACAGTGGGGGAAGTGGTCTTCTCCAGCGAGAAGCACACCAATGGCTACCCAATACCAATGGTCAGTCCTGAAAACACACATACAAGTAACATTACACAGACTGAGCAGGTTGTATTTAGGAATATATGTGTATACATATTTATATGAATACATAGATACATGCAGTAACATTTTTTTTTGAAACAACAGACCACGAATTTGGAAGAGAGCAAGGTGAGGTATATAGGAGAGGTTTAGAGAGAGGGAAAGGAAGGAAGAATAACCATAATCTCAAAAATAAAAGAAGAAAAGATATGATGTAATGTGTAAAAAAAATTTCTCCCATTTTAGTTATTTTTTAAAACTACAGTTGTTTAAAAAACAAACCATTATTTTAGACAGGTGCCATTATGTAGCCCAGGCTGGCCTCAAGCTCACTGTGTAGCTCAGGCTGATCTGTAATCTTGTTTCACCTTCCTGAGTGTCTCCTGGGTAGGAATAGGTGAGCCACCATGCTCACTTTTATTTATATATAATTGCAAAACTTGTTTCTATTGTGTAAAACACGACATTTTGAAATATGTTTGCACTGTGAAATGACTAACCTAACTAACATAGGTATTACCCGATAGACAAGATTTCTTTTAATGTTGAGATAACTTAAAGTTTTCTTTTGGTCAGCTCCGGTTCCAGAGGTCTGCCTCCGCGACTGTGGACTACAGAGAGCTTGTTTGGACTGCTGCTGTTTGATGTGGTAAGTCAGTATTTGTTTTGATTAACCAGTGTACGTCCCCAACTTTTCCTGCTTTTTAAAATGGTACCACTCCCCTCAGAGATCAGTTTCTTTTTTCCCCATAATAATCCCTAAGATTATCAAAAAAATCTTCCGATATCTAACTCTCTGACTTTGTTTGCTAGAGTCGTTATTGTGTCTCTCTTCCTGATACTTTGTGCAGTAAAGCTCCTGAGAGATGCATGAGTATTTCTGTAAACAAGTCCAGGCAGAGCAGGCTTTGGTGCACCCGGAAGGCGTCCCACCCCTCCCGGCATCAGTAAGTACCGGTGGTGGGAATCTCTGTTGAAGACTTCTACAAGTACCAGCTTCTAGATGTGGGGTGGGGCTGATCTTCCTGTCCCCAAACCTCCAGCCATAAGTATGAGAAAAGATATGCGCTCCCCTGGCTCCCAGACTGCCTTCGGACTTGAATGAAAATGTCTCCCAGGGAGATGGCTCAGTGGGTAAAAGTGCCTGTCATGGGAGCCTGACACCTTTAGCTCAATCCCCAGATACCATGGTGTAGCATCCAACAACCATCTTTGTAAAGTGTCCTCTGGACTTCACACAGGCTGTGGCACTCACTCAGGCACAATCAACAAAAGGGGTGTTGACCCCAATCACAAATGTACATTACACATGTACAACACCAACACCAACAATGATAGTTGTAAATAACAACAAAATAAATTTAAAAAAACCAAATTCACCATCCAATCACGTAGTGGTGACACACACCTTTAATCCCAGCACTCAGCAGGCAGAAGAAGGAGGATCTCTGTAAATTTAAGGACAGTCTGGTCTACAAACCAAGTTCCAGGATAGCCAGGGCTATTACACAGAGAGACCTTGTCTCAAAAATAACAAAAACAACAACAACCAACACAAACCGCCATCTCAAGGCGGAGGGTGAGGACAGACACCTGAGCTGTCCTCTGACTTGCACTCTTATGCTATGACACGTCTGTACTCACATGTACACATCATATGAACATACACATTCACACATGCTTATAGCACAATGAAAAAATTACCCATTCCCACCTGCTCGCTGTACTGCTGGCAGCTGTTGCCCAGGGAGAAATCCACTTCCTCATTTCCTTCACACTGGCCTTGGACATTTCCTGCCCCCAGGGACTGTGGGCAGAGGGCTGGACTGTAAGCAGAAGCAACCAGTTGCCTTGGGAATTGACTCAGCTTCCCTTTGGTGTGTCCTTCAGAGTAGATTTTGGTGTGGGCTGCAGAGACTGAGTCCTCCTCCAGCCGCTGGGAGCATGAGTGAGAAACAGCCTTTGCTGTAAAGCTCCATGGAAAATTGGGGCCCATGACTGGGTCACCTTCTGGGCTCCCCTCACGCTGCCAGAGCCTTCCGTGGGAATGAACCAAACACCCACAGCACCTGGTCTTATTCTGCTCACCGTTGGTACCTTGCTGGGTCTGGCTTGGTAGCTGGTCATTCTTCCCGCTGGCTCTAGTTAGCTGGAGAACCCCTTTCGGGTTTTGTGATCTTTAGGGGTTAACCACCTAGATAGGGTGATTTGGGACTGCGGATCACCACAAGGACAGCTGCGAGGGTAGAACTTCTCAAGAAAGATAGAATTTGGCTTCATTGCTCAGAAACCAAGTCAAACTCCAAAGCAAACCGAAATGTTTTCCTCGTAGTTAAGGCAGGTATGCAATGGCCCCGAGTGATGAGGCCTGAGATCATCAGATCCTGTACTTGGCACCTGTTGTCGCGGTGCTCTTTGCAAATGTGACTAGGAATATTGAGATGGGAGGTTGTCTTGGATTACACAAACCAGACTCAGCAGCTACAGCGCCCTTGGAAGAGGTAAGCGGTGGGGCGATACACAGGGGAGGAAGAAGAGAGGCAGGTGTAGAGGCAGAAGAAGGATGGGTGTGGCCACCAGCCAAGGAATAATAAAGATTGGAAGAGGCAAGGAGTAAAGTCTCGTCAGAGCCATTAGAGGCCCCGTGGACACTTGGATTTCATCTCAGTGAAGCTGGAGTCTCAAACTCTGAAAATTAATTCCTCCATCTACACTACCAAGCATGTGGGGATTTAGTCCACTAGTCACGGGACACTGGCATGGAGGAGAAGGACCCATTCGTTCCCAGTTCACCCTTTACCAAGGGTCTCAGTCTTTGGGGTATTACATGAATAATATAAACCCAGAGACAGATATTGGGGTTCAAGTTGAAGATCAGAAAAGCAAAACAGCCAACCATTAGAGAGACCTTTTACCTCTACCAAATCTTCAGACCGAAAGGGCGAGATCCTGTCTCCACAAATCCTCAGACTCCACACTCCAGTGAGTTTCTGTCTTTTCCCCTTTATATTCCTCTCTCTGTCCAGCCATACTGCTCCCGTCTCCACTTCCCTAGTGCTGGGATTAAAGGTGTGAGCCACCACCACCTGGATCTGTTTCTGGTGAAAGACTCCCGTGGGCGTCTTCCTTCGGGAGAGACCCGTGCCCAAAGATCAGTCGAAAACACGCAGCCGGATGCAAACAGCAAGAGGTTTATTCGAATACACAGGTACCTGGGGTGACAAAGTCTCTCGAAGGACTTGCGCACCTGCAGGTTGGGCGTGAGGGGTTCTTATAGGAGAGCAAAAAGCGAGGTTTACAGAAGCAAGATGCAGGGTGGTAAATTCTTAACCTAAATAACAATGAGGGGACTACTCAGCGGTTTACTGGTGCGGGAGAATTATCTGTATTCTGTCAATCATATTTTAATAAAACGCTGATTGGCCAGGCAGGCAGTATAGGCGGGTCAACCAGACAGGAAGTAGAGGCGGGGCAAAGAGAATAGAATAAGGTTATGGAGGAGGAAGGTCCCTCCGCCACTCCTGCGCAGACCACCGAAGAGGCAACATGTAAGCTGTCACACTGAGAAAGGTACTGAGCCCATGTGGCTAACATAGATAAGGATAATGGGGTAATATATGTTATAAGAGTTAACAAGAAGCCTGACCAAATGAGCCAATCAGTTTATAATCTTATGGAGTCCTGTGTGTGATTTCTCTTTGGGATTTGCCGGCTGTTGGGGTACCGGGCGGGACGGAAACCCCAACAAGCCGGCCCTCATGCTACATATGGCGCCCAGACGTGGATAACTGAATCCACAGAAAGCCTGACAAAGCTTGGAAAAGAATAGAGTAAAGCATGGCTTCTTGGTGGCAGCAATTTCTCAGGTCTACTTTGCTTGCTAGAGGCAAGCAAGCACTCTCATCTGAGAGAGGCTTCCTGACTCAGCTTTAGCTGCAAAACCTTGCAGCTCTTTAAAGAGGTCCTGCCACAAAACACTTAAATGTTGTTGATGACAAGCTGAACGCATTCTTTTCAGTTTTCAGCTGTAGCAGGAGAAAAGCTGTGCTGTTTTAAAATGCCGGCTATCTGGGCTGTCCTGCCAGAGGAAACTCTGACTCTTTCAGGCAGGCAGTCCGACTGAGTGTGGTCTGTGAGCAGAATGCTGCAGCTTGCTTGCTGGCAAGGACCTTGAAATGCCATAGAGTTGTGGCAGTGAACACAGCTCTGGCTGGTACCTCAGCCTTGAGGCTGAAAAGCTAAGGAATGAGCTGGATCTAGCCGTCAAAGCCACAGCTCTCCATATTGCTTAGTAAATTAAAGACTCATATGGTCAGAAAAAAAAATATACAGTAAAGAGAGATTCAAAGAGTAAGAAAACCTCTAAATGGCTTACAGTGAGTATATGCGGGCTAAAAGTTAAAGTTCTTAAAGTTAAAAGGAAAGAAAGAAAGTAGTTGGGTGTGGTGGTACACACCTTTAATCCCAATGCCTGGGAGGCAGAGGCATATTGACCTCTGTGACTTCAAGGAACAGAGGTAGAGATTGACCTCTGTGACTTCAAGGTGTGGTAGCACACGCCTTTAATCCCAATGCCTGGGAGACAGAGACAGACAGATCTCTGTGACTTCAAGGTGTGGTAGCATACACCTTAACCCAGCACTGGGGAGGCAGAGACAGAGGAATCTCTGTGAGTTCAAGGACAGCCTGGTCTACAGAGTTATTCCAGGACAAAGATATATACAGAGAACCTGTCTCAAAAAGCCAAAAGTTAAAAATAAAAATAAAAGAAATAGAGGTTGAAATAAAGCTGCATAAAGATGGAAAATGCACAGAGAATCTTCATACTGTATGCTATTATGCTCTCTTTAAATTGTTTGATAGCTAAGGAAGGAGCAACAACTGCTAAAAGACTTTTGTTTATAAATGATACTAAACTAACCCAAGATAGGTATTTTGAAAATACCTTGGCTTCAAAACTGAAGTCAAAAGGTATGCTACTTTGGAGAAGAGATTTTGCTTTTGTTTCCACAGAAAACGAGAGGCTCTGGATTTATTCAGAGTTAAGAAAAATCACCTTTGACCAAGGGAGGCCACCTGAAAAATCTCTGATAGGAACAGATGGCCCAGATGTCTGAGTTCTACATCCAGAACAGATTCAAGACTACTGCCTGAGATGATCGAGACTCACAGGATACTCCAGTCATGACTTGATTATAACTCTAAATTTTCTTTAGGTCCCCTTAAGACTATCAGCGCCCCCAACCAGCAGGAAGTAGCCTGAAATACTACACCCACATTCCCAACAAATGGATTATGGGTATTTTCCTTTGTTTAAAAAAAAAAAAGAGAGAGGGAAATGGTGCGGGAGAATTATCTGTATTCTGTCAATCATATTTTAATAAAACGCTGATTGGCCAGGCAGGCAGTATAGGCAGGTCAACCAGACAGGAAGTAGAGGCGGGGCAAAGAGAATAGAATAAGGTTATGGAGGAGGAAGGTCCCTCCGCCACTCCTGCGCAGACCACCGAAGAGGCAACATGTAAGCTGTCACACTGAGAAAGGTACTGAGCCCATGTGGCTAACATAGATAAGGATAATGGGGTAATATATGTTATAAGAGTTAACAAGAAGCCTGACCAAATGAGCCAATCAGTTTATAATCTTATGGAGTCCTGTGTGTGATTTCTCTTTGGGATTTGCCGGCTGTTGGGGTACCGGGCGGGACGGAAACCCCAACAAGCCGGCCCTCATGCTACAGTTTACTGTTCCTCCTATCCTGCCCCCCTTTCCTGGCTGGTGACTAGATGTCTGATTGCACAGCCCCTGACTCGTGACGAGCCCCGCTTTATAGGTGACTCAGGCCTCGCAATCCTCTCTTTCTTTGTTTCTATGGCCAGTCCATAAATCCCCTGTCTTGCAGCCAGATAAGGCTGTCCTTGCTCTAACCTCAGGTATCTTTGCTCAGCATTCCGGAGGCCCTGAACTGAGCTTGTTATCTGCTCAGCATTCCGGAGGTCCTGAACTGAGCTTGTTATCTGTGAACCTTTGCAAAACGGTATAACTGTGGTTAAAACGAGTTGGGGTCCTTCACTGGATTGTTCTCACTGAGCCCAGGGTAGCCTTGAACACACAGAGATCCATCTGCCTCTGTCTCCTGAGTCCTGGGATTAAAGGTGTGAGCCACCACTCTCTGACTGCCTAAAGGTGAGATGGTCCTTTGGGGTTCCTGTTTCATGAAAGAGTCTGTGGGACATTCTGCAGGTACAAAAGAAAGTGACTGAACTGCCTTTGAAATTTCCTGCTTCATGGAAGGGTCTGCTGGATACTATGGGCCTGAAGGCTGAAGATGGATGCCCCAATGGTACAAAGGAACTTTGGGTGACTGTACAGGCAGTGAGATGTCTCTGTCATTTCTAGAGTTTTGGAAGTTGCTTACTTCTTGTTTACTTAGGTAATATATCCTTCTGGAGTCTTCTGGAGTCTTTGATGAAGTTGAAGAATGGATAGATATAGTTTTCCTTAGTTATGATAAAAGATAAAATAGATATAAATATTGTAACTGTAATTCTTGCTTGATAACTGTTTTGTTATATGTAATTTTACTATGTTAAAGTTACAGCCTTCCTTTTTGTTTAAATAGAAAAAGGGGAAATGGAGTAGGTGGGCCTTCTGTTTATATGTTACTTTCATTGGTTAAATAAAGAAGCTACCTTAGCCTTTTAATAGGCCAGCCCTTAGGTGGGTGGAGTAGACAGAACAGAATGCTGGGAGAAAGAAAGCAGAGTCAAGCAGATGCCATGAAGCTCCAGCCCGAGATGGACACAGGTTAGACTCATTCCGGTAAGCCACAGTCACATGGTGATATACAGATTATTAGAAATGGGTTAAAAGAATATGTGAGAGTTAGTCCAGAAGAGGCTAGATATAATGGCCCAGGCAGTGTTTAAATGAATACAGTTTCTGTGTTATTATTTCCGGGGCTAAGCTAGCTATGCAGGAACTGGGCAGGACGAAAAGCAGGCCTGTTTGCCTCATCATTACAGAATATAAAAATGTCAATACCAGAAATAAGAATATAAAAATAAAGAAATACGAAGTTGTAAGTCTAGGAGAAGGAGAGCAGACTGTCAGCAGCTTTCTCAGCAGCTTGAGGATTAACTGCTAACAGTGGGTTATTTCACTTTACAACCCATAGCTCTATTTACAAGGCCAAAGCATCTCTCTGCAAACTGAGAGCTAGCCTACGGATATGAGCTGAGTCAACGTTTAGGAAATTGATATATGACCTCTGGGTTATGCATTATCCCTGCTATGTGAAACTGGCAGCATCAAAGGGGGAGAACACAGGGCTTCAGAGAACACCACCTGGAAGTACCAAGGAAGAAGATAGATTAAAGTACAAACTCTAGTTTAACTGAAAAACTCTGTTAATGGAGATTGTAAAGTAAGGCAGTCTGTATATTAATTTTACCTTGAGATTGTAAAATTTCCTTTGTTCAGACCGAATGCTTAGTGACCCTACTATAAAAAGGTGGGTTCAGAAACCGGCCTCTGTCACAGCCTTACAAAATCCATTTCTGGCTGTGGCCTCAGCTAGCTGATAAGCTTTTTGTGCCCCATGGAGATTTTTTTATTTTATTTTTATTTATTTTTTCCTGGAATCTGGTTTCTAGAATAACGTTTGCTTCTGGTTTATTATACTTTGGTGGTCTGTCCCCATCTTTGTACAACCCCCCTGGACTCAACACTTTCCTCTTTCTTTGCTTCATTCTTTCTTTGTTTCTTTCTTTGTTTGTTTCTTTCTTCTTCTCTTCCCTCCTTTCATCTCTCCCTCCCCCTTCCTCACTTCCTTTCTTCTCTCTTTCCTCCCTCCCTTCTTTCCTTCCTTCTTCCTTTCTTTTCTTTTTATCTATTCATTATTCATTTGTAAGTTCTGTTCCTCTAGAGAACCCTAACTAATACAGCTTTTCGGTCATCCTGAGAGATAGCATCCAGGAGTTACATGTAGGTCTGGACAAGATGCAAATCCCACCAACAAGGACTGGGCACTCCTCATGGAATTCAAGTTTTAGTGACCCTCACTGGATCATTTGAGGTAGGGAGACCCGTTCTAAATCTGTGCCATGCCTTTTAGAAGACATCTGATCATGTCCTGCGAGTGGCCTTCTCCACCAGAGGCTTTCTTAGGAGAGCCATTGGGAGCTTAGGGTCATTGGGGGCCTTTTCAGGAAGACCATCAGTCAGGTACCTCGCAGAGAGGATAAGGAATGGGAGGGAAACGTCAGATAAATGTGCAGCCTGCTGTGGTATGGATGCTCACGTTTGTAGCTCCATGGCTACAAAGCCCTTGAGGACCTCCTATAGCTACAGAGTTCTCCAGGGCTTGTCTGAAATCCCATGGTGAATATATATGACTTTAGGTTGGGACCAGAGGTTCCAAGCCACAGTTCAGATTCTGTCATGAGTAAACATCATCAAGGGTCCTGCATGGGCCACAGCAGAGGGGTTTCTGAGTGTCCTCTTCCTCAGAGGAAACACCTCTTCCTTCTATGTCTTTGCTTCACAGCACAGGGAGGTGCGTACAAGTGCTGGGCACTCTGAGGGTAGATTCTGAATGTCTCAAAGCCTTCTCTGCTGTAGTACTTAGGGAAAGTGTCCCCCGAGGAGGTCAGCTGCCTGTCCTGTCAGACCCTCAGGGTGGCACGCTTACTGAGGGCCCTGTTATCTCTGAAGCTCGCAGCCCTGAGCAGCTGCCTCGTCCTTTCTCTTTGAGTATTTTCTTTTTTTTAAATATGCTTTTGTAGATTTTTTTTATATTTTCTTATGCAGATGAGTATTTTGCATTCATGTATGTGTGTGTACTATGTGTGTGCCTAGTGCCCTCTGAGGTCAGAAGAGGTCCATGGATCCCCTGGAGCTGGAGTCACAGGTGGTGGTGATCCACCATGTGGGTGCTGGGAACCAAACCCTGGTCCTCTGTAAGAGCAACAAGTGCTCTCAACCACTGAGCTACCTCTCCAGCCCCTGAAAATACATTTTAAAATGGAAGTAGAATTATGTCACCCTCCCACCCCCACTCTCAATTGATAGTCTCTTTTTTCTTTGATTGGTGTGTGTGTGTGTGTGTGTGTTTCTATGTACACATTCACGCAACACAACCTGCTGAGCTAGTCCACTTTTGCTTGTTCGTCTATGGGTGGCCATAAGAGGGTGCCTCCCTGGGATGCTCTAATTCTACTTCTCCCCACTGTTGCCTGTGGTGCTTTGTCTAGGGCGGGACTCTGCGAGGCTTTCCTCCTTCGAATTGTCCACGGATATTACCTTTTTTACAGGCTGGACTCTGCAGCCATTCCTAGGAGAGCCCGTCTCTCGGCAGCCGCCCTGGTTTTCCAGCTCTCACACCCTTTGCACTCCCTCTTCCTTGATGTTCCCTGAGTCACAGATGCAGGGTCTGTGATAGAGATGTATCTCCCGGGGCTGGCGTCCCCGGTTCATTGATCTTTGCAATGTATTCAGTTGTGGTTTCTGTGATTTAATTCTTGAATAGCCCAGGGACCATATTACTCAGACATTATATTTAGTCATATGTTGTTTAACAACTATTTTTCACGGGTAATTCTCTTCCTGACAAAGAAAACACTACCTGGATATAGGACGTCATAACTCTGTATCAGTTCAACATTGCAGGGCCCTACCTGTACCCAAGAAGGCCAGGCTCTCGTGGTAATGTAGGTTGCTCCAATATAAAGTGAGGACACGATCACTTCAAAGTGTGGTTGAGGGGAAGATTTTTTTTTTTTATTGTAGATATGAAGGAGAGCGTAGCCAGGGGCATCTGGAAGAGTCCAGAGAAGGGAGAGAAAGGAGGACACTAACCATGGCCAGCAGAGTCAACTGTGCCATGAGGGGCAGGAGGAGAGCAAGAAGAGGGGGCCAAGAGGGCACATGGATGAAATGGCAGGGTTATATAGGAATGAGAAGCTGGAGGAAGGGAAGCCCATGAGCTGGAGAGCACTAGGGTAGAGTGTAGATGGAGGTTGTATGTTCATTTCCTGCCCACCCAGGCCTGAAATAATCACACAGAAACTATATTAAGTAAGGCTGTGGCTCACCAGGTAAAGTTCCAGCATCTGTCTCCTCCAGCAGCTACATGGCGTCTCCCTGACTTCACCTTCTTCTCTCCTGTATCTCTGTGTGGAATTCCTGCTTTGCTCTATTCTTCCCTGTCACAGGCCCAAGCAGCTTCTTTATTCATTAACCAATAAAAGCAGCACATACACAGAAGGACCTCCCACACCAGTCGGGGTGGGGTGAGAAGGGTGGAGCACAAAAACTGAGTGAACCTGGAGGCCAGCAGACACTTTGCTAATAGGCACTACAGTCAGCCACTTGTCCTGAGTTTCTTTTGGAGCTGACATCTCCCAATGCTGTTAAAGTCAAAGGTGGCTCTCTCTCTGGATTTGCCACACTGGGAGCTAGAAGGCAAAACAGCCCCGAGAGTAAGAGACTTAGCCAGCTAGAGCTCTCCCAAGACAATGTCTCTGGGTCACACTCCAGGGACAACAAGGAATGGCCCTCTGGCCTTGCTCAGTCACACCTGAAACTTCTTGAGGTTTCTCCTGCCGCTGAGTGCGTGGTTGACTTCTTGTCAGTTTGACTTTTTTCCTAACACTATTATGGAGACCTAACCAAAGTGCCGCCACTTTGGAACGTGGTTTCGTGGCAGCCTAAATCCGTTGGTCAGTGGTTTCGTGGCAACCTAAATCCGTTGGTCAGGTCATACTTGGCTCCAGACTGTGTTTTACTTTGATGTAAGAACTGTGGGGTTTTATTAATTAAATTTTTTAAAATTTTACATACTAGCCCCAGTCCCTTTCCCTCCCCTGTTACCGCCCCTCCCATCCACTCCTCAGAAGGGAGTGAGGCCTCCCTTGCGGAGTCGATAAGGTCTGGTATACCAAGTTGAGGCAGAACCAAGCCCCTCACCTTGTGTCAAGGCTGAACAAGATATCCCACCATTGGGAATCAGCTCCAAAAAGTAGTTCATGTACCCAGGATATTTCTTGGTCCCACTGCCAGGGGTGTCCCCAACAGACCAAGCCACATAACTGTCACCCACATTCAGAAGGCCTAGAAGAACTGTGTTTTTATATCCTCACGTTTTGACCACCAAATGTGGGCCTCTAAACATCAATCAGCTTCTCACTGGCAGAATCAGCGGGATTGGGACCAGGTGCCAGCATCATCCTCACTGTCTCATTGCCCTCGGATACTGATAAATTTTTTCACAGGCTCGCCCCACCCTCCAGATTTGGTTTGTGCTACATTGGTTTATTCTGATTTTTTAAAATGTCTTCTTCATTTGATTTAGTTTATTTGTTGTTTGATTGAAGGGCTTGGCTTAAGGCATCAGTGCTGCTTGCTTGCTCAGAATGTAGGCTTCTGCTGCTCAGTAGGGTCTTATTGCTCTCACAGCACTCGGTTTAGTAATTTGCTAGGATTCAGACTTTGTCTCTTGAAAATCCTGGTGTCTAAATTTGTACTCATCTATGGCTTCTCTTGGTTGTCAAAACCCTTGAGGATGTTAATAAAACAGATACGTGTTGGGACTAATTGAGTCCTGGCCTTCAGCTGCTCTTCCCTGTCTAGAGCCTTCTAATTGAAGTTACTAGAAGCTGTACCTAGCCTAGAGGATCAGAGGATGGGGTTTTCACCTGTTGGCCATTGACTGCTGGGTATTTAAGCCTCCATGTTGCTATTAAAGAAGGGCTTTTGTACCAGTGATTGGAGGTCCGTGTGTCTGTCTGTCTCTGTGTGTGTTTCCTCAACCTCCAGCCCCTTGCCTGAAACTCGCGAACTGGATTCTAGCGCACAGAGCACAGACCAGGGGGTGGGGTGGGGGCGGAGTACGGCAGATACTGACGCTAAAAATGTGTCTTGAGTTAGGAAACTGCCTCTGTGCTGTGATAGCAAAATTACCCCACAAATTAACTAGGCCAAAATGCAGCCATGCAAGCTAAGGCCAGAGGAAACTGCATCTGACCTCTATGTCAGATTTGCAAAAGAATTTAATAATCACTTATAACCCCCCACCCCAGAGCGATGAGGGTCATGGACTTGTTATCTTGTTAAATTATATATTTCTATAAGGGCTGGAAAAAGATTTGGCCATGTTGTTCAGAAACAATCTAGCATGGACTTTGCTTCTCATAATGCCTGTGTGACTTTACTGACCAAGTTTTAAGACCAATCACTGAAAAGGGAAGACATTGCTACCCAAATTATGAGCTACAATTAAACAGTTAGGTTCCCATGCAAAGAGACCCCCTCCCTTCTCCCTCTCGAGAGAGATGAAATTGTTTCTAACTACTGTGAAAGACTTAGCTCTTTCTAAAGGGATTGTGGGAAAACAAAGCAGATGCTCTCCCAGAGGGGGCAGCAGGTCTCTGAGAGAGACCTTGAAAGAAAAACCAGGGGGAAACCAGGAAGTTTTCCCTTACCTCAGGAGAAACAGAAATGATTATCAGTCAACTACTTAAAACAAACCCTATGACACCACTATTGGGAGGAACTGTAGGGTATTACATCTCTCTGCTGGTAAATTGCACCCTTGTCCGTTTGTTAGGACATGACCTTTTAGAAACACAAAATGCTCTTGTCTCCTCCTCTCAAAACAGAGAGATGACTTTAAACATAGTGGACCCTGGAACCTATGGTTTCCCCATTTTCTCCTTGCCGCTTGTGGAGGAATTGGCTGTTTTCTTTCATAGTTCTAGAGGAATTATGAGGGGAACAAACTCTCAACAGACATAATGACTGATAAGGTCAGCTGTCCTGAGAGATACAACAATAGATAAAAGTAAACTCTTGCTAGAAACCCTAACAGGAAGCAAATGCATTATAAAGACTCCAAGAAAAGGGGAACATAACCCTTGCACCAGTTCTTGGAACATCTCAAGGTTACCTAGAGAGAAGCCAAAAGGAAAAGGATGGAGATTTGGGCAAGACCTGAGAGCCATAAATAAGACAGCCCTCCTTTGCCATCCAATGACGCCAGTCCTCACACTGTCTTTTCTAATACCCCCCTAAACACAGCCTGTCCTTCAGCAACAGATCTCGGCAGGCCCTCTCTCAGCATCCCTGGGTCACCAAACACCCGAGTTATGTTTGCCTTCACCCAGGAGGAACGGTGGTGTCGTACCCGGACAAGGTGCTACAGGGATGCTCTGGAAGTTCCCCACACAGCTTCTCAAGTCCTTAGCTCTGACTTGCAAGGTGTACCATTTTCCCCCTGAGCTCACTTTAGTATGTGGAAGGCCTGTTCTCATGTTCTCCCTCATAAGGTGCCATAAAGGATCACGTAAGCCCTTTCTGCTAAAGTAAGGCATTGTATAAGATTGTGGTGGGAACTGAAAATTCAAAATTTGTTGCAAAATCTTTCCACGGTGGCCTCCCAAAAGACAAAAAGCTAAATACACTGAAACCAGGTGATTTCGACTATTGGAAAAGACATCCCGTCGAGAACCCCCCCCTCATCCTATCATAAAGGACCTGCCAGGTACTTTTCACCACCACCTGTGCTGCAAACAGCAGGAACCAAATTCTTGCATTCCTACTTGTCACCTTAAAGGTGACAATTCCTCCTGAGGACATATCCATGTGAGGACATATCCGCGTGAGGACTTGTTCACGAGAGGATATGTCCACGTGGACTTTTTCATTGTTTTGTTTTGTTTGTTTGTTTTTCAAGACAGGGTTTCTCTGTTTAGCCTTTGCTATCCTGGATTTCCTGGAATTCACTCTGTAGACCAGTCTGGACTCGAACTCAGAGATCCACCTGCCTCTGCCTCCCGAGTGCTGGGATTAAAGGCATATACCATCCCTGCCTGGCCCGTGTGAACTTTAGAAAGACTGGATGCTTTTCTTTTACTTCCATAAGAACCATAAGTAAATGACTTAAAACCTCAGTTCCTATAGACGTATATTTTAGAATTTAAATTTTACCTTGGTATATTGCCTAAAATGATAACAATAATGTTGATCTTGTAGACTTTAATGGTATTCAGCCCCTTTGTTAACCATGTTAGGCCTCCTTTTTTACCCCAAACTCCAGCCTTATTTGAACCAAGTCTTCTTTGAAAAATTCAACTTTCTAACTACCCCCAGGAAAGGATTACTTTATTATTCAGTATAATTCAGATGAAGAAAAAAAAAAATCCAGGTTTTAGACTGGCAGAGTCCTAGTTTAAACCTACCCAAGGGAGTTCCCTTTGTGGGATATCTCTATTTTAGAGCTACAAGCCCTGATAGTCGAGGCAACAGAAATTCTTCCTGCTAGAGAAGAGGGAGGTATTATAACTGGGTCCAACCAATTAGATTACTGTTGCCATTGGCATCAAAAATGAAATGTTCCAACAGATTCCTGGATTTATCGGCCAGCCTTTTGCAGCTGCTTGTGTTTCTTGCAAAGGTACAAGTTGCCCTAATGAACATTTTTCTTGTAATTGTGACTGGAGGCCTTACAGTACAGTAAGGCCTTACACCAAGTCACTGAGCCACATGAACTTTAATCAAAGGAGTAACTTGGTGGACTCAAATTCCAAAATGAGTAAGATCTGCTGTTAGTCCTGCAAAGTCGTGACAAGCCCGGCGGCATAGCTGGACATCTATCTACTGCAGTGAGCTGCTTTGTGCTGCACCTTAAAGATGGCGCGGGCCTCTACACTCCACCCCCAGGGTGGAATGTGCTTTCAGTTGTAAATAACTCCATACATGGCTAAAGCTAAGGATCTGGCTTGTTTCTGTGTACCTGGGCCTATCCGTATTTCCCACGTGGCTTGCTGGAGTTGGCTACTCAGGGGCTATTTTAGGTGTGGGCTGGCTTTCCCCGGGGTCAGAAGATTATTCAAGGTTTCCTGATTAAACTGCACTGAGAAGAGTCTGATGTTGTGTTCTCTTTGCTGGCCAAAGAGTCTGATGTTGCGTTTTCTTTGCTGGCCAAAGCGACACAACAATCTACCTTGGACTAACTTGTACTTTATTGACGCTCCTATGGGATCATCACAGATTTTGGGTGGACCCTTCATATTCAAAGTATACAAATGCTATCGTCTATAATGGTAATAATATTTATGGTGGATTCACCAAAATTGGCCAAGCCAAAAAGAGACCCTACTGAAGAATGGCGGCTGTGTTGAGAATTTTAGCATGGGGTGAATTCCCTGCAAATGAAGAAAGGCATTATTAGGGAAAGATCCACTTTTAAAAGCACGGCATATAGAGGGATGGTATTTTAAGAGGAGGGAAAGGGATGGGAAACTCTTCTAAAGAAGAAAGGTGTGTTACAGAAATGAATTAAAAATACTAGATAAACCATACTGAACTGTTCCCAGACTCAGGTGAGAAGGGACCTGTAATTCAGCTCGTCAAGGACTGTGGATAATATTAGTAGATGGAGTCTGGGGTCACCGTGGGGCTGTGGCTAACACTTCTGATGCAGAGGCTAGGACTAATGAGCTGTGGAAATTGTATAGAAAATCTCAACTATAAAAAAAAATACACAGGATTTGTAATTTAAGCCCCAGTCTTTTAAGATGCATTTTCAAGGTGTTCCATAGTATAACTAGTGGGCATTGGAAACATCCTGAAGCATATCTATGGTCTCACTGGGAAACAGATGGGCAATATCACAAAAATAGCATCTAATGGAGTGCCACGCCCCTCTCTGACTGTGAATGAGAAATAAGATTTGACTTCAATCATAAAACCTATAGAATTCCAACATCCCCCAGGTTTTGCCTCTTGTTTTAACCCGTCATGAGTAATATTTGGTACATGGGGAAGGGATGATTCTGTTGGGTGGGGATTTAAAATGACACTGTCCTATCTGTCACCTGTGCTCTGTTCCTTCTGATATGTGACTGTCCATTTACTTCCTCAAGGTGGAGCTTGATAGCAGGGCAGATCAAGTTCTTTGTTACCTATAAATAATTTAGATACAGAAGACCAGCCTTTCCTAGATTTAGAGCTAGCCACTCCACACGGGATTGTAGCTGTGGAGCCAAACTTGTCATAAGAACAAAGGATAACGGATTATTTCACATATCCCAAACAGTAAATCAAGTTTGTACAAATGACTGTAGACACAGGGGAAGAATACATCATCCGTCCAGGTAAGGAGTGTGATGACAGGTGCTGAATTATGGGTCGCTTAGGATGCCTGCTTCCTTTGTTTGCTATGTTTAGTTCATCTGGCCAGACTTGCTCTTGCTTCCTATCACATGTGGCATGGAAATGTCGTAGTGTGTGCCGAGGACAAAGCCATCAAGTCGGGTTCACGACGGGTAAGAGGTTTGGTATGACCTTGTTGAAGTGACTGGCTGTTCCTCCATCCTAAAGACGGCTTTCCTGCTTACTCCGCCTCATTCATATGAGATCCTTGGGAAGAACCTTCCCAGCAACGTGAGGCAGTAAATGTTCAATGAGATGACATCTGTCCCTCACATGCACAGAATGGGATGTTTGGCCAGCATGAGGAACCATGAACCCCGGCTTCTGCGATGAAGTTGTGACTGCTAAGGCCGATTGGTTAGAACTTCAGTGACGTAAGAGGATGGAATGGTACAAGTCCAGAGACAAATCACTCTGGGCTATATTTACCCTCACCTTTGTCAAGTCTTGCTCACCTCTGCATGTGGTATAGCATCCTTGTGACTGTCAGGTAAATCCTTTGGACTGCATGAACAGACCCCTTAGAGTTCACCAACTTCAAACATTCTTATCAGCTAAGGAAAGCTGTCAGTGTCTAAGGTCTGTAACAGACAAAACTGCTGCTGGGTCAAAGCCTGGTACTGGGGGCAGCCTGAGTCTCTGCTCCCCAGCCATGGCCACTCATATTTAGCTCCAGAATAAAACAGCTTTCTTCTTTAGCTGTGAGAGCTGTTTTCATGTTCACAGGTCCTAAGACTTATAATTTCTGTGGGAAGTCCATGGTTGGTGTGCTGACCCAGAGGCTGGCCTTACCTTTGGTAGATATGACCCACCTCCCAGTTCTGATTGACAGCTTGACTTTCCACTTCCCACTTCTGATTGCTTGAGTTCACGACCAAATGTTTGCATTTCTAATTTTGTTTCATGATTTCTATAAATAGCGACAATGCTATGGGCAAGGGAGAGAGAGATCGAGTTTTCTTCTGTCCCAAATTCTGGCTGAAAGTAAATCTATCTTTCCTTATCAATTCTGGTCCCTTATATAAATTGTAGTATAGATTCCCATGTCACATGCAATGACATGCCTAAGAGGATTTTCTATCACAGATTGTAGTCAACCAAACAGCCTCTGTTTGGTTAAGTGCAAGTTTGAATGTAGAATAACTCTTTAATAAAAAGCATTGGCTTCTGGATGAGCTTCACCCCAGGTTCTTCCAAGTGGTAGCTTGTTGTAGGAGGCCACTTGTTCATTCCTGGCTACCCAGACCACAAAATAACCATTTAGAAACTATATTATTTAAATCACTGTTTGAATAACCCCTTGAGTGTATTGCTAGCTAGCTCCTATATCTTTGGTTAACCTATTCCTATTAATCTGTGTATTGCCATGTGGCTGTGGCTTACCGGGTAAAGTTCTGTCCAATGTCTCTGATGGGGCTACATGGCTTCTCTTTGACTCCGCTTTCTCTCTCCTCCTCTATCTACTTGGAACTCCCACCTTGCCCTATTCTGCTAAGCCACTGGCTGAAACAGCTTTATTCATTAACCAATAAAAGCAAAATATAGACAGAAGGACTTCCCACACCATTTCCCATTTTCTGTTTAAATAAAAAGGAAAGTTTTAACTTTATCATAGTAAAATTACATATAACAACAAGGTATCAGGCAAGAATTACAGTTACGATATTTATATCTACTTTATCTTTTATTATAACTAAGGAAAACTATAACTATATATTCTTCAACTCCATCAAAGAATCCAGAAGGATATAATAGTACCTAAGTAAATAGGAAGTGCATTGTAAGCAACTTTCAAAACTCTAGAATTGACAGAGACATCTCACTGCCTGGACAGTCACCCAAAGTTCTTCTGTATTGTTGCAGCATCCATCTTTAGCCTACTGGCCCATAGTATCCAAAAGACTTTTCCATGAAGCAGGAAATTTCAAAAATGGTCCCACCTATATTGGCAGTTTGTTAGTCACTTTCATTCTGTGTCCTGCAGAATATCTTGCAGACTCTTTCATGAAGCAAGAACCCTGAAGGATGGTCTCACCTTCGTTAGGCAACTTCAGCAGTCATTTCTTTGTGGGTCCTGTATGTCCAGTTTATATAGCATACCATCAAGCAGTCCAGGAAAGAGGAGTTTATTGCACAAATGGCTAGCAAACTCCACAAGGGGCCTCTTCAATGCCCATCTTCCTCTTGAAGTAGACTGGTGCTGCCAGGAGCAGATGTGTCTCATTGTCATGAAAAGTCCTAAGTCCTTAAAACATTTTAAATGCCATATTCTGAAGGCCTTGGAAAGATTTGAAGAATCCCTATCCATCTGAAATATATCTCTGTACATCTAGAAAACCTAACTAACATGACTACAAACTTGACTATTATAGATGACTCTCTATTGACCTATATTTCTTAATTAGACATTACATTTTAAAATGAGCTGCACAACCACAATACCTTAATCAAGAGCAGAAAAATATATACAACAAAATTGACCTTAAATTTGTATTAATAAACTAAGATCCACACCAATGCAAAATATTCATTTCTATAGCATATTCTCTTTTAAATGTAAACAGACATTTATAAACAATAATTTCAGGAATTTGGGAATAGTTCTCTCCAAACTGCTTCCTGCTTTTTTGTTGGGTGAAGTATTTTCTTTTGAGGGGTGTTCACAGAAAACTTTCAGGTGGTCTTGGTCCATCAAACCATATTAGGCCGGAAGAAATTCATAGATTGTTATCCTCTGTGAAAACAAAAGCAGAACCTCTTTTCCAAAGCAACAATCCTTAGACCCAAATTCTGAAGTCAGGATACTTTTAAAACATATATGTTGGTTTAGCTTAGTAGCCCATACAATAAAATGTCTCTCTGTGCTTAGCTCCTTCACAGTCAAAAAATTCAAAGAAAACAAAACAATATACAAAATCCAGATTTTCTGTGTATTTTCTATCTTTACATGGCTTATTTTTTTTACTCCTTTTAGTCTATGACTGTCTGTACGCTGCCTCTTTAAAGACTTTGTTTTATTTTTTTAAATGATTTGCTTATTTTTATAACTGTCTATATTCTTTTTCTTCTATCTCCCAAGCCTATGTGTATTTACCCAACACTGTGACCCATTTAGAATCACAAATTTATCTGAATCTGTCTTTATTTCATATCGGTAACTGTTTTCTGACCAGAAGAGCCCCGCCTCCTATGTTGGAACATCATATTTGAGAGAACCCAACTCTGTGTTCTGAGCCCTGGCCACTCATAATTAGCTCCAGAACAAACTCTCTCTTATTCCCATTGAGTTGAACATTGTGGTTTTGTGTGGAGTTCCTCACAGCTTTGGCTTCTCAGAAGAGAGAGCAAGAGGCACAGCGATTGCTGGCAGGTCAGCAG
Source organism: Myodes glareolus (assembly GCF_982192425.1). Classification (NCBI taxonomy): domain Eukaryota; kingdom Metazoa; phylum Chordata; class Mammalia; order Rodentia; family Cricetidae; genus Myodes; species Myodes glareolus. Next base: position 9,406,292 of record NC_142027.1, read on the forward strand.
AGTGAGGTTGTCCTAGTCGAGAGCTGGAAGCAACGGGTTCAGGAAGGCGTGTTTGGCTCATAAACCACGTTCTTTTTCTGTTTTTGTTTTTAAAATGGTGTGTGTGTGTGTGTGTGTGTGTGTGTGTTTGCTTTCTGTCAACTTGGTTCAAGTCATCTGAGTCATCTGAGTTAAAAGAATCCCAATCGAGAAAATGCCCCCATCACTCTGTCTGTGGACAAGTGCATGGGGAATTTTCTTGATTGATGTGGGAGGTCCCAGCTCACTGAGGGAGGTGCTGTCTATGAAAAGCCAAACTGAACAAGCCAGGAGGCAGCATTCCTTGATGGTCTCTGCTTCAGTTCTTGCTCTGGTTTCCCCTGATGAGGGACAGTTAAGCTGTGAGACACACAAACCTTTTCCTTTCCAAGTTGCTTTTGATCATGGCACTGCAATAGAGACCTGACTGATACAGGGGTGGCAGTGGTGGTCAGGGCCTTGCTCATGCTAGACAAGGGCCTTGTTACTGAGCTACATCCACAGCCCAGTCTCAAACAGATTCAAAGTTTGTTTTCCTCTTTGGAGGCCTTTGATGGATCTTCTTTATTGTCCGTCTGGCACAGAATGGGGATGTTTGTTATTGATCACACCTACTGGATCATACAGTTGGTTAAGAACAGACACTGTCTATCAAGGGACTATTTGTGCTGGCCCTGGGGTAGCCACTTTCTACATTTGTATCTTTAATCATTGTCTTCTCAACCCCACAGATGGGTCAAGCAGAGAGGTCACAGGCTAGGAAATGTCCGAGTGGACAAAGCCCAGGACTTTCCTGGTTTTGGATCCATCCCAGACGGAGATTCATCCCTACTGAATAAGATTACGAGCTCAACATCAACAAGTAGTGGCTGTCTGGACAGCGACCAAAGGGGTTTCTTCCATACATATTTTAAAAGTTGCACTAGTGTGGTACCTAATTCTCCTACGGCTTAGATCTTCAGTGTCCCCAATCCCATAGCTAAACAATGAGATGTGGGGACAATGGTGGCCAGCTTGTGGTGCTGTTGGAAAGTAGTGCAATCGGAAGAAGTAGAGCCTGGAAGGAGGGAGTTAGGTTATGGAAAGATCGCCCTGAAGAAGTTTCGTAGGACCCTGACCCTCCCCACACCTTTTCATTTCCTGCCTACCATGAAGTGAACAGGGTCTAGCACGTATTCCCTGTGATGTAATGCGCCAGAATACAGCCCCAAAAGAAAGGGGCAGAGAGATCAGGAACAGAAACCTCTGAAGTCTAGACACAACATTACAAAACATCTTTCTTCCTTTTAAATAGTTTATGTCAGGTATTTATTACAACAGCAGAAATCGAGAAAACACAAATAAACAAATACAGAATATTCATAGAACACCAGTACTATACAAAACACACAGGTAGGAAGGAACTCTCTTTGATCCTTGAGAATCCAAAACATCCATGTCTGTCCAGCATAGGGCCGACCCTGAGATGAGGGCAGTCTACAGCATTCTTACGGTCTTACAGTATTTGCAGTTTTGTCCCTTATTTCTGTTTGTCACAATTTAAATGTGGTTCCAGCTTCAGCGAGCAAAAAGGGCTCAAATTACATTCAGTGGTCATTCAAAAAATAATTATTAAAGACTCTCTCTCTTCTTCCTTTTTAGACAGGGTCTCCAGTCCAGCTTGGCCCTGAACTCCTGCCCCTCCTGCCCCTCCTGCCCCTCCTGCTTCTACCTCCCAAGAGTTGTGCTTAAAGGCAGTCACCGCCATTCCTAGCTTATATGGTGTTGGGGAATGAAGCTAGGACTTCATGTATCTTGGGTAAGCATTCTATCAGCTGAGCTACACCCTCAGCCCCTAAGCTATTAGTTTTTATAAAGCTGTGAACTTCCAAATGGAGGATTTTTCTCACCGGGGCGTTGAAAGCCTGGCTCTTTGGTTGTCTGTACAAGTACAACACCAGTCCCAACTGGCCACCAGTTTCTCGGCTGGCCCTTCTGATCACACTTCTGAGGTGGATGTGAGAAGCAAGGGCTCGCCCTGTGCCCGTGAGGGGGATTTGTCCTTGGATCCCAGCTCTTGAGGTCCTGGCTCACACAGGGTTCCCAGGGCACAGCTGTCTCCAGGATTCTGCCTGCTGCCTTTCGACACTTCAGTGACGATACTCAGTCTGTCGAACACCTCAGTCTCGTCAGAGAGCGGGGAGGAGAACAGCAGGAAAGTGCTGTGGTGAGGATGGCCCAGAAACTGCGGAAAAGTTAAAGACTGTTACTTAAGAACCAAATCCTCCCCACCCCCGTTCTTCTTCCTTTTTCTGGGCTGACAAGGATTGTATGCAAAACTTTAGGGCTAGAGGATGCAACTTTAAAATGCAACAGCAATACTGGGGTGGCTCCTTGAGAAAATTACCACATGACCTCACAGGTATGCCCTCAAGGGAAATGAAAGCCGAAGAGACTCAGTTATTTAACTGCAAACAGTGCTGGGATAGCAGAGCAAACGCAAGCATCACCCAGGGACGAGCACGCAAACGACGCACACACACTGTGCGCGGGTACTTCAGTGGCACTGAAGACAGAAGTCTTAAAGAAAGAGGAGCTTCTGGGCCATGAGATGGCTCGGCAGGTACAGGAGCTTTCCACGCACCCCTGGTGACCCGAGTGTGACCCCCACCTCCATGGCAGGACAGAACCAACTCCTGAGAACTGTCCTCTAGCCTACGCTAGATGTAGATCAGCTGGCAGACGACTGCCCAGCAGAGGACAACTGGGCAGGTAGGTGCACACCCATGGTCCTGATCCCAGCCTGTGGGAGGTGGAAGCGGGGTGGGGGGCCCAGAAGTTCAGTCATTCCTGGCTACATCATGAGTTTGAGGCCAGCCTGGCTATATGAGACCCTGTCTTTAAAAAGAGAAAGACAGGCAGATAACCAGCGTGTGGGATTGCAATAATGGGAGGGATCTAGAGTGATCCAGAGGATGTTAGGATGGTGGCTGTCAGGAAGGAACACCAGGGACCGTTCAGCAGTATGAGTTCCTGCCATGCACGTGGAGCGGGCTCTGGGAGTGCTTGGTGGCGCTGGCGGTGCTGGTGGCCTAATGGCACTGAGCTACATTCCGAAGTGTGGTTTAGGTGGGAGATGCTGCCTGCGTTTTTCCATGGTTAAGAGGCAGAACAAGAACTGGTGGCTTATCCACAGAATGCTCAGATGTCACTCTCCACTAGTTCTGGAAAACAAGGTGCACTCTTAGCCTGATCCCCAGGCAGTAAGACACGTCTGGCTGCCATTTCCTCTAGGAAGCAGGGTGTGTGTGTGTGGGGGGAGACGGGGGTGGGACGGTGGGTGGGGATCCACCATGGATGGACTCATGGTGTATCTCAAGTGTCTCAGGTCAAGTTCACCAGTATCTTCTCTGGTGCTCCATCTTGACCTTTAACCTGGTAATGTCCAGTCCAGTAGCCGAGGACCACGTGTGGCTACTGGCCACTTGACAGGTGCCTAGTTAGAACTGAGATGTGTGAGTGTGAATTAGACATGAAATATTGAAGATTTTGTATAAAAAATGTAAAATATTTTAATAACTTAAAACATACTGGTTGAATATTGAAATGATGCTTTTTAGATTTCCTGTGTTTCATAAAATACTGCAATACTGGAACAGCCACGGGTTCCAGGTCAGCCTCCTGAAACATCCACGGGTTCCTCAGCACCAGGCTGAGCCCTCCACCCAGCATCCTCAGGTCAGCCCCCCTGATTGAACACGCCAAGTTAGCATGCACTCTGCAACATGAGTGGAACTGGAGAGGGGCGATGGGGGGTGCTAGTTCCTTTGCCTTCACTGTCTAGCTCTTCTCCATGCCCCCACCGCCCTCCCAGTGACTGTGAGGCCTGCTGGTCAGACTGGCCCCTTGAATGCACTTGCCTAGCTTTGATTCATCCATCTCTTTCTTCCTGTCTGGCCAGTTTCTTTTTGATGGTGAAGCCAAGCAGCAAAAACACCAGGGGGAAGAGTTTAGTTCCTTCCTGGTTCTCAGGCAACAAAAGGTCTTCCACCCAGAACCGAGGCCTGCCCCTCTTTGTTCTTGCTCCAACAAGGTTCATACCCGCTCAGCCCCTGAGATGCTCAGTTGTGCTGCTGCAGCGCTTGCTCACTCGCCTTCCAGAAAAATCCTCTCTGCTCAGAAACGCTATGGTCCCAGGTCTTACTTCCTAGCCATGGAGGTGGGTGCTGTCCTGTGGTACCCAGAACCCCCTCGAAGTGTCCCCAGCTTCTAGGAATTCTGGCAGCTGGAATTGCTCATAGCTGGGTCCCTTTCTGGGAGCAACACTCATTGCATAAGACCCGTGTCCCCCTCTGCAGTCATTCACATGGATCTGGTATGGGAACACCGGCTGTCATAGTGACTGGTAGTGACCATGGCATCGTTAAAGCTGGACCGAGTGGGGGATTTTCCCTAGGAAGAACCAGAGACCTAGTACATCAGACAAGTTTGAGGAGCCTCAGGGAGAAGGCACACCAAGGAAGGTCAACAACGGATCATCCATCCCATACTGAGAAGGAAGTACTTCTGGCTGCTTGACCAGCAGATTCCACTTGTGGGAATACGGCACACTGTGTTCATTGAGAGGCTGCAGGCACTGGGAGGAGCCAGACCGGAAAAGGGCCTTGCTGCATGGATGAGCTGTGGAGCAGGCAGTCTTACTTAGGCCTTCGGGCTGGCATGTGACTCAGTGACTACATGCTAATCGAGCCTGGCACGTGTGACCCTGCAGATCTGCCAAGTGTGCGATAGGGAAAAACTGGACGGACTTCACGGTCAACTGCCTGAGGAGAATCGCAATGCAGACGGTGGAACTATGAGTTCAGGCTGGCCCATGCACCGCAGCACAGTGTGGCCTGTGAGGTCCTGGTGAAGATGGGGGTCTCTGACCGAGAAGACTAGGCGAATATACAGCCCCAAAGTGGCCACTGTGCACAGCACCAGCAAGATGTCAAAGCCAGGCAAAACAGAACCATGAGGTCACACAGGGAGGGGCTTCCTGCACGGTCTGCCCTATGATCCCAGCTGTGGCAAGATACTCCACTGAACCACAACCTCAGACAAAGGCCACCTCTGCAGGGACACTCACCCAAGTGGTTGTGGTTGCTTTTCTCAAAACATTGAGCCAGCATCAATGTTGCTACTGAAATTTCAGACAGAGTTGTTGTTTCAAAATTACTAGTGTACTTTGCCTCAGTTTACCCTTAAATATGTTTTCCCTTACTTCCCTAAGTATACCTCAGATCACCACTCCCACCACCTCTCCCCCACTCCTCCTCTGTTCACCATGACATGGACCCAGGAATTACAAATTTCCCTGCCCCATCTTGAATAAAACTATTTTTTTAAAAAAAGAGCACTTCTGTTATTATACAGAATGAAATTACTTCTGTTATTATACAGAGTGAAATTACTGAATGGCCGTTAGGCCTGTCCTGTCCTTATATGAGGTTAGAGGTTGCCAGTCAACCACTCACATGGGTGGTACAGTTTCCCCAGCCCCCTGTCTCTGTTCTCCTTCTGTTTATACTGTGACCACATCAGGAGCCCCATCCTCATGATCAGATGTAGGAGGGAAGGCTGGCATTGCTCTACAGGGAAGTGGTTATAGTCTGTGGACATTCTATCATGGGAACAAGTCCTCCACAGGTTGGGCTTCAGCCAGGGAATGTGACCAGCCTCCTGGTGTATAAATAAGAAGCCTAAGACCAGGGTTGCCACAGAATCACTGGAGGACGTTACTGGCAATGCTGGTGGTCAGGGGACTGGCAGGAAGCAGGCTGGGACGTTAGGGACCTCTGCCATCACCTCCAGACCGTCCGTGTATTCCATCCAACACAGTGCAAATGCCATATGAAAAGTTTTCATGTTTTTTTTTTCAAGCATGCACTCAGTACAGCATCATTTCGGTATCTGAATATTACATTTGATATTTTGTTTGTGATCTAACAAATAAAGCTTGCCTGAAGATCAGAGTACGGAGCTAAAAGCCACTAGATAGCCATAGAGGCCAGGAAGTGGTGGCACACACCTTTAATCCCAGCACTCAGGAGGCAAAGGCAGACAGATCTCTGTGAGTTCAAGGCCAGCCTAGGCTACATGAGATTGATCCAGTCTCAAAGAGAAACAGAGCCAGGCAGTGATGGTTCACATGTTTAATGCCAGCACTAGGGAGGTGGAGACAGGAAGGGATATGGCTGGGTGGAGAGAGGAATATAAGGCGGGAGGAGACAGGAGCTTAAGGCATTTATTCAGTCTGAGGATTTGTGGAGATAGGATCCTGCCCACTTTGGTCTGAGAATTCGGTAGTGGGAAAGGTCTCTCTAATGGCTGCCTTCTTTACGTCTCTGTTCTCTGTTCTTTCAGCATTTACCCCGATATCTGACTCTGGGTTTTTATTATTAAGACCAATTAGAATTTGCACCACACACTACCAGGGATTGAACTCAGGACATTAGCCATGCTGCTTGCGCTGGTTGGCTTTTGTAAACTTGACAAGAAGCCAGACATACCTAGAGGAGCTGCCTCCATCAGACTGGCCTGTAGGCGTGCCTCTGATTGCTGATTGATACGCAAGGGCCCAGAGCATTGTGGGTGGTGCCACCCCTAGACAAATAGGCCTGGGCTGTATGGAAAGCAGGCTGAGGACACCAGGGGAAGAAAGTTGGTAAACAGCGTCCAGACTCTCTGCTTCAGCTTCCGGTTTTCCTCTATGGTGGACTGTAATCTGTGAGCCAAATAAGCCCTTGCCTCTCCATGTTGCTATAGGCCACAGTGTTTATAAGAGCTACAGAAAAGGCTAATTAGAACACGGGCCAAGTGCTCTACTCCTGAGCTGTAGACCCCAGCAGTTACAGACACAATTGAAAAAATATATGTGATCTGCGTTTGTTTGGATCAACACACAGAGAACCCACTCACACGGAAGGCTGGCCGTAGCACAGAATATCATTTAAGAACTACTCAGTCTTACAGTCTTTAGCCAGTACACTCCTGCTTCTCTCTAAATCTCCATAAACAGCCCCCCTTCCATGATACACACCCCAGAACACCAATCATGGTGACGTTCCTGGATGAAAACACGGTCCACCTCTCCCTGCCTCCACTCTCTCTTCGTCAGTGTTCAGAGTGGAGCATTCTGTTTTCTCCCATCTCACAGTGAATTCTGCTCTCTCCCTGACAGAACCATCACCTTTGAACCCAAGGACTCGATGACCTGGGCAGTGAAGAAGGAACAACCCAGGACCAGGAATTTCAGAACAAACCTTTGTTGCCTTGGCACATGGGAATGGGCCAGCACATGGGCATGTAGAACATGCTCTTGTAGAACATGTTGCCCGGCACTGGACAGCCTTGACCTGAGAGAAGAGGCCCCTTACTGCATCCCGCCTACCTCCTTCAGGTGCTGTGGAATCGACGTCCCAGAATGGAAGGTGTGCTTGGCCTTCTTATATATGAACCACAGCAAGACAAAGAAGCCGAGGAGGAAGAGGAAGGCCACGAAGACAGAGGTGACCAGGATGATGGCCACCATCCAGGAAGGGGTTGTTTCTGCAGGGACAGTGGAGTAGATTAGACTCTGCGCACACACAGGGCGAGTCACAGGGGTCATGCACTCATTCCAAGCACTGTGGTCAAAACAGGCCCATCCGACTGGGCAGTGGTGATGCACGCTTTTAATCCCAGCACTTGGGAGGCAGAGGCAGGTGGATCTCTGTGAGTTTGAGACCAGACTGGTCTACAGAGCAAATTTCAGGACAGCCAATATTACATAGAGAAATCCAGAAAAACAAAACCAAACCAGGTCCATCTGGTCATAATGGCCCAGAAACAGCTGGCTGGAGGGTCTTGGTGTTTACAATGGTTCCTAGAGGGGTCTGGCAATATGAGATCATCCTATCTCAGACCTTTCCTAAGGAAGTTTCAGGCTTTACTTATCATCCATGCAATCTTCCACCCCAGTGTGGCAGGCGCCACTGTTCCAGGCTCCCAGGTGGGGCGGTGGGTGATAGCAGCCAGTTTCCTGGTATTTTAGATAAGGCCACACCTGGCTGACAGTGACATTTGTGCTTTTTCTCAGGAAGAGAGCAGAGGTTGAGGATGGGGAGGGTGCCTTCGAAAGGGTGTGAACTGCTGGGTAATTTATCTCTCCACACGCTTGGCGGGTTCTTCCCCTGCCTGCAGACCTATTTGACTGTATTATCAGAAGACATGTTTCTTGGTCTTACTTTAAGGATTGGGTGCCTCAGTCTACCTTTGGAATTAGTCTGTAGGCAATGAGGCAAAGAGAATGCAACAGGGCTGCGTTTACACAGGGCCTTTGCTCAGTTCTCTTTGTCCTTCACTAGCTGAGAGTGACTTTGGGCATTTCTCCTTTAAAAAAAAGTTTGGATCGCGTCAGGAGACAACCTTCTTCTGTGGCCTCAGTCGGCCTGCAGCTCACTGCACAGTCCAACAAGACCTCATGGTGACTCTTAGGTCTCAACTATAGGAATTACAGGCCTGAGCCACCACACCAGGCTTGAAGTAGTTTTATTTTATTTTTAGATCTGATTTTTACATCAGATTTCATGGCACCAGCAGCTCTACAGGTGTCTGCCTCTCATGCTCCCAGATTACTGCCTCTTGACAGTTCTTTGGCTACTAACAGACGTTGGGCAATATAGTCTCATCTGACGGTAGGCACAGCGTATCTGTGCATAGGCAGCACCCAGGCTAAGCAGCACGTCTTCTCTCTCTCCTCTTGGATCAAGCCTCTCCTCCCTGCTCCTCTCCCCTCCTTTTCTCCCTTATCCCTTGCCCAGCACATATGTGTGTGTGTTAGGGGAAGTTTGTGCTGGGGTAGAATCCAGGCCACACATGCTAGATAAGGCCTTTATCACCAAACCACCCCCTGACCATTGTTCTGTTAATAAACATGGGGGAGAGCGCCCTGCTGGATGCCACTGTGCCCTGGCTCCATATTTTACAAGGGGCCTCAGAACATAATGTACTAGCTGAAACACTGATATGTGCTCCAGGCTCCCCTTCCCAGTCATTGTGTGTCCCCAAAGTCAGAGATGCGGGGAAGGAAAGACAAGCTGTGGCAGGGCTCATTCTGCTGGGTGACTGTATGAGGACCAGTTAACCTACTTCAGAGAGCGGACAGGGCAATGGAATGTGGTAAAGGGGGTTCACTGAGGCAGACCTCAGCCCAGCAGACTGGCGAGGGACAGCCAGTTTCCTCAGAATGGGGCCTCTCGTTTATAGCATGAAGCAGCCATCAGGGTCTGAGGACCACGCAGATGATGGGGAGGCTGATCTCTGACCTGCGGTGGTGTGTGAGCTGACTGTCGTGGTGTGGACTCATGGACTCTGAGGAGGCAGTTCCAGGCTGCGCATGTCCCCACTCACCATCGTTGGTTGTCCGCTCACAGATAGGCTTGCTCCACTCTCCAGTTCTGTTTTGGTCAAGAAGAAATCCTTGAACTTGAATGCAGTAAGTTGTCCATGGCTCCAGGCCTCTGAGGACCTCGGAGTCGTACAGAGAAATGACTTGGAACTGAAAGGAAGACACACCAGTGTGAGGGACACCATCTCTGTCTTATCTCCCTCTCCCAGCGCTATAAACTGTGTGTCAGAAGGAGCCACCGGCTGGAACTTCTTCCAGCTCCGGATACATGTGACATCCTAAAGAATGTGACAAGACCAACCGTGAGGCCAGAAATCCTTTATCTCACTGCCTCAATTCTGTAGCATATGTGGCATCTAAATCATCACACTTCCTTAAAAAAAATACTGTAGCCAATTAAGGCAACCAGGTTCCTTTCCTCATGGGAGCCCAGTGTGCAGGGCCTGCAAGTAGCCGTCTCCTTGGGAGTGTGCGCAGCCCGCTGCTTGTGTGGATTGCTCTAAGGGCCCCCGGAGACAGAATTTCCTGTAGATCTTCATATCTTGCTACCTTGTCATGGTATCCCTACTCCAGGCTCCAGACAGGTCTGTGAGGAACCTTGGGGATGCCCCAGTGCGTACTGGCTGGGATTCACACTAGCCAGGCCATTACAATGCAGCAGCAGCAGCAGCAGCCCCAGACACACGTGGCTGAGACTCTGCAGGGTCAAGTTCGAGCTCCACGTCTCAAGTGGGGCTTTGCTGAGTTGAATGCAGATAAACTGCAGAGAAGCAGCTCGTCCTGATGGCTGTGGGTTAACTATTCCCCAACTGTGGTCCACTGGACAAGTGGTGAGCCATGCCCTCACGAGGGTTTCCTTGGCTCTGTTCACTAATATGTTCACACTGCGCTGTTCACTAACTAATATGTTCAGTACAAATATATATGTGTGTGTGTGTATCTTTTAATGAGTTGAACTGCATACATAAAATTTTATGTATTTGTACATGTAAATGTGACCTTATTTGGATGTAGCTCCTTTAAAATGTAAACTTATTGCTGGGCATGGTGGTGCATGCCTTTAATCCCAACACACACAAACACAAACACACACACACACACACACACACTAAAATAAACCTTTAAAAATAATATTTTTCAAAGGATAGAAACTAGGGCAAGTCATATAGACAGGCATCCCGGGAGAAAACCAAGAACTGAAGATGCTTCTGAAGCCAGAGAGCCAAATAATTGTCAGCAAGCCTACAAGAGCTGGGGGAGAGGTAGGGAGCAAATCCCACATCTTCAGGAGAGGCCCTGAAGACATGCTGATCTTCAACTCTGAGGCTCCAGAAATGTTAGACAATAAATTTCTGTGGTTGAAGCTACTAACTTAGCTAGCTAACATGAGTCATGTAAGGAGCACTCGGGGTGCTCCCACCCTGCCCACAGGTTCACAGCAGATTTGTGATCCTTGGTGTGGGCTCTCCATTTATGGGCCTGGGTGAGCTACGACACCAAGGCCCTTGCTCTCTTCAGGATACTCCTGCATTCATTTCTGGTGGCTGGAGCCCTGGACTAATGCCATTTGAATTAAAATACAAGAACATCATTATTAATGATAAGCTTCTGAGTTTGAGAAACCAAGTTCCTCAGCAAAATAAAGGGGAAATAAAAGAACACACTAAGGGAGCACAAACTCTTCTCTCTTCTTTCTGATTGGTTCCTTTTCCCGTGGGGGCAGGGCTGTTGCTAGCTTGTCAGCATTGATGGCAGGAACCGGATTACAGCTGTGGAATCCAAGATGAGACAGACACCACCCCCAAATAAACAAAGCACCACCAATAACAACAATGAAAGACTCAAAAGAAAACATAACAAATGCTAGATTTTCCTTCTAATAGTTCAGTGCCTCTAAACCCTGTCACATGATTTCTGAGGCACAGGCAGTGGAAAGTGAAGGGTCTTTCTCAAATCTCCTTTGGGACTTTCTCTTGTCCTTTTATTTCTGGGTTATTCTGTTTTTATCCCCTTTTCCCCATCAAGACAATGGAACTTGGTTCCAAAAGCCCTTCACACCGTTAGTTTATGGAACTACCCCGGCAGCACTGGAGGGAGGTTGGCACTTTAGGATGTTACACAGTGGTGTGAGCAGGTGAACTTTCTAGCATGGGCACAGCAAAGTGAAGCTAGAAGATGGGCACGTGACCACGCGCCAGCACTGTGGGCGTGTTCTAGATAAGAAGCAAATATGAAGGGTTCGGTATGTCACGCTTGGTGAGGGAGGCACTCAGCCATGGCGACTATGGAACTGGGTTCTTCATTAGAAGACCAGTGATCCCTGGAGTGTAGTGGATGGTCTCATCTTTGGGTTGCTGGGCTTAGCCGAGATATTACATCAATGAGTGATTATGAAACTAGATATTTGTAGGCATGCACTTCCTGAAGTCTTGATTGTGAGCAAAACCACCTCTTGCAAAGGCAGATGTCCTGTGGTTTAAATGTATGTATTTTACGATGCCACTTAAACACCATATTAAAAGGGAGGGCCAGGCTGTCGAGATAGCTTAATGTGTAAAGGTGTCCGCCACCAAGCCTGATGACTTGAGTTCAACGTGGGACCCACATGGTGTAAGGAGAGAACCAACTCCTTACACAGAGAGAACTGTCCTCTGACCTCTGTGTGTGTGTGTGTGTGTGTGTGTGTGTGTGTGTGTGTATAAATGTTCATCTGCTTCTTCCCAAGAGCCTGAGAGTCTTAAGATGGTATAATTAAATACACACACATACACACACACACACACACACACACACACACACACAAACACACACATGAAGAAAATTTAAATTAAATATTTTTTAAAAAGTTTTTAAGTTGTGGTCTTCAGGAGGTGACCAGCAGGAGCTCTTGTGAATACCATTAATGATCTTACAAAAGGGGCCAGGGAGCTGTCACTGCTTTGACCTCCACCTTGGCCATCAAAGGATACAGCCTCAGGCGTTACCTAGGGAACAGAGTGAGCTGGTCTTCAGGAGGCACTGGGCTGCCACTGTGTCCTGACCTTGGACTCCTTTGATCTAGAATCTTCATTCATAAACTGTCCACTTTCTTACAGCATGGGAACAGACTACAGTAAAGTTCCTGTCTAGGGAAGATTTTTTGGGTGAAAAAATTAACTTGAGATTTGTGTTTGGCTCTTCAGTGTGTGTGTGTGTGTGTGTGTGTGTGTGTGCGCGCGTGTGTGTTTAATTATATCATCCTAAGACTCTCAGGCTCTTGGGAAGAAGCAGATGAACATTTATTGGGATTCGTTTGTACAGCACATATGTCAGTCCAGGACCACAAACGATATTATCGCAGAAGCACTGTCTGACTAATAATAGATAAACATGTCTGCAAAAAGAGAAGAGAGACTCCTACTTTGGCAGATAATGGGAAACGTTTGGCCTTTGTCAGCAAACCCCATAACCGTTCCACGAACTGGGCTTTTCTTCCTGTTTTGGGAGTGAAGTCGGTTGTTGTGCCCGTTGTTAGAGCTGAGGAAGCTGGGGTCATGTGACCAGCAACACAGTTACAGAAGCAATATTCCAACCAGACTTTGGGGCTTCAGCCTTTATTTGAAAAGAACTGTCCCCTGAGCTGTGAAGTGACCCAGCCGTGAAGTCCTGATAATAGGATCGCCAGGACTGTGGCATGCGCCACAGCATAAAGAAACATATGCAATAAAGTTTGTTTGAAAAGAATGCTTCCTAAAGAGAACAACAGGGAAAAAAATTGGATAGGAAGGGTTAAAAATGGCACTGTTCTTAAACATGTCAGCAGTCGGGAGGTGTTCTAACCATGAAGTGACTGTGGTTTGTGGGGGACAGAGGGGTGCAGCTTCCCCTGGCAAAATGCTGACGATGCCCTGTGCCTCCTGAGACTTCCTTTCAAGGAGAGGAAGTCCGCTGTGTGGCCTTCATCCTGAGAGTCTGCCCTATGTGTGTTCCTTGATGGACGGGAGTCCAGGAGCTTTTGGCTTTTAAAGGACCAGGCTTTAGACTCCCTGGGCACCAGGTGTTGCCTCTCTGCGAGACTCAACCTGGTCACGTGTCTGTGTGCATGCACAGGTGTGTGTGTATGGGAGCCAGATTGGCATCAGGTGTCCTCTTTTGTCTCTGTTCCCCTTGTTTTTGAGACAGGATCACTCCCTGACACTGGAGCTCACCCACAGACTAAGTCAGCAGGCCAGTGAGTACCCAGCATTCTCTGGAGCTCACCCACGGACTAAGTCAGCAGGCCAGTGAGTACCCAGCATTCTCTGGAGCTCACCCACGGACTAAGTCAGCAGGCCAGTGAGTACCCAGCATTCTCTGGAGCTCACCCACGGACTAAGCCTGCAGGCCAGTGAGTACCCAGCATTCTCCTGCCCCCATCTTGCACTGTGATTACAGCTGGGCACCGTCATGCCTGGCTTCTCACTTGGGTGTTAGGGACTCCAGATTCTGGTTGTCACGTTTGCACAGCAAGCCCTTCCCTCACGGATACACCACCCCAGCCAAGCCCTTCCCTCACGGATACACCACCACAGCCCCTGCGTGGCTTTTCCTGTTATCGTGGCCTACCGAACCGAGCAGAGCATGGGTCCTACATCTGAAATGCGCACGACAGCCCAGCTCACCTTCTCGCTAGTCCCGTTTTTCCAATATTGCACCCGATAGGCCCACGAGTTATACAAGTTCTTCATGGTCCACTTCTCAGGTTCACTTTCAATTTTGGGGGCTGAGAAACGCATGTGCAGAGAATCAGCAAGAGATTCTATATGCATCTCAGGAGGTCCAATGATGGCTAAGTATAAGAACACAATAAAATGACAATCAAAAACAAATCACATTTTAAACACTTCACTTGAACAGCAGTTTTTATATATGTGCAACAATCTATTGGAGGGTAACACTGGTCTCTGCAGGCCACTGTTACAGCACTGAGTGATGTTGCTAAGGGACATGGACGGATTTTTTTTTTTTTTTGCCTATTTAAAAAGATTCGATAACCTTTGTCCTTGTCAATCAAATTTAATCCATTCATGTTCACAGTGATACCGAATATATTTAAGATTATTTCAACTATATTGCTTTGCATTGTTTGTAAAAATAGCTTTTTTTTTTTTTTTGCGGGGTGGGGGCTGCCCTTGTACATAGCTTGTGTTAGCTCAAACGTGTACCTAAGCCTTCTCAGTTCTGTTGCTACAGGCAGGACCACCATGCTTGACAAAAAGTCTAATTTTAAATTTTTAATTGTATTAGCTTCTTCTCCCTGTTTTCTTCCTTCTCCTGGCTCAAATTTTCTTTTGTTTTCTGGCCGTAAAGCTACAAATGAGATTTCTACTGTCTGTAGAGAGCACTCATATTTATTGTCTATAAGTGTATGTATTTGATAGCTTTTCTTTCACTAGCTATGACGTGGCTAGGCTCGCCACTCCACCTGGATCGCCATTCAAGCCTCTCTTCTGGGAGCATTACGGGAAGAGAGGCATCCCTTCCTTCCTTTTCCCTGTGAGCGTCAAAGCCACACTGAGTCCTAAACTATCCACATGCTGGGTCACTGTCAGTCTTCCTGTGAGTCTATTATACTCCATGAGGGCAACAATTGTTCTTTTTTTGTTACTGTAGCTTCGAAACTAAGGCCATGTTGAGCACACAGTAGGTGCTCAAAAATAACCACAGAAGGAAGAACAGAAGACCCCGGGAAAGCACCCTGGGTTCTGTCCCGTATTCTCCTCTTTGGCCACTGTTACTTTGGGGGGCTGCTGCTAATTAGCCATAGGGGCCTGTGTCAGCATCTTTGTTCTCTCCCCTTTACATGTGTGACCGTGGGTCATGCTCCACCTTTACATGTGTGACCGTGGGTGATGATCCACCTTTACATGTGTGACCGTGGGTGATGATCCACCTTTACATGTGTGACCGTGGGTCATGATTCATCTTTACATGTGTGACCATGGGTCATGATCCACTTTTACATGTGTGACCGTGGGTCATGCTCCTGGATCTGTGTCTACAGGGAACTGGTCTCGATGGGATGGATGTAACGTAGGATTTTAGACACGGCCAGGCCCAGCTAGACATCACTGGAGCAGAAGCCTGTATATCAAATGGTCCCCAACGTACAATGGTTTGGCTTATGGTATGAACGAGACCAACATTAAACAGGGGCTGTACTTCTTCTACCTCTGAATTGTAGTAGCCCTCGAGCTAAGGATCTGTGGTTCGATTTCCTTTTCAATGCAGGCAGATGGCTGTGCGCCGCCACCACCCTGTTCAGTCCGGGGATCTGGAGAGAAAAAGCAGTCTTCCACTGTGCTGTGTTGTTGCGCTAGGGTGCGGAAGACAGGCCTGCCAAGCACATGTTTGATTTCTGACATCTTCAGTTTATGACGGGTTTGCCGGAACGTAACAGCACTGAAGAGAGTTTTGTTTTGGAGCCTGGCAAACACTGAGCTGTATTTTTTAAACATTTGTTTCCTTTGTTCTTTTGAAAAGAAAATTAACTCTGAGCCTTTCCAGCTGCAGAGATAAGAGTTTTGCTCTTGTCCTAGGATAGAAGCGGGAAGAGAATGGGCTTCAGTCTCGCTCCGTCTGAGGGTGGCTCTCACTGTGGAAGTGGCAGAGCCCACTTGTAATAACATGTTTATGGGCAATCTCACAGACACGGTTCTTCCCTCTGATGCTCCTGCCAGGGCCTCACGTGAGCTTTCTTCCTGACGTTCTGTGACCTCTGACCTCTCCGTTCTCCCAGTTGCTGTATGGTGATTTAATTGGTTTCCAAACCCGATACTCTGGACATGTTTGTCCCCACAGCCCTCACTTCTGACCAGGCAACTGTTCTCTGCACTGAGCCTTCTCTCCTGGCATCTACTTCTAACTGCTTGTCTTCTGTCACATTTTAAAAATTAATTTTTATTTGATTTTAATTTTGTGTGTATGGTGTCTTGCTTGTAGGTATGTTCTGTGTCCTAAGGGCCCAGAGGCCAGAACTGCTGTTGGGTCCCATGAGGCTGGAAGGTCACACTGTTCTGAGCTGACATGTGGGGGCTGAGACTTGAACCTGAGCTCTCTGGAAGAGCAGCCAGTGCTCTTAACCACCGAGTCACCTCTCCAGGCCCATATTCTTGGTTTAACGCCTAATTCCACAGCGACTTTCTTCCAGCAGACTGTCACCCCTCTCCATTTCCTCCCCTTGGAGTGCTGGCCCTAACTCATTCACATCCGTGAGGTGGTGAAGTCGTCAAATTTACATTCATTTATTTTACTGACGACGCGTCTGTTCTTTTCCTGCTTCACCCATGGATGTCTTTGAGGACACAGCTTCTTTGCTGTATACGAGGATGGGTATTGCATAAGCCATCCATCTGAGGACGCTAAGAATCCTTACTCATGGACCACCAGTGTGGACAAAAGCATGGTACAATGACTGCGTCTAAGGAAACAAAGAACAAATGGCTTACTGTCATCCATAGGGCAGAAGGTGACTCGTACCCACTCGGAGAGCTCGTCTGCAGACTCTGCCCTGACTCTCACGGTGTGGTCACCATACTTGGACAGAAAGGAGAAGTCGCACTGGGTCGAGGCAGTGTTCTTGCACTGATCTTGGAAATCCCGGTAACTACACAATCAGAAAGACAAGAGCAGGGAAGTTTGGTCTCCGGGCTGCTGCTCGCGCTATTCCCCGTGACACCAAAGACAGACGCAGGACGGCGACGGCGAAGGGAAGATGCGCGTCTCTGACTGCTTGTATTTGTTTCATGCTTTCCGAGAGAGTCTCCCCGGCTGGCCTCTAACTTAAGATCCTCCTGCTCAACACCCCAAATGCTGGGGTTTCAGGTGTGCACCACTATGCCTGGAAAATTCTTAATCACTAATTTGGATAAATGGTATGCACAAGGAAATTAATATTTCTCAAACTGCATGTTTCCTGAGATCTTAACGATCCCTCAGGAATCACAAGGCACATCAATACAGTCTATCCTATAGCCAAAAAAATCGGTGGAGAAATTGAGTTAAACAAAAATAGACATCTTGGGAACAGAGGTTTCAATAGCCCAGCAAGCATTTATGGCTCCAACCCCCAGGCTGAGCATTCAGCACACTGGACTGAGAAAGCTTCCTTCCTTCCTGGAGTGTGCATTTCAGAAAGCCCTGGCCTATGATTTGTGAGAGGCGGACACACAGATTAGTAAATAATTAGATAACTTCGAAAAATGTCCCAAGAATGAGTCACAATGCGATGTTTCTGGAAAGTTTACTGAACAACTCATCCATCCTCAAGACAACAGCAACAGCAGCAACCACAGCAAGAGGGTGGCAAGTGGAATTCAGCCCTGGGGGTGTAATTAGCTGCCCCCCCACCTAAGAAAACATGAGATCCCTCCCGGTAAGCACAGAGCTGTCTGACTGGTTCCCACCACACCTTCATGTCTAGGTGTGAGAGCCCATTGGGCCAGCCATCTTCGTTGTCTGTTTTGGTTAGTTTTCCTGTAGCTATGATAGAATATTCTGACAAAATCAGTTGAAGGCAGAAAGTTTATCCTAGCCCACGGGGGCAGATTTCAGTCCCTCACCACAGGGAAGTCAAGGCATCTGGGGTTCAAAGTAAATGGTTAGGGGAGCAGAGAATGCATGTGTGTGTGTTCAGCTCACTTTCACGCCTTTCAGAAGGGTTTATTTTCTTTTTATTTGTGTGTGTGTGTGTGTGTGTGTGTGTGCATAAACTCCTGGAGGCCAGAAGTGGGCACTGAATCCCCTGCAGCTGGAGGCACAGGTACCCAAGAGCCGAACTCCGATCCTCTGCAAGATCAGCAAGCTGCCTTAACACACGCAGTTCTGTTGATGTCTAGGGAGTACATCACAGCTCACTGAATCACAACTAATACCCAGAACTTTGGAAAAGCAGGTAGGGACTGCAGAGATTACAGTATTCTACAACCTGCCTTTCCCACGTCACAAACATCTTGCCAGCCGACCAGCTGCTCAAGGCTGCCAACCTTACGGTCTACGATGGCAAAGTCCAGGGGTCATTTCATTGAGGGGTTCTCTCTTCCTTGGCCATTCTGTTCACCTAATATACTAGGTGGCAGACACATGTATTTCTAAGGTCATTCGGTCCTTTTTTTTTGCCACCGATGAGCACTTTTGCTGGCAAATGTGTAATATGATTAAATGTTGGTGGCTTTATTAAAGAAAAAGCAGTACCAGCATATGCATACATGCTTTCTGTCACTTGCCCGTGACATCCCTGCTGCACTGCTTTGTGTCTCTGCCAGCAAGGCCACCGACAGCTAGATACCTGTGGCCCAGCTCAGGTGTTTCATTCCAGCAACAACTCCAGCTGATAGAAGAGGAAGCTAATTTTCCACAGTGAAATTGCTATGCTTTTCCAGACCAAGAGAGAAAGCACGGAGAGGCAATGACAAAAGCCACCTCCCTAGAGACTCTGCAGGCCTTCCGTCTATCCCTGGACTCTGGACCATAGATAACTATCCTGCGGTGGGAAAGAACACCCTGTTTTTTCTGAAGCACACACGGAAACACATGCGTGCACAGTGGTGAATTTTCATTGTTACCTTGATGGAATTTAAGATCAGCATCGCAGCGGCCCCTGAGTATGTCTACAAGAGTGTTTGCAGGAAGGCTGGACACATCCTGGATGCTTGGATGTGAGCAGCGCTTTCTCAGGAACTGAGGCCTCAGACTGACTAAAAAGGAGGGAACAGCTTTCTCTCCGCTTCCTGACTGGATAGCCTGTGTGGGACAGGCGCCCTCCCTGCAGTGGTGGCTGGACCCTCAAACCGAGCCCCCCACAACCTTTCCCTCCCTCCTCATGTCGCTTTGTCAGATGTCATAGCAACGAGAGAAGCAAGTAACAGAGTAGGGCAGAGAGTTCAGGGAGGAAAAATATAGCAAATACTAAAACCCGATAAATCTCAATGTAGGTGCTCTAGTTTTTATTACTGTACTTAAAATGTTGAAGTGTGCTGGGCCGTGGTGGCGCACGCCTTTAACCCCAGCACTCTGGAGGCAGAGGCAGGCGGATCTCTGTGAGTTTGAGGTCAGCCTGGCCTACAGAGTGAGTTCCAGGACAGCCAGGACTGTTACACAGAGAAGCCCTGTCTTGAAAAACGAAACAAAACAAACAAACAAACAAAGTTGAAATGTTCAGTTTGTATGAAATTATTTCAAACTAAGAAAAACATTAAAAACCCAGCGTGTAAGCATGGGTCACTTTATTCTACTATCTGTTCCTTCTTGAACTTTGTCACCCTTTAGTGTGTGTGTGTGTGTGTGTGTGTGTGTGTGTGTGTAAAATGTCAGCTGCATGGAAAAGAGGGCGGGGCCACGGAGCTCTGGACGGGAAGGTTCTCCTGTCTCGCTGAAGGACCTGTCTGTCTTCCCACGGTTCTGAGTCACTTGTGCTGGCTGACCCTTGGGCATCCTGATGCTATTGGTGTGTCACCTGTCATCCAGCCTATGACCAGTGACAAAGGGCAGGCTCTTGGGGAAGGTTGGCAGTACCCTTCCCCAGGTGCTGGGACCTGCTGACAGGCAAGACAAGTAGAGGAGCCTGCAGTGGTGGAGGCCGATGCTCGAATGTTCTTGGAGGCCTGCAGTGGCGGGTAGGTGGTGTGAAGCAAGTGCCTTCCTGACTGCTCTGGGATTTTCAGGCAGCATCCACCACAGCACCCTGTTGACTTTTCACTGTTAGCTGCGTAACTGGGAATGACAGCAGCATGGCTGTCCTCAGATACATCAGTCTGAGGACAGCCTGGGCTGCATCGTGACTTCCCTACTACCCTGGATGACACAGCCGGCAGAGCAAGACCTGGAGTGTGAGGGAGGGGTAGAGAGCGCGGACTACAGTATCTTCCTTCAGAGAGAGAAAAGGGCCAACAGAATGACTCCCCCGGGCTGTCACAGCCACACAGGTGGAAGCGTTAGACTCCCTCCCTCCGACTTCCAGCCTAGGGTCACAGTCCTTGATGCCTTCACGTAAACAACCGCCAGCCCTACCTTTCATACTGAGCGGTGAATGTCAGATTCTCCTTGGGGAAAGCGGGCAACTCCCACTGTAGAATGTTCTTGAAGTTAACTGAATTCATCTTAACATTCTTAGGAGGTGGAATCATTCCTAGAGCTGAAAAGAAAATAATAAATAAAGGGGCAGTGGGGAAAGACTGCAATGTTTTCCTCAAAAAGGAGATCAGCAAAATGACTACAGCCAATATGAGCCTCCCAGAGCCTCATCTTCAAACTGGTGTGGGGGTGGAGGGTATTAGCTAAGCTGAGGAGGCTATGTTTTGTCTGAAGCAATAATGAGAAGAAATTTGGAGGTAGATGATAGTTGGGGACAGATGGTGGTGGCTGAAATTTGAGTGGTAGGAATGGACAAGGGGTCAGGTGATTTCAGATCCATTTTTATAAATTATACACTCCATATAGACCTGATGGGGACCAGTCAGGGTTAATGGCCATTTCTGGCTGAAGGCCCTGGAGCCCTGGTGGGGGGGGGGGGGTCCACAGGCAGGGCAGGGAACCCAGGAGTCTCAGATCAGCTGCAACAGACTGGATCCACCATGGAGACTCAAGAAGGGTTATCAGGGAGACGTTTGCGTGAGTGGGCCTGAGGTCGCAAAGAGTATAGCCTTGGGCTAGGGTCAGAAATTATTATTACTATTATTATTATTATTTTAGTTTTCACGTAAAAAATTCTAAACCACTTATCCTGGAGTCATCAGAGATGAAGTGTGGCAGTAATTATTCAACACCAGTCTGCCAGGGACTCTCTCAAAGTCTCATGATAAGGAAGGAGAGAAGAAAGAGGACCTCAAGCAGAACTCGTCTGAGGATGGGGAATCCCAAGAGCGTAGCGCCCAGAGAGACACATGCTGCTGAGAGACTCCAGAAACTATTTGGGGAGCTGAGGGGCAAAATTCAGATGTCAGGGTGTGGAGGTGTGAAGAGGAAGGCGTGGGGACGGGGAGCTGGCCCGTCAGAGGAGGGGGCAGAGGGAGGAAGCGACGGCTGTGGAGGACTCGGGGTTTGTCCCCCGAGGGTTGGGACAGACACCTCGGAGTGTCTGGGTCTTTCACAAAATCCGACTTCTGTTAGTACTCCCGGGATCTGACAGCAGCTGTGCCCCCATCCCGCTTCAGTGTCCCGGCTGGACAGCCTGTAACCCCGCTGCGGACTGGGGGTGATGGTGGTCCACCCAGGATCCAGACAGCGCAACTCCGCGTGTGCGCCTCCCGCCGCGGCGAGGGGGTTACCTGCCTGTGCTCCGTGCCGCACAGGGTCTCTTTCGGGGCGCCCACGGGGCCGAAACTTGGGGACGCCCCGCCTCCGAGTTCCCAAGCCTGGGAACCTGCCCCCCCGGGACCCCTGCCCACCGAGCTCACCTGGCAGCAGCAGGAAGCCGCCCAGCCAGCCCACCACGCTCCGCGCCCAGACCATGGTCCCGCGCCGCAGCCCGGCAGCCGGCAGCCGCCGGGGCCCTTCCGGGAACCTAAGCCGGGCGGCCAGGCCACGCCCCTCGGCTCCCTCCGCCCGCAGCCCGCCGTGGTCAGAGCTGCGCAGGTGGCCTCAAGCTAAAGGCACTGAGAAGCCAGTCCGGGGTTACAGGGTCGTCCCCGCACCGGCCCTCATCTTCCGGTTCCCTCCCGACTTGAGTTTCTTTCTCTTTTCCCAGGTAGACGGAATCAGAAGCGATCCACCTGTCTCAGCTTCCCAGTGCTGGGCACTTTCGTTTCTTAGTATCGCTTAGTTCTCTGTTTTTCCCTACCTAAGCATCACTTCTCCAAAGTCCTGTCCCCCAAACAAAAGGTGAATCAGAGCACCCCTCAGCATAGTTTCCGGAAGGTTTTAGTGCTCCTCCCCACCCCAAGGAGATGGCACAAGGCCAAGTTGTTCACTTCTTGGTAACATGTTTCTTACACAAGATTGCTGAGGAAGCTTTAATTTCCTCTTCTTAAACAGACCAGGAGGTGAGGTGGGAAAATCCACAGTAGGCTAGCTGTCTACATGTTGAAGAACATCTAAGTCAGAACACATCACCTGGGGCGGGGGGGGTGGGGGTGGGGGGAGGTGGAATCCCAGCAGGCCACCGCAGACTTAGAGAAAGACGGGATAATCTTGATAAGCCAGCAGAACCACAAATATGCTAAAGACATACATTCTAGGGTGAGACACATTCTATGGAGAAATGACTCAAAAGACCACAGGCTGGTATGAAAAAGTAATTTTTTGTATTACCTCTGACAATCTTCAAACATACAAAATTTTTAAAAAAAAGTGCAAGCATTAAAAACTATTCTCCAGTAATTATGCAAAGCTTCAAAGAAAAGCTGGGCAGCGAATGAGTCTGGGTAGAAGACAGATGTACTCAGAGTGCAGAGAGATGCTTTGTGTACATGGTCTCTCTCCTGTGAGATTTTATTAGGTCTTCTTTTGAATTGCTTTAGAAGAAGTCACATGAGTTACATCAGAAGCCTTTGAGATTGGACCCATGTAGTTTTCCCTCTTTGAATAGAAGGAAGATGTGAGAAACTAGCTTTTGGGGTGAGGAGCAAAATGGGAGGGCCCCACCCTGGATGCCTCTGAGGCTCAGCACCTCCATTCCTTGTTCAAATAAAACAAAACAAAATAAAATCCATACAGGAACCCCAAAGTCATCCACTGGCTCCCCCTCTATGGCATTTAGAACTTTCACTGCGACTGTCGCCCCCAGCGACAATCCATACAGAGTACTTAAAAACTGCAGAGTGCGCCAGCAGCTAAGACTGGTATCCCTGTTTGTTCTGAAGGCCTTGAAATGCTCACTTTTGTTCTTAGAAACAAAAACCTTAAAGTATGGTGGGCACTGAGATTTGCTCCCCCCCCCCCCCAGCCCGCTTTGCCAGTTGGCTTTCTCTGGGAGTCACCTGCAGGATCCTGGAATTAGTCACATGGCCTTCCCCACCCCCACTTTACCGTGGAGGGCTTTATGGGTGGCCGTGAATGACCGTCTTAGAGTGGATGAAACAGGCAGTGGCATCTGAGAAGGGCCCAGACCTAGCCGGCTTCCTTTGTGTATATCCCTCCCTCCTTTCTCCCCACTGACGGCATGCCCTTCCTCCTTCCCTTTTGCCTGCTTTCAGGCTTATTCCCTGAGCCCAGCTAAACACTTCTTGACCCGTTTTTCTTTCCTTTCCACTTCCCCAATTTAATCATTTCGTAGAAATGACACAGGGATGGGAGGCCTTGGCTGCCCCTGAAAGCCGCACTGAACACTGTTCCCTGGGAAAGGTAACACAGCCCCTCCAATAGCGCATCACTGAACAGGGCGTGGGCAGGACATGCTCCTGACCCATGTAAACAATATGGAGCCCCAAACTGGGAATCTGCACAGAGAAGGCCATCAGCGAGAACCACAAAGGTCTCCAGTTCCCTTGTCCCTCTCTCGCAGACACAGGGATCAAGTCAGGCTATGAAGAGAACCCTGTGGGTGTTCAGATGGAGCCAACGAGCCGCTTCTGAAGTCATCTCATAATATAGCCATCCCCTAGGTCAGCATCAGAATCTGAGCTGTCAGTTCTTTCAGAAGACTCATCTTCGGTCCATAGAACCTGGGAAGAGATGCCGGGTTGGGGCAGCTGTGTACTGTCACCTCCGGCCATCAGAAGGCCCGACTCTGTTCTGTGGGGAGCCTCGTCTAGGTGCACTGTATCTTCTGCAAGAGATAAGACCTCGGAGGCTTCCTCAGGGTCATCATGGAGAGCTCTCAAAAACACAGAGTTTAAGTTCACATTGAAGATAACTTTGTCCCCCGGCCCATTCACGGGGCTGCTGTCATCCCTGGGGAAAGAATCCTGGACCCCCGTCTCTTTCCTCTCATAGGGGCCGCTCGGGTCTTCTGAAGGCCTGAGACCTGACCCCACCTCAGCCTCCGTGGGGAGTTCTGCCACAGTACCAGCCCTGGCCCCAGCTTCGTCCGATTCCTCAGCAGCAGAGTCTTCTTCAAGCTGGGCCTCCTGCGGGTTGGCTGAGGAGTCCGAGGCCGGGTGCGGAAGTCTGCCCATTAGTCCGTGCGTGGTGTAACCCGTGGCGCTGGCTTTGGGCACCTCCTCCTCATCGCTGTCGCTTTCATCTCCGTAATCGTAGTTCCAAACTTTCTTCTTCTTGTTTGTAGGAATGATCTCCAGCTTGTCAATTGCTTCGGATGGAGGCACTTCAGGGAAGATCCAGTATAAAACGTTACGGAAATTCTAGAAGGGGGAGGGCACGGGGGAGGGAAAGAGGAGAGAGAAAGGCCTTCACTCGTATTAGCTCTTCAACAGATAAAGCTTAGTATTCGCAGTGAAGGGATGTGGACGTGGGCATACTAATAGCAGAAACCGATGGTCATGCGGCACGTGCTAGTTGCTGGGCCCCACTCCTGTATTTCCAAACCCAAGGGTGCTAGGGTCCTCCACATGGAATGTCACAGCATTTGTGTGTCTCCTCTGCGCCCCTCCTGTACACTTTCAACCACCTCGAGATCACTTACAGAACTCAGTAGGACACCAACGCTGTGTGAACGGGAGAGAGCATAGCATTGCTGAGAGAACACTGCCAAGAAAGAGTGCGGTTAGATGCTGTGTGGGGTCGGGTGAAGCCTGGGGACGCAAGCCTTTTTCTAAGTCCCTTTACCTCACAAGGGCATTGAACTCAGGGCTCTTTGCTCAGGGCTCCAGTACCCCATGCTACTGGACACCCAGCCTCTAGACTTTCACACATTGAACTGTGTGTGGTATGGGGTAGAGAGGGATCCCATACAATTGCTCTAGCACAGCTAACACCAGCAACAGCCCTGGTTCCCCCAGCCGATTACACAGCCAACTGTTACACAGCAGGCTTCTATGTTATACATATGTTCTATGTCACACAGAGGCTTCTCCTCTGACAGGTTATTGTTTCTCTTTTCAGTAACTCTGGATCCGTTCCTGTGTGATGGTCGTGCATACTGTTTATTCGATTTATTTCTTAAATTAAAAAAAGATGCTGCGCCTTAAATTCTATGGTTTTGGGGCTATCGATAATGATACTCCATCCCTATAAATATAAAAACCAGGAAAATAATTTATGTCACTGGTAATCGGGTTTAATCTTGGTGAGCACTGGTGCTTTGGCAGGTGGCAGGAGAGAGAATTCTGGGAGAGCTGGCTTTTTTTTTCTTTTCTTTTCTTGATCTGGGCTTAAGTTACACGGTTATTTGGGTTGTGCAAGATTCAGTGAGCTTTACACAGTGGTTTGTATACTCTTTTTTCTCTGAGGTTGGAAACAGCTTCACCCTTACCTTCTAATTAAACAGCCAATTTAAGTATGCAATGACTTTGCCAAACCTTTTGATTTTTTTCTTTGAGACTGTCTCCCTATGTGCCTTTGCTGGCCCTGTATTCACTATGTAGGACAGATTACTGACATAAAAATTTAGCTCCAGAGTAATGTAAACTTTTGAACCTAATATTCTTATTCGTATTATTATTGTCTGCCCTACTCTTCATACTGAACCCCATGGGCGGGGCTTTTGTTTGCCTTGCTCTGCCCCATGGGCGGGGTTTTGGTTTGCCTTGTCCCACCCCATGGGCAGGGCTTTTGTTTGCTTTGTCCCGCCCCATAGGCAGGGCTTTCGTTTGCCTGGTCCACATGCCAACACTTGGAATACATCATCATTGAATAGTGAGTCCACCAAGATTTGTCAAATTCAAAACAAAAACCATTTAAACATTTTACTAGAATGTTCAAGACCCTGAGTTTGATTTCCCCTAAACTGAACTTTCTGGTAAATATGCTAACACACTAGGCCTAGAGGGTCATATTTTCCTTTTTCTGGCAGAGAAACAGAAGACAGACCCAAGGTGACACCAGAAGAAAGTGACTAAAACTCTCAGCTATGAAGGGACCGTGGCTGCCCGGGGAACAGAATCAAGCAGATGAGCTATCCCAGGGGAAAGAGGTATTTCTATTGAAATGTCACAAAGGCGATGTGAAAGGGACAATCTGATAGAAGAACCAACAAGTGGTCGGGGATGGCAGTTGAGTGAAAACGCAGGACGTTAGAAAGAGGAGACCAACACTCAGAGCCTGCTCGGACCCAAGCTCCAGGCAGAAGCAGACGGGAGCTAAGCAAATGGTTGTCATGACCAACGGAAGCAGCAGGTGAGCAGCCACCACGTACAGGACAGCGAACAGAGCACGACAAATCAGCTCGTTATGACATTTTATACAATAAATCCAGTGTGTGTGTGTGTGTGTGTGTGTGTGTGTGTGTGTGTGTGGTATCTTCAAGTAAAACGAAAAGGTGACCCACATAAAAATTTCCATTGTACTATTCCTAACTGGAAAGAGAAAAAGAGAAGAAAGTCAACCCAAATGTCCTGCAGCTGGGAAAAACAATGCCTTGATGATAATGTCATTCCAAGAGCATTAAACATAATAGGTGGGGGCTGAGAGGCCCCTTCAGTAACGTGCCTGTACCGACTCAGGGTGGGGGGGAGGGCGGGGAGCTGGTTCAATAGCCTTAATCTGTGATCCTAGCATGGGAGGGGAAGCTCATTGTCAGCCAGCCTAGCTGAATGGATGGCCTCCAGGTTCAGTGACAGATCTTCTAAAAAGATAAAGGGGAAACGGTACCCCACCCTTAAGGTTTAAGGGACACTGCAGAAGAGGGGAGTCTGCCGTGAGATTGTGTCTCCTCGCAATGGCAGAAGCTACACCCGTGATGTCTCAGCAATACGACTGCCCAAACAGGAGCTGAACAAGGACATCAATAGACATGCACAGTAGACCAGGTCCAGGAAGCCCAGGAGGCCTCGGCCTTACACAAAGAGCTAAAGGCAGCTAAGGAGAGCTGGGAGTTGGAGCTGGAGAAATAATCTTCCCCTGGGAAGGGCACATTGGTTATTCAGTACCAAATGGTCTGCCCTGAAAACACACATAAAAGTACCATTATTCAGACTGAGCAGGTCATACTTATGTATTCAGGAATACACATATATGTATATACACACGCAAATATATATGTGTGTGTAATAGCGATGCATAAGCATATAATACTAATTAATGAAAAAAGAGCCATGAATTTGAGAGGGAGCAAGGGGAGTATATGGGAAGGTTTGGTGGGAGGGAGGAGGAGGGGGAAACGATTTAGTTATAATCTCAAAAAACATAAAATTTTAAAAGTTTGCAAAAATCAACCATTAGCTTGTTTTGGAAAAGTTGTGCGGTTGAATAGAAAAACTCAATTAAGCTTAATAAACAGAAAGAATGTTTTATACATGTAAAAAAAAAAAAACCCGAAAAACATTAAGTGGAAAAGGCTAGGAAGACGGCTTGGCAGGTGAGAGCCCTTGACATCAGGACATCAAGACTGGCCACCTGAGCTCCATCTGGGACCTGAGAGCGGAAAGAGAGCTGACCCCTCCTTACATTGTCCTCTGACTTCATAAGAATGCATGGAATGTGCCCTTTCCCAAGCACAAATAAATAAATCTTAATTTAGTTGTTTTGTTTCTTTTTAAGAGAGAAGATCATGAAGTTGGGTGGGGAGGATCTGGGAGGAGTTGGGACCCAGGAAAGAACATGAAAAAAGACACTGTATGAAATTCTCAAAGACTGAATTGAAAATATTTAAACAAAAATAAGCCGGGGAGCCACTGAGAAAGACACCAGGAACAAGTGTTACCTATTGGGGGGAGGAGAGATGGAGGAGAGAAGAGAGAGAGAGGGAAAAGAAGAGGGGGGGAGAGGGAGAGAGAATGAATGAATATAGGTAGAAAATACAGAAAGTAGAAAAGGCCCAAATACATTTGACACTTGCAGGGATGACAAAGGATCTAGAATGACCAAGATGACTGATGTTTATGGAAAATGAGATTTTTTTCCTGCAAACATATTACATCTATAATAAAATTATTAAATTAAATAATAAACAAAGATAGAAAACTACATACCAAAGAATTGGGGAAACTATTTTTTAAGCATATATAACCAATCCGTTTCAGCATTATGATGACGCTTATGACGCCCATGGTTATGAAACACACAGTAATTATTCCTACTGTGGTAGATTCTGAGAATCCTGTTGATGAAAAAGATATAGAACACATGGTCACAGGTGGGGTATACTCACATTGGTTCGGTGTCAGAAATTAATGCGGAGGAAGCAAAAGTTTGAAAAAATTATATTGCTGAATGCCAAAGAAGGAAGCCAATATAAGTGCATTTATTTGAAACAAAAATATATTTAGGTTTTCAAAATCAAAATAGTTTTATGTTTGACAACTGCAATAGAGGAGCTGCTAGCTGTCTGAACTTCTTGAAATTTCAACAATCCAACCTGGAGTCTACTTTCTCTGTCACACCAGATCTCAATTGCTGTGGGCACTCAGCCCTCCATGGTGGCCCAGGAGGAAGAGCTGGAGGATGGAACACCAGCCTGGAAAACTAATTAGGGTGTTCTGAGGCTTGGCCTTGGCCACAGCAGGAGCCCAAACCCTTTGCCTGCAAAGACCTTTCCTAGTCTCTTCTCAAGCTTCCTCTTGGAAGATTTCTACCTCTGCGTTGAGAGCAGCTGTTTCCCCTAAGGACAACTGGACCAAGGTGCAGTGAGTCACCACAGGTGACGTTCTCTTAGATTTCCAGAAAGGATCTATATTAGTATGAACCCTGTATCAGAGCTTCAAGGAAAAACAGGCAGAAGAGGTATAAGGGACTGAAAATGGATCACGTACTTCAAGTCTTTTAAAAGGTGAATTAATGAATGGCTAGCTCAGTGAAGACCCCGGGCATTGGGAGTTAGCCCTGACTTCCAAACGTAGGCCCATGAAGAGTGTGGATGGTGGAGGATCCTCAGGCCTGGCCTCAGAGCCTGATATGAGGATTTCGACTCACAGATGATTCACGGACCTACCCAACTTTCTAAAGAGTCTACACAAGAGCAGTGCAGTAAACTCAACAGACAAGCACATTAGGCAAATTGTAGTCAGTAGCAAGCTGGAGCAACGCTTCTCACAGGGCATGTGGCATCAGTCCCAAGGGTCTTCATGACTTGAAGGTTCTGTGTTTGATTTTAGCTTAATGGTAAGGTAAAATACAAACTCTTGGGTTGCGGCAAATTATGCGTGTATGTTATCATCATAGATTGCTTTCCTAAAAGAGGGTTAGATCAACTTATTTTTGGAAGCAGAGGCCAGATTTGTATCTTCAAATCTTGGTCTTGGATGTGTCTTGTCTTACTTTTAAAATCTAAGAGACCTGGGTGGCAAGGATAGTGTTTTATAAATGCTGTTCTCTGTAGCAGATTGATGATGTAGCGGATGATGCAGTGGATGATGAAGCAGGTAATGTAGCAGGTGATGTAGTGGATGACGTAGCGGATGATGTAGCAGATGATGTAGCGGATGATGTAGCAGGTGATGTAGCAGATGATGTAGCGGATGATGTAGCGGATGATGTAGCAGGTAATGTAGCAGATGATGTAGCGGATGATGTAGCAGATGATGTAGCGGATGATGTAGCGGATGATGTAGCAGGTGATGTAGTGGATGATGTAGCAGGTGATGTAGCAGATGGATGATGTAGTGGACTGATGTAGTGGGTGATACAGCTGATGATGTAGCAGGTGATGTAGCGGATGATGTAGCAGGTGATGTAACAGGTGATGTAGCAGATAGATGATGTAATGGACTGATGTAGTGGATGATGTAGCAGGTGATGTAGTCGATGATATAGTGGCTGCTGCTTCTTGGAGTGCTTTCCTGCTGGTTTCTCTGGATGAGAACCACTTAGATCATTGCAGAGCCTGGCAGGGAGCCACTTGGATCTCCCACTTTGTGGCACACCACTGTCCCTCCTACATCCTAAGTCAGATCTGCACAAGTCCCCCTGGGGTCCTCATCCCTTCTAATGTCTTTTAAAGACTTATGCCATCTAGAGTCTCACACCCTCTGACCTAAACCAGTACTGTTCCTCCTTTGCTCACTTCACTCCAAGTCAGTGTGCCTGGGGCCCTTAGTCAGCATCCACTGGACTCATCATATGGAATCCCTCCTTACTAGGTCTCCTAGACTCGTTTGCTTTGTTCCCGTGGTCTAGCCTACAGAAGCAAGATGGCAAAACCCAGCTCAACTCAGATTGGCTTACAATTCCGATGCTAGACGTTCAAAATGAGTTTCGTTGGGATCAAGACCAGGGTGTTTGCGGGATGGCATCGGAGATCCATGCCCAAGCCTTTCTCTGCTTTGCAGAGCCTCTCTTTCGTCCTCAGAGTCAGCAGACCAGCGTCTCTCAGTCTCTCACTGTCCGATCTCTGCTTCCGTTGTCACTGTCCTCTGTGCTCCCAGGAGGCCCACACAGGTCACCCGGGATAATATATATCCATCCTGAATTTATAGGAACCACCCAGTCTCTTTGGCCACAGGTCTAGGATCAAGATACAGGTGTCTTGAGATACAGGTGTCTGCACGTGGCTGTTACTCTGTCTACCACACACCCCCGGGGTCCTCATTCAGGAACCACTCACTTCAGTCATCTGTGGCGGATGCTGTAGGTGTCGCACCCACATTCTTTACCCATCAGTGAGGCGAGGGTGCTTCGGTACAAGCTAACAGCCAAGCGTGAGATGCTTCTGAAGGACTTGACCTGACCAAGACAAAGTTGTTCCCACCTAGAGGTCACACCACCAGGGACTATTAATCACCCCAGTGACTGAGGGTGACAAGCTGCTGAGGAGCCCCTGGGACTGGGCTGCTAAGCCAAGGATGCCCATGCCAAGGGTACCCATTAGTTTTTGTCCTTGTTGGCCCACACTTGCTCCTTCATCCCCCTTCTGGGGCTTGTCCACCCCCACACAAGTGACTAGGAATCGAAGGGTGTATGCACCCAGATGGCCACATTTGAAACAGTGACTGCCCACCCCTCCCCTAGACACTTCCTTGCCAACATTCTTGACTTATTTCCGCCCCCCCCCATGGTTCTTACTGTCACTTTATTTCTACATTTTAATCTCACTATTTTGTGTCCTATTGCTGTGGGAGTCCCACAACACCAGAGATTTCTATTTCTGTCATTGCTGTATCTGTTACATGAATAGAATCCCCTCAGGGTTTGTTAAGAGCCAATTGATGGATTTAGGGATTAACGAGGGGAAGATGCCTCACCCTGTCTCTGGGCTAAAGTCCTCCAGTGGCTCCCACCCTAAGAGTAAGCACTGATCTCTGCTGTCTACCAAGCTGCACCCGCTGGGCCGGGCCGCTGGTTTTGCTGGTTAAGAGCAACTCAGATGGCAGCTGGACAGCGGGAGGGGTCTTACTATCTGAATCTGTGATTGCTGAGGGCCAGACAAGAAAGCACAAGTGTCAGGATAGTTGTAGAGGGAGCTGTCTCAGTTTATGACGGAAGGGAGGCCGACAACACGTTAAACGACGTGTTAACACCGGATCATGGTGGGATGAACCCACAGCATGCTACTGAAAGACCAGGCCTTAGCAGGCAGAGCACGGGTCGTGGGGAGGAGAGGTCAGCTTCCAGAGAACGGCCAGCTGCTGGTCAACGACTCTGGTCATAGTAAACCTTCCTCTGTTGCTTTACTAATTTTTTTTTTTACTAAATTTGTGTATGCGTGTTTGTGTGTGCATGTGTGTGTGTGTGTGTGTGTGTGTGTGTACATGCACATGTCACAGTGTGCATGTGGAGGTTTCAAGACAACCTTCTGGAGTTTGTTCTTTTCTCCCACTGTGTGGGCTCTGGGATCAGATGTGGCAGGAAGCACCTTTACCCCCTGAGCCATCTCATCCACCCTGACTTGAATTATTGCTTGCGAGAGTTTTATCTGTATATAAGATCATGATGTTTCCTGTATATGTACATATGTTCATATACACTTCTCTCTCCCTCTCCCTCTCTCTCCATCTCTCTCTTTTTCCCTCTCTCCCTCTCTCCCTCCCTCTCTCCTTTTCCTGGTTCTAGGCACAAGGCTTCAAACCTCATGAAATTCCCTGACTGACAGCTGCTCTTTTTAGCAAGCACTATTTGAGGCCTGCTATGGGGCACAGTCAGTGCCCTCTGAAAAGGGAGGGAGGGGGTGTTAGGAAGGGCTTGGGCCAGGAGACTCTGCCCTCAGGCGTGGAGTAATGCTGTCATTAGGGGAATGGGCGATCTACTGCCCATGTGACGTTGTCATAAAACAGCTTGCTACTTCCCCTCTATGGCATGTGACATCTACAGATTCAGAAAGGAAGCCTTCCCCTTTTGCATTTCCCAGACCACAATCTACTAGGAGAAATAGATATCTCTAACTCTCTATCTCTTTTTTTAAAGATTTATTTATTTACTTTATGTATGACTGCTCTGTCTGCATATACAACTTTATGCCAGAAGAGGGCGTCAGATCCCACTATAGATGGTAGTGAGCCACTATGTGGGTGCTGGGAATTGAACTCAGGACCTCTGGGAGAGCAGCTAGTCGCTTAACCTCTGAGCCACCTCGCCAGCCCCCTAAATATCTCTTCTTTGTATCCACTTGGGTTATTTCATTACCACAGCAGCAAAGAGACTAAGGTAGCAACCATATTTAAGTCTATGCTAATGAAGTGACCCCTGGAGAGCAGGGAGACAGCATCAGGATGAGGTCTGATTTGTAGAGGAAAGAACTGGTGTGACCAGGGAGGTGTATTCCTCCTTCCTTTAGGAGACTAAGTCTAATGCTGCAGCCAACCACTTTGTTAGACCCAGCTAAATCCCTGAATGTGGGATAGTGGACATGCTGACGCTCTGGGGAGCCTGCTGCCACCGGAGGAGGAGAAGCTGCTGTGTTGACTCCTCCATCCCCTGTGCTGTGAATCTAACGTCTTCACTAGACTCGTGTAGAACTTTTATCCTGACTAATCACGCAAGTCCCAGGAGGCACATCATCACACTATTGGATCTGAGAGGAATTGGGGGTGTTCTTGATTTTGTAGCCAAGTTGGACAGGAGTCCAAGTGTTATGGAAGACCTTGAACTTGTGGCTCGCATCGAAAGCCGGTACGTCCTGTGACAACAGGTACTTATCCTTCCTGCTCTGACTGGGTAGTGGGTCAGAAAAGAGCTAAAGTATTGGCTGTCTACTTGGAGTTAAGAGGTCTGGTGCCAGACATGAACAGGCTGACTTGCTCGGGGCTGATGTTAACCATTTTGTAGGAGTTATAAGCTACAGACACTGGAACTCAGCTTAAGTTAAGGGTTGGCCTTTGCCTTTAGTATCAGTCTGTGTATCTTCTGGCTTTGAGGAACGCTAGACCATGAAGTCACACTGCTACCAGACCACCTAGTGCCAGGCCCTACATAGTGAGGCTTGCTGAGTCCCCAAATAGCTGAGTCATTTGTAATAGTTACCTTGGCAACATTGTGGCCTACTGCCTGACAGAAGAAATGTGAGGGGACAGGACTGGCTCATGGTTTCAGAGAGTGTGTGTGTCCATCCTGTCAGGGAAGGAGGAGCAGAGGGGATGGGATGGTGGCAGTGTGGACTGGAAGCCTTTCAGGTGGTGGATGGGGAAGCAGAGAACTTGCCGCAGGCTGGGCCAGAGGGGGGTATGACCTTCAGAGGCTAGCCAGTCCCAGTGACCTACTCTGGTCAGTTAGGGCCAACCTCCCAAAGTTTTCCAGAAAGACCCCAAATGGTGGCATCATCTGGAGGTCTAGAGCTCAGACCCATCCGTGGGGGACATTTACCATTCGAACCATCTCTTGGTTCCCTTGCAAATACAACCTTAATTTTACTCTGCTGGGCGACAGTGTTGAGGAGGCTATCTTTGGGGCTGGGGGATTTCAAAACAACTCTGGGCTGAGTAGCGGGGCGGGGACGGGGGGTGACGGCAGATTTTCAGAACCTTTTTCTTTCAGTGAGATGCCTGAGAGTTGGTGATCCTCCTAGACAATAGGGAGGGTGCCTAAACTCAACCGCTCTCATTGCTGTTCTTTTTTTGAGGCAAGGTCTTGCTACATAGCCCAGGCTGATCTGAAACTCACTATGGAGCACAGGATGACCCCAAGCTTATCACCTGATCTCACCTCCGGAAGGTCAGAGTACAGGCAGGCACCACACCCTATGCTCCCTACCGCTGCTCCCTTGTTCTGGCTACTCAGCTTCCCAGGTAAAGAAAGGTTGGGGTCACAGTACTGGCTATTCAAGGGTCTGTAATAGGAAGGCTTCTTGACCTCGCCAAGGGCTGTCTCCTCTCTGAGGAGAAGTTGCTTCCCTCTCTGTAGAACCAATATTCTTAGGACTCACACCCAGGCCTCGGTTTCCATCCTGTACCTTCCCAGGCTTCCAATGCCAGGGCTTCAAGCAACTTCCAGTCTTCTAGCACTAGGTACAAACAATGGCAAAGGGGTACACAGCGCTGGGTTTAACCCAGAATTCCTTAAGTGAAAGTGCCACAGAGGATCTGACCTTCTCAAGCAGACATTCGGTTATTCTTCTGGCAGACATTAGAGACGGACCAGTAGGAACAGCTCCGTGACATGCATTTATTGGAAGAAGTACATTTAGCACACTAGAACTTGAGATTTTTTTTCATCCAGCAGATTTCCATCAAAACAAAAGTACAGATTTTAAAAGCCTAACCATACCTGCTTCCTGGCCAGGTGGAAGGAGAGTGCATTTAAAGGGGGACTTAATAGCGTCTTCCATCGCTCTAGCTTCAAAATAAACGGACACACAATAATTTGTCTTTGGAAGTAAGTCTCGGAGGACATAGGTGAAGTTCCCCGCGATGTTATTCATTTTGGGATTGTGCTGTAAAAAGAGACACAGACACACACAGACACACACACACACACACACACACACAGAGGGAGAGAGAGAGAGAGAGAGAGAGAGAGAGAGAGATCAGTTAAGACCTTGGTGAGAGCTCTGAGTTCTAAAGGTCCCATTTTCAAATTGTAAACAGGTTTAAAAACATCATAGGATTAATTGTGAAAAGGGTTATAAGTCTCTAGAAGCAAGCAATTTATCATCAAACCACATGTTTATACATACGCACACATATTTTAAAACCACATCTGGCCTATCAACTCCTTTTCTGGAAGAGAAAAAAAAAAGTCCTAAAGGGAATGAAGATTCCTGTGATATCATTTCTACAATATTACCATTTTCCCCTAGCCCCACCTCTACTCCAAATACTAACTCTGTAAAAAGTCTTATTTTGCAATTCCTCAAGGGCATTCTCAGTAGCAATTTCTTAAGTTGGGACTTACAGTCGTACAAGTCTTCAGTAAGACCAGCTTCTCCTGAGGAGGAGGGGTTACTAAAGAGACAGGCGGCTCAATAAACCCCAAGCTCATGCACGGAGGGGAGTCATGGAAAAGACGGTGGGGCAGGGTGGACACGGTGCAGCAGTGAAGCTGGCACCTCCCAGGGGAAGGAAATAAAACAGGCTCCCAAGGTCCTGGTGACCATAGCTGGCCATTTCCCCAGCCTACAGAGCATTCCTTCCCTTTAAAAGAAAGACTCCAGAGGAGAGCGAGCTCTGCCATGCTTTTTGGGAGCTCATTCCAGCCAGGCTCTGTCCGACCAGAGCCTGGTGTCTCACCAGAGGCACCCTTATCAAAGGGCTCTCCCTTCACTCCAGACATGGGACCCGCAATGCCCGCCACAGCCTCCTGCTGAACACCATCTTGGCATCTCCCGTTTAACATAACCTAACTGAACTTCAGCCAGAGTCCTCATTATTTCAGCTAAGGGCAACTGTAACATGCTGTGGTCTTAACTTTTCCCTTTTCTCCACCATACTCTAGAGTCCATTTATAGAATACACTGTAGCACTGGAAAGTCCCATCGCCAACTGGTCCAGGCTACTCCCACCTGTTGCCTAGGTTACACCAATGGCCTCTTTTATTCTGTGATTTAATTTGATTTAAAGAGCATTTTGTTTTAGTACAGAAGTGACCTGCTGTCTATAGTTTTCATCCTACAGTGCCGTTATCACCCTAGTCATCACACTCCACTTCTGAAGCAGTCTAAAATGCTGCTGTCCGTGGCGCGAACATGAAGAGGCGTGGCTGAAATGTAACAGTAGCTGCTACAGCGTCTCTCCCCTTCCTACCCCTACCCCAT
The DNA here is from genome assembly GCF_982192425.1 of Myodes glareolus. Classification (NCBI taxonomy): domain Eukaryota; kingdom Metazoa; phylum Chordata; class Mammalia; order Rodentia; family Cricetidae; genus Myodes; species Myodes glareolus. The sequence goes on from NC_142027.1 coordinate 9,442,846, forward strand.
CTCTCTCCGCAATGCTGAGTGTCGAACATGACAGAAAACACTACTGTGCAGCCCTCCCCTGGCTTTACACAGCTCTTGAAGAGATAGTGAGGAAAATCCACAGCCAGCTTGGCATCGCTTTGATCTGAACCCGAGGAAGCACTTACCACCTTCACGTTCTTGCCTGTCTGCTCTTCGATGACAAACGACTTAGAGCCGAGGACTTCCCATATGCTCTCCCCGTATATCTTGGGGGTGACTGGTGGGAATTTCACGGTCACGTTGATGTGATCCATAAAACCAACAATCTCAAATTCTGGCGGCTCAGGTCTAACTGTGTGGGAAAGAGAACGAGAGTGAGCTCCAGTCAGTTCTTTGGTACGCAAGGTCGCTCCTCCTAAGAAAGGCTAATTCTGTGGGAATGGGTTTCTAATTCTAGCTGAATAGCATTGTTTGGATTTACTGGTGAAGAGCAGAGAATACAAAAGTAAAACGATCCGTGAGCATTCCTATGGCACACGGAGACAGATTTGAGATGGACATCACCAGAGTTCCAGTTCTGAAGCTGTATTCTACGTACAAAATTTAAAGTGACTTGTCTTCATAACTCAACATGAATATATAGCAATAATATACACTTGTAGAAAATACAGGTGGGAATTTCCTTTCAGTATAATTAACTTTTTCCATGACGTATGTATATGAATAAATACATGTTCACAAGTATTAACTGGGGCATATAACTGGTCATACATGCATACATATGTTCACAAATATACACACTGAAATTAAATCCTTCTAACCCATATTTTTTATGCCACTTAACTACTTAAAAAACAAAACAACCCAGATTTCCCCTACACAGCCCGGTTGGCCTTGAACTCACAATTCTCTACTTCTGGTTCTTCAGTACTGGGATTCTATAAGCATGCGTCAGCATCCCTGGCTCACTTAACTATAATTCATAAACATATTTATCTACCCCAAGGGCTAAAAAACCATGTCTCATGGGTTAGACTTTGGCACAACCTAAAACTTCAGATCTTTTTCTTTTGGATGATTTTGCATTTTTTGGGGGGGAGGGGGGAATCTCAAAGAAAAACATGAAGGACAACCCAGGACAGAGCCTGTATCCTGTATATGGGCCACAAAATTTAAAGTGTACTTCTCTGGCCTTCATGAGGAGCACTGACCCCCAACTCACCGCATAACTTTCCAGGATGAATTTAAAACCTTGTGTTCTAGACCCCAACTGACTCATTATTTCGAACAAATTGATTATCCTTAATATTAAAGGCATGTGCCACCACTGCCAGTATCTTTTTCCTTTTAAAAGTGCTTTTAGGGGCTGGAGAGATGGCTCAGAGATTAAGAGCACTGACTGCTCTTCTGGAGGTCCTGAGTTCAATTCCCAGCAACCCACATGGTGGCTCACAACCAACTGTAATGAGATCTGTGCCCTCTTCTGGCCTGTAGGCATACATGGAGGCTGAACACTGTGTATATAATAAATAAATAAATCTTTAAAAAATTACATTGATTTTTTAAAAAGTGCTTTTTAAAAAATTACTTTGATTTTTTAAAAAGTGCTTTTTAAAAAATTATTAAATTATGTGTATGTGTGCACACTTGTGGGGAATGTGCACATAAGTGCAGTTGCGTGCAGAGGCCAGAAGAGGCAGCAGATCCCTGAAGCTGGAGTTCTAGGGGTTGTGACTGTGGTTGCTGGGAACTGAGCTCAGCTCTGTAGGAACACTGTACTCTTCATTGCTGAGCCATCTCTCCAATCATCTTGGCCATTTTTTAATAACAAATTATCAAGGAGGAATTCTTGGTTAAAGTGGTCATATGTTAAGGGTTTTTTGTTTTATTTATTCTCTCCATATTTGACAGAAATAAACCTACTATTTTAAGTTTTTTTTTTAGTTTTTAATTTATTTTATTTGTGTTGTGTACAGGCATATGTGTGTGGGCACATGCATCACAGACAGGTGTGAAGGTTAGAGGACAACTTTTGGGAATCAGCTCTCTCTCTACCATGTGGGTAGAGACTGACCAGGTCATTGGGTTTGGGACAAATGCCTTTACTCACTGAGCCATCTTGTTGGCTTTTTTTTTAAATACGCGTTGTTGAATCTGTTCAGAAGAAAGGTGTCAAAGCAGGAGGTCTGTGTTGCTTTTCTAGTCCTGGGGGTTTGGTTTTGTTTGACACAGGGGCTGACTCTGTAGCCCTGACTGGCTTCCTACATTCTATGCAGCCTAAGCTGGCCGCAAACCTCCTGTAGTAATAATAAGACAGGAGCAGTAATCCTCCTGTCTCAGGCTCTTGGGGGCTGGAATTACATGTGTGCACCACCATACTTGGCGATCTTAGGTTTTAGTATCTTTTTCATATTTATTATTTGAATCATGAAAAATACTTATTACTTGAATACATATTCCTTATCATGATCTATAAATTATTCTTTAATCTCTTTTTTGTGAGTCTATGCACAGATATAAATGGTGATCCAAAGCCTGCATACCACTGCAGTGATCTTATGCCTCGTAAGATCTGAATCATGGGTCATGGTAGCCACATTATCTATCACTTTGCAAGTATGTTTGCATGCACGTGCGCGCGCGCGCACACACACACACACACACACACACACACACACACACCTACTCGACCTGTAAGAGCGTGCAAAAACCAAATCATGACCTTGGAAACCAGTTATAAAGGAGCTAGAACCACTAACACAAGTGCCCAGGAGGTGGCCCTCGGACACAGGGAAAGAGAGAAAGGGGTCACTCCACCCTGTGAGTTGAGGGTCCTAGGGGTTCACATATGCAGCTTTATTGGGTTATAGTCTCAGACAGGCTGTGGTAATCAGGAAGACACTGGCCTAAACTGACGTGACAACTTAGAAAGAACCATACAAACCCTCTTCCCCACTTCCTGCCAGGCTCCTCCCCACTACTGCCAGGCTCCTCCCCACTTCCTGTCAGGCTTCTCCTTACTTCCTGCCAGGCTGTAAAGAGATCAGGAAAACAGCTGCAGTTACTGCTGAAAACCGGCCAATAATCCGAGAAGACCAGGTTATGGACCCATTTTTCAGATCAGAAAGCTGAGGCTCTGAGCAACTAATGACCACACAAGGCAGGGCCAAGAGTCAACTCAGCTCTCAAGTCAAACATCTTTGTGGACCTTTCTCTATGTAGCAAACCACGGAGAAAGAGAGGCATGCTCACTGTCTATGTTTGAGACATAGGAATCTCCACAATAGCTCCGCATGGAGTCTCCTCTGTAAATGACGACGATGGGAACATAGGACGCATGCGTGTCATTCCACTTGTCTGTCACATCGCAAGAAGATTCCGTGATATTTCTACAGTTCTCAAGCACCTTCGGTTCTTCTTGTGTGCTTTGTGGGTGGGAGAGAAGATGAAAAAGGAAAAGCTGAGCATATGTGTTCTGAGAGTCTACTTTCTGGGCCTCATTCATTCCTTCGGGGCTCTGACCAGATATTCTACACTTACTTTATCTTAAAATTGGACATGTTAAACTCTACCTGGCCCCACACTTTTAATCTCTTTTGGATTTTTTCCCCCTAAGGATTCATTATATCTTTATTTGCTTAATAATGTCCCCAGCTTCTTTATGAATATCTGTGCCTAGAGAAAAGGGCTTTGTTTCGTGGATGCAATCCGCTGCATGAAGGAAGGAAAAAAGGGAGGGAGGGAGGGAAGGAAGGAAGAAAGGAAGGAAGGAAGAAGAAACTCTGGGCTTGGGCTTTCCTGGCCTTGGCCTCAGACCTCCCTCTCCCTCTCTGTCTGAAGGTCATACAGCATAGTCTTAAATCAGAACTGTGTTAGTTTAGGGACAACATGGACATCTGGTCTACCAAGCTTGGGGAAGAAAGGGAAAGTGTTGGTTAGCTTTAACTGTCAACAGGAGGGAGGGAGGAGAACCTAGGGCTGAAGAATTATCTGGATTGAGTTTGCCTGTGGACAAGTCTGAAGGTGATTATCTTGATTGTTAATTGACGCTGGAAGCACCTGAAGGTAGGTGACCCTGCTTCCTGGCCTGGGCGCTGAACTGAATGAGGAAAAGGTAGCTGAGTGACTAGCTTAAGCCAAGCAAACCAGGATCCATGTATTTGTTCCTCTGATCATGACTGTGATGTGACACTTGAAGTTCCTGTCTTGACTTCCCTCAACAATGGACTGTAGCCTGGAATTGTCATCCAAATAAACCCCTTTCTTCCCCAAGTTCCTGTTGGCCAGAGTGTTTTATCACAGTGGCAGACACTAGACTGGGTAGGCTAACGGCACGTGTGATCTTCAAGCAGATAAAAACAAAGACTTGCCAGGAGACAGGGAGATTCACAAGAGACCTTTGCCTTCTGGCCACTTTAACAGTTGGACGTCAGGTACACAATCAAGAAAAGGACATTTTGGGTCAGGGCACAGTGCTTACAGATACATACTCGCTTTTCAAAGAGCTACTTGGTCATAACAAGGATGCAGGAAAGATGAACGTGGGAGTAAGAGGGCCAAGGTAGTCTCCATCAACTCCATCTTTACTCCTTGTAGCAATCCTTGAGCAAAGACAAAACGCTCTGGACTAAGTATCAAGCTTGTCCGTGGCGAAATGACGCTGGACCCAAGCTTGCAGAGCCTCTCGAGGCTGACCTGTCTCCACGAGTAAAGCATCATGTGGTCAACAGACCTGTGAGCCCCATGGGAAGCGAGACCCTTAAATGTCAGAGTGACTGAAGACAGATCACTGTGAACCACAAGAATCCGGCTTTGGTTATGAACACAAACGGTGCCCCCAAATAGCTTTGGGTTATTAAAGATTTCAAATTAATCAAGAAAGGATCAGTGCTTTAACTTTGACCCTTTAAGGTTCTGAATTTAAAAAAGAGAAACCCCAGACAAAAAGTTGGGAAGATGGCTGAGTCAGTAAAGTAGTTGCCCAGAAGGCATGAGGATCTGTGTTCGATCGCCAGCATCACAGGGAGGCAGCGCCGACAATCCTAGCCCGGGGCAGACAGACTGTAGGATCCTTGGGGCTTACTGGCCAGCCAACCTAGCAAAAGCCTCAAGCCCCTCCCTCAAAACTTAAGGTGGAGAGTGGATGAGGCAGACAGCTAATGTCAACCAACCTTTGGCCTCAGCAAACACATGCACGCGCTCCCCACACACATATAAATTAATTTAAAAAAGTCTGGGACCAGAAGTGTGTATATTGAGGGGAGAAAATTGCACAACATGAAAGAAAGGTAACACATTCAGCAAGAGAAGAAAAGGAAACACCAACCAACCTCATCATTGTGCTCCAAAATGTAAAGTGAGTGGGTGGGAGCGACTTGTTCTTTAACTCCAATGATAAAACTAGCCGGAAGTTTCGTAATATCAGGCTCATAGTGCAAGATTCTTTTGGGTACTCTGGAGGGAAAAGAAAACAAACCAAAACATGAAATCTGAAATTCAGGATTGCTCTCCCGCTTAGGAGCTCAGACCCAATGTCCCCCAGGGAAGCCCAAGAACAATGGCATCTGGAACATGCAGGAAGTCTGCTGGACATGGGAAATGAAGTAATTCAGCTAGTTAGTGACAACATATTGTCAGAGGAGCTAAGTTCACAAACAAGAACCAGCACCCTGTAAACAGACTTGGACAAAGGGTTTCTCTAATTATCATTAATTGAATAGTTCATGGATCCCAAATAATCATGCTCCTTCCGGACCAGGGGCTTCTTCCACAACCTCCTCATCCTCTTTGCTCAACTGTTCCATAAATCACTCCACCCACTTTAGACTTTCCCTCTCTCTGTCTCCCTGTTTCTCTCCTTCCCTCCCTATCCCCAGTTCACTTCCCCACTGCACTTTAATTCCCCTGGTCACAAAAAGGAGCAAGAATTCTAGTTTTAAAAAATGTATTTTCCTTTACCTGAAACCAGTATGTAGAAGATGAGAAATTAAAGAGAAACTATGTCTGCATCATATTTTCTGTCTTCATTCTTTTATTAGTGAGAAATTAAAACTTCAGTGTTTCTGTAAGAGGGTGTCTTAGTGATCGCTAGTGTTTCTTTCCTTATGATGGTTTTAGGAGACTGTAAATGGAGACTGTGCTTTCATTTCCCGGCCACCCAGACCCAAATAATCACACAGAAACTGTATTAATTACAACACCGCTTGGCCAATGGCTCAGGCATATTCCTAACTAGCTCTTACATCTTAAATTAACCCATTTCTATTAATCTACGTGTCACCACAAGGCTGTGACTTACCAGTAATGTTCTGGTATGTTTCTTCTTCGGCAGCTATAGGAGACAGATAATGAAAACTTCAGTTAGACAATCCTAGCTTCTCTTATGGACAAAGGATTCCGATAAGCTTGTCAGCATACCTGAGATCAAGCTTTCCCTGTCTGTTAGCCCGACACTTTGACCCTTACATTAAATATAGTCAAACTCAGAATAATTCTTACCAACAAAAGCAGATGACGAACCAAATTGTAGGATCATGCACACTAGGAGGAAGAAAAACAAGTTACAGAGATGTTTATTCTGGGTTCAGATTATCAGCATCACACTAAATTTAAGAGTCTTTGACACGCATGCACTCACAAACATTTAAGAGCCTTTGACATATGTGCACTCACAAACACTGAGATTTGCTTGTGCTAACAAAAATACTGTGAAGAACAGAAATGTTCCTGGCCAATGCTGGTACCACCGACACTTGTGTGATCTGAGGGCGGCAATCAGGGCAGAAGCAAGGTGAGGCCTCTGGGACCCGGCACAGCAAGGGCTGGGTAGGAAGAGAATGTCTGAGGAGCAGCTGTGCATATGAAACATTTCTCAGAAGAGAAATCATCATGCCGCTCAGTAATACACTTTCTAGGTAAAGATATTTACCCAGGACAGACGATGAAGAGAGGGGTTTGGAATGGGAACTAGTGAGTGCTGTCCCCTTGGAGCAGGCTTAAGTTAAGGGGGGCATTTATTTCCAGATCTTGTAATGACTTAAGGGAAGTGGCATTCCCGGCATTTTACAGAAGAACATGGGTGGTACACATTATCCATGGATAGTTACACCGGGACAATTGTCACACTCAGGGGTCCCTAAGGACAAACGAAGGGACAGATGAGCTGTCGGTGAAACAGTCAAGAGGAAGAAGGAGAAGGGGTGGGACAAACAGAACTGTAGTGAAGAAAAGGACTAAAAAAAATAAATAATTAAATGAGCTGCATAACCCCAGGTTCAGGGCTGGATTTCCAATTTTGTGTACATGGAAAGAGATAAAGGGGTTGTCCTCCCCACTCCACTGTGGGTTAGACTTAGAGCAACCATCCTTCAGTTATAAACAAGGGGGTTTCCCTAATATGATTGCACCTTATATTATTCTGGCTTAACTCAAATTAACAGGCAGAAAACCACAGGGTGCCTGATACTGGTCATGCCGATCTGGGTCCTCCAGCCATGGACATTGGTTTGCCAGACCACATGAGGGCTGTGGGTGACGGCCCGGACACAGGCTTGCCCCTCTACCAGCTGCTAGATGAACAGGAACACTTACCCCCAAGACACAGGTTACGGAAACTGACAGCAGAGAAGGCGCGGTTGGAAAGCATCCTGGTGAGTCTGTAAGTCCTTCCTCTGCTCTCACATCTGAAAAAAATAATATTGAGGTGATCAAAATTCAGAAGCACTCAATTATATTGTCACACACACCACACATGCAATAATAAAAGGCAAGTAAGAACTGGCGGATTTCGAGCTACAGATGTGGTTCTGTTGGTAGACTCGGACTGGTATCCAGCCTGGCATAGATGCAGTGTGCTGGGGGACATCTGTCATCTAAGCACTCAGAGAGATGGGGGAGAGGATCAGAAGTTCAGGGTCATCCTCAGCTACATAGGGAGTTTGAAGCTAGCAGGGACAAGGCAGCCAAATTCCTGGTTTTATCTTCCCTAGTTCCTTGGGATTGGACCATCGATTTGCTCAGCTCTTCTTCCAGCTTGTAGTACCAATCCCTAGCTAAGGAGACTTTTTTTTTTAAGATTAAATGTTTGAATAGACAATGAGTATTGGGTTAATTTATTTTTAATTATTAAAAAATTGAATTAACAAATCCGTGTCTGTGTGTGGGCATGTGTATGTGAGCAGGGCGCCTGTGGAGGCCCAAGTACCTGGAGTTACAGGCGGTTATGAGCCTCCCTTCGTGGGTGCTGAGGATCGAATGTGAATCCTCTGTAAGCCCTAACTGCTGAGACATCTCTCTAGCACCTATGTTATTACTATGTGACACAGGCTGGTTTGAACTTGAGCAAGCCTCCTGGCTCAGCCTCTCAAGTGCTAAGATTACAGACAGGCATCACCATCCTGGCTAAATGAATTCCCCTTTCTTTCAGACAAGAGGTAGAATATTCAACCATTTCCTACTTAATTTTTTTTCTTCTAAAAAATAAATTTGAGAGGTCTTCCCACCAGAGAAAATGTTCTTGTTTTTAAAATATAGTTGTTCAGTATGCCTCTATGGACACACTATCACTTACGAAGTTTCTGACCAGATATTTGGTTACAGCAGCAACAAAAGTAACTAAAACAGAAAACTAGTAACAAGACTAGCCATTGCTGTTACAACCTTGACCCTGCGGTTCCTAAGTCTTGGGGAGGGTTTTCCGGAAGAATGTGGCAGACTTTGGAGCTGTTGGCTACAGAAGCTTTTAAGTGCCTATTAAGTGCTTAAAGCTCTAATAGGAAGTTGGAAGGCCCAAATGCTCTCAGATACACAAGCAGTAGAGACTCTACTCGTATGGTTTCAGAGAGGAACAAGGACTCTCCAGGGAATCTGGCTAGAGGTCATTTGTTCTGCAGTCTGGCAAAGAATCTGCCTGTGGCCCGAGGAGGCTGAGTTGGAAGTCACGGGCTGATTTATTTGAAGGAGGATGTCTTAATTAAAGTCAGGATGCACATGCAGGCTGTCATGGTTACTGCTCACTGCTCTTATCCACATCTGTGCTGAAAGAGAGCAACGGGTGATGCCGAGAAACACGGAGAAACACGGAGCCTGGCAAGGAAGGCCAAGGAAAGCTGCTTGCAGGCAAGGTGGGTGTGGGAGACACTGGCAACTGTTAAAGATGTTAGCGCCACTAAAGAGAAGTCTGCACTCAGCTGGGATCATAAGAAAGTTATCTCGAAGGCAAGACGCCGCCCACTGAGCGCTCCGGGCTATAACAATGCCTTCCACTGGGAAAAGAAAGCCACCCAAGACGTAGACAGAAACCACTGGCACCACCCTCCCCCATGCCCCATTGCAAAACTGCTGCCTAGGACAGCAGCTGCGGTCCAGGGAGGCCAGCCTGCACCTCAAGGCGGCAGCAGATCTTGGTGTTCTGTGTGGTGCTGTTTTTGCAGGAATGCAAGGCCCGAGAGTGTGTGGATTAATGGAGTTTTCTACCAGTCCTGAGGGGGGTATTGCATGTATTTCTAGCATTCATCTCCTGAATAGGCTGCATGTGAAGCTGTGTGGGTCAAGCCCACATTGTTATATGGACTATGGGCTTAGGTTATCGAAGATGTCGCCCACATTGTAATATGGGTTTAGGTTATCGAAGACATCAAAAATGTGGGATGTTCACCAAGGAAAGCTGCAGGTGGCAAGTTGGAGCTGGTCCAAGGAGAAGGTCATGTGTACCACAGGCAGAACTGGAGGGGCAAGACTGCCCAAGACTGTAATAGCTCAAGTGGACCCTAGCTATAGCTCAAGGACCCTAGATGCCAGAGGAGGAACTTTAGGATTTGGTATTGGGAGTTGGTCTTGCTTTGGTCCAGTCCTTCCTGCTGTGGTTGTGATATTGGATTTCCCAATGTTCAGACTTGTAAGCCAAACAAACCTCTGCTTATTCAAAATTACCCAGTCTGTGCCGTTCTATTATTCTGCCAGAAAATGAGTGAAGACAGTGGTATATGGCTATTAGGTTATTACCGGGAACAACACAGGCCAGTTAGCATGTTTGGAGGAAGATTTTAATACCGTTTAGTTACACACATGTGAGCAAGATGTACACCCACCAGCAGGGAACATTCTGGGCCTCCTGCTAGCAACAGGGGAGGCATTACTACTCGGGCATTGCAGAGAAAACACAAGACCAGTATGAGCCTGTGCGGAGAAATCCCATTTGAAGAGTTATGACAGGCAACGAAATGACACCTCCAGGCCACAGAGGCTTCCGGGTCGGACTGAGGACACATGGCTCTCGTTATGTCATTATATCACATGTCCAAACTCAGCTAGGGTGGTGGCGTGGGCCTGCAGGACAGGAGCCTAGGGGAAGACAGTCCAAGCTGGGCCTGGGGGACAAACAGCAGCACCTAGGTGAGGGGCTAGCCATTCTAACTTTGACACAGAAATGGCCTTGCCGCTGGCCTTTACGGCTGCACCAGTTCACAGAGGTGTTTGCCCTCCACGCCCTCTCCTCGGCATCCAATCCTTGGTCTTATTTTATTTTTTTTATCAAATTTATAAATAAAACCTCTTTCCTAATATTAGTTTTTATCTCTTATTCTGGGTGGAGTTAAGTATCTTTCCACACATTTGAAGGCCGTGCGCCATTCTTTTTCTGTCAACTCTTTCTCCCACATCTATTGATGTTTTCCTTTTTTTTGCAGGAACTTTCTAAGGATGAGAACCTGACCATTCACAGTATGAATCACATTCCTTTTTCTTTTTCTAGAGAGTTCTCTGCCTGTCTTTTGATTGCAAGTGCTGGCATGTGCATTCATGTGTGTGTGTGCGTGCATGTGTGTGTGTGTGTAAATCATTTGGGAGTCCCTGGTGTTCATGCTTCCATATGGAAAGGTACAATTGTCCCTCCTTATCCAGGGATTCGGCATCAGTGGATTTGACCAGTTGTGGATCAAAAATACCAGAAAAATAACTGACTGCATTGAATTGGTACAAACAATTGTTTTTCTTTTCATTATTCCCTAAACAATACAATGTTACTGTTTACATATCATTTGAATTGTACTAGGTAGTACATGTAACTTAGACATGATTTTTTTTATTGATTTTATTGAGCTATACATTTTCTCTGCTCCACTCCCTGCCTCCCTGCTCCCGCTCAGCCCTCTCTCAGGGTCCCCATGCTCCCAATTTACTCAGGAGATCTTGTCATTTTCTACTTCCCATGTAGATTAGATCTATGTATGTGTCTCTTAGGGTCCTCATTGTTGTCTAGGTTCTCTGGGATTGTGAACTGTAGGTTGGTTTTCTTTGCTTTATGTCTAAAAGCCACTGATGAGTTAGTACATATGACAATTGTCTTTCTGGTCTGGGTTACCTCACCCAATATGATGTTTTCTAGATCCATCCATTTGCCTGCAAATTTCAAGATGTCAATTTTTTTTTTCTGCTGTGTACTCCATTGTGTAAATGTACCACATTTTTCTTATCCATTCTTCAGTTGAGGGGCATTTAGGTTGTTTCCAGGTTCTGGCTGTAACAAACAATGCTGCTATGAACATAGTTGAGCACATGTCCTTGTGGCACAATTGAGCATATACCCAAAAGTGATATTGCTGGGTCTTGAGGAAGGTTGTTTCCTAATTTTCTGAGAAATCACCATACTGATATCCAAAGGGGCTGTACCAGTTTGCACTCCCACCAGCAATGCAGAAGTGTTTCCTTTCCCCCACAACCTCTCCAGCATAAGTTGTCATCAATGTTTTTGATCTTGGCCATTCTTACAGGTGTAAGATGAAATCTCAGAGTTGTTTTGATTTGAATTTCTCTGATAAATAAGGATGTTGAGCAATTCTTTAGTGTCTTTTAGCCATTTTAGATTCCTCTGTTGAGAGTTCTCTGTCTAGATCTGTACTCTGGTGTGGGAGAATTGTCTGTATTCTGTCAATCATGTATTTTAATAAAACACTGATTGGCCAGGCAGGAAGTATAGGCGGGTCAACCAGACAGGAAGTAGAGGCGGGGCAATGAGAATAGAATAAGGCTACGGAGGAGGAAGGTCCCTCCGCCATTCCTGTACAGACCACCGAAGAGGCAACATGTAAGCTGTCACACTGAGAAAGGTACTGAGCCCGTGTGGCTAACATAGATCAGAATAATGGGTTAAGATAAGTCATAAGAACTAATAAGTAGCCTGACCTAATGGGCCAATCAGTTTATAACCTTATGGAGTCTTGTGTGTGATTTTCCTTGGGGTATGCCGGCTGTGGGGTACCGGGTGGGACGGAAACCCCAACAAGCCGGTGCCCTTGTGTTACAGTACTCCATTTTTTTTATTGGATTATTTGTTCTTTTGATGACCAAATTCTTGAGTTTTTTGTATATTTTGGAGATCAGCCCTCTGTCTGATGTGGGGTTGGTGAAGATCTTTCCCATTCTGTAGGCTGCCGTTTTGCCTTGTTGACTGTGTCCTTTGCTTTACAGAAGCTTTTCAGTTTCAAGAGGTCCCATTTATCAATTGTTTAGTGTCTGTGCTACTGGAGTTATACTTAGGAAGTATATATATTTATTGGTTTCCTGTGTCAATGCGTTCTAGTGTACTTCCCAGTTTCTCTTCTATGAGGTTCATGAGGTCTTTGATCCATTTGGACTTGAGTTTTATGTATGGCAATAGATATGGATCTGTTTTCATTCTTCTACATGCTGATATCCAGTTATGCCAGCACCATTTGTTAAATACGCTTTCTTTTTTCCATTTTATAGTTTTTGCTTCTTTGTCAAAAATCAGGTGTTCAAAGATGTGTAGATTGATATCTGGGTCTTCTGTTTGGTTCCATTGGTCCTCCTGTCTGTTTTTATGCCAGTACCAGGCTGTTTTCAGTACTGTAGCTCTGTAGCAGAGTTGAAGTCAGGGATTGTGATGCTTTCAGAAGGTCCGTTATTGTACAGGATTGTTTTGGTTTTCCTGGGTTTTTCGCTTTTCCATATGAAATTGAGTACTGGTCTTTTGAGGTCTGTGAAGAATTTTGCTGGGCATTACATTGAATCTGTAGTTTGCTTTTGGTAAGACTGCCATTTTTCCTATGTTAATTCTACTTACCCAAGAACATGAGAGATCGTTCCACTTTCTGGTGTCTTCTTCAATTTCTTTCTTCAAAGATTTAAAATTCTTGTCATACAAGTCTTTCACTTGTTTGGTTAGAGTTACTCTGAGATATTTTCCACTATTTGTGGCTGTTGTGAAGGGTGTTGTTTCTCTGATTTCTTCCTTAGCCCTTTTATCATCTGTGTACAGGAGAGCTACTGATTTCTTTTTTTTTTTTAGTTAATCTTGTATCCCGCTATATTACTGAAGGTTTTTATTTTTTTTATTTTATTTTTTTAAAAATATTTATTTATTTATTATGTATACAATATTCTTGTCTGTGTGTCTGCCTGCAGGCCAGAAGAGGGCATCAGATCTCATTTCAGATGGTTGTGAGCCACCATGTGGTTGCTGGGAATTGAACTCAGGACCTTTGGAAGAGCAGGCAATGCTCTTAACCGCTGAGCCATCTCTCCAGCCCCTACTGAAGGTTTTTATGAGTTGTAGAAGTTGCTTGGTAGAATTTTTGGGGTCGCTTATGTAAACTATCATATAATCAGCAAACAGTGAGAGTTTGACTTCTTTTTCTGATTTGTATCACTTTGACCTCCTTTTGTTTTATTATTGCTCTAGCTAGAACATCAAGAAGTATATTGAATAGATACAGAAAGAGTGGACAAACTTGTCTTGTTCCTGATTTCAGTGGAATTGCTGGGACTTTCTCTCCATTTAGTTTGATGTTGGCTTTTGGCTTGCTGTATATTGCCTTTATTATGTTTAGGTATGTTCCTTGTATCCCCGCTCTCTCCAAGACCTTTATCATGAAGGGATGTTATATTTTGTTGAAAGCTTTTTCAGCATCTAATGAGAATATCATGTGGTTTTTATTTTTCAGTTTGTTTATATGGTGGATTATGTGAACCAATTTTTGTCTGTTGAACCATTCTTGCATCTCTGAGATGAAGTCAACTTGATCATGGTGGATGATGATTCTGCTTTGTTATTGGATTCTATTTGCCAGTATTTTTATTGAGTATTTTTGCAGAAATGTTCATGAGTGAGATTGGTCTGTAATTCTCTTTCTTAGTGATGTCTTTCTGTGGTTTGGGTGTCATGGTAATTGTAGTCTGATAAAAAGAGTTTGGCAATGTTCCTTCTGTTTCTATTGTGTGGAACAATTTGAGGAGTATTGGTATTAGTTCTTCTTTGAAAATCTTGTTGAACTCTGAGCTGAAACCATCTGGTCTCGGGCTTTTTTTGCTTGGAAGATTTTTAGTGACTGTTTCTATTTCTTTAGCAGTTATAGGTCTATTTACTTTGCTTATCTTGTCTTGATTTAATTTTGGTAAGTGATATAATTTATTCAGAAAGTTGTCCATTTCCTTTAAGTTTTCCAATTTTGTGGAGTGTAGGTTTTCAAAATATGATCTAATGATTCTCTGAATTTCCTCCGTCTGTTGTTATGTCTCCCTTTTCATTTCTGATTTTGTTAATTTGGATATTCTCTCTCTGTCTTTTGGTTAGTTTGGATAAAGGTTTGTCTATTTTGTTGATTGTTCTCGAAGAACCAACTCTTTGTCTCATTGATTCTTTGTATTGTTTTCTTTGTTTCCATTTTGTTGATTTTATCTCTCAATTTGATTTTTTCCTGCCCTCTAGTTCTCTTAGGTGAGTTTGCTTCTTTTTGTTCTAAAGTTTTCAAATTATTCTGTTAATTCACTAGTGTGGGATTTTCCCAGCTTCTTTATGTAGGCTTTTAGTGCTATGAACTTTCCTCTTCACACTGCTTTTATTGTGTCCCCTAAATTTGGGTATGTTGTGTGGTCATTTTCATTGAATTTTAGGAAGTCTTTAATTTCTCCCTTTATTTTTTCCTTGACCCATTGATGCTTCAGGTAAGTATTGTTTAATTTCCATGTGTTTGTGGGCTTTCTGGAATTAGTGTTGCTGTTGAATTCTAATTTTAAGCCATGATGATCTGATAAGATACATGGGGTTAATCCATTTTTTTTTTGTATCTGTTGAGGTTTGTTTTGTTATCTAGTATGTGGTCATTTTTTGAGAAGGTTTCATGAGGTGCTGTGAAGAAGGTACACTCTTTTATGTTTGGATGGAATGTTCTAGAGATGTCCGTTAAGTCCCTTATTTCTCTGTTAATTTTCTGTCTGACTGAACTGTCCAGTAGTGAGAGTGAAGTGTTGAAGTCTCCCACTGTTAGTGTATAGGGTTTAATGTTTGATTTAAGCTTTAGAAGTGATTCTTTTACAAATGAAGGTGCCCTTGTATTCAGGGCATAGATGTTCAGTATTGCGATTTTTTCTTGATGGATTTTTTTTTCTGTGATTAATATGAAATGCCCTTCTTTGTCTTTTTTTGATTGATTTTAGTTTGAAGTCTATTTTATTCTATATTAGGATAGCTAAACCAGTTTGTTTCTTAGGTTCATTTGATTGGAAAATTTTTTACCAACCCTTTATTCTGAGGCAATGTCTGTCTTTGAGGTTGAGGTGTGTTTCTTGTATGCAGAAGGAGGATGGATTCTGTTTTTGTATCCAATCTATTAGTCTGTGTCTTTTTATAGGTGAGTTGAGTCCATTTACACTAAGGGATATTAATGACCAGTGATTGCTATCTTCTGCTAATTTAGTTTTTGTTGTTGGTTATGTTAATTTGTGTATTTTTCCCTTCTTTGGGATTTACTGCTGTGAGATCAGCAATTGTCTGTGTTTTTGTTGATGTAGCCAATTTATTTGGGTTGGAGTTTTCCTTCTAGTACTTTATGTAGGGCTGGGTTTATGGCTAGGTTAAATCTGATTTTGTCATGGATTATCTTGTTTTGTCCTTCTACGGTGATTTAAAGTTTTGCTGGGTAGAGTAGTCTGGGCTGGCATCCATGGTCTCTTAATGTCTGCATAATGCTTGAATAGGACCTTCTGGTCTTTATGTTTCCATTGAAAAGTAAGGTATAATTCTGATAGGTCTGCTTTTATATGTTACTTGGCCTTTTTCCTTTGCAGCTCTTAATATTCTTTCTTTATTCTGAATGTTTAGTGTTTTGATTATTATGTGGTGATGGGACTTTTTTTTTGATCCAATCTCCTTGATGTTCTGTAAGCTTCTTGTGTCTTTATAGGCATATCTTTCTTTAGGTTGGGAAAGTTTTCTTCTATGATTTTGTTGAATATATTTTCTGTGCCTTTGAGCTGGAGTTCTTCTTTTTCTTCTATCCTTATTATTCTTAGGTTTGGTCTTTTCATTGTGTCCCAGACTTCCTGGATATTTTGTGTTAATCTTTTGTTAGATTTAATGTTTCTTTGACCAATGAGTCTATTTCCTCTATTGTATCTTCAGCACTTGAGAGTCTCTATTCCATCTTTTGTGTTCCGCTGTTTTTGCTTTCATTTATGGTTCCTGATTGTTTTCTCATGATTTCTATTTCTATAATTCTCTTGGCTTATGTTTTTTTTTATTGTCTATATTTCAGTTTTCAAGTCATGAATAGTTTCTTTTAATTATTTGATTGCTTTTTCTTGGTTTTCTTTAAGGGACTTGTTAATTTCTCCAATTTTTTGTTTGTCTTTGCCTCTATTTCATTTTTCATTTCCTCTTTAAGGGCCTCAAACATTCTCCTAAAGTTATTTTTTAGGTCATTTTCTTCTGCTTCATCTCTATTTGGTTGTTCAAATCTTGCTGTTATAAGGTCACTAGTTTTTACTGGTTTGGTGTTGCCCTTTGTGTTGTTAAGTGTGTTCTTATCTTGTCTACCCATCTTTTCCTCTGGTGTAGTTGGGTCTGTTTGTGACTCTGGTGGCCAGTCTTCCAGGTACCAGTAGATCCAAGGCTCAGATGGTTCCTCCCTGTGGTGCAGTCAGGGCCACAGTTTCAGTCACCCCGTTGGTCACTCCATTGGTCACTCTGAGTTCCTGGAGGTTGCTCGGCAATGCCAGGTGTTGTTTAGGTCTATTCCCACAGAGATTGCTTGCTTGGGGCTTCTTCCATTGAGGTTGCTGCCTTTGGTCTGCTCTGGCAGAGGTCTCTGGCTCCTCCCCATTCCCTCTGATGTCCCAGACTCCCACTTGGACTCACAGAGGTCCTGGCTCAGGCCTACTCCCTCAGAGGTCCCAGACTCACATCCAGACCTGCAGAGGTCCAGGCCTACTGTGTCTATAATTTAGACATGATTTAAGTATGCAACTGTGGTGTGGGACAGTGGTCTGTATTCTATCAATTATATTTTAAATAAACGCTGATTGGCCAGTAGCCAGGCAGGAAATATAGGCGGTACAACCAGGCAGGAAGTAGAGGCAGGTCAATGAGAACAGGAGAATTCTGGGAAGAAGGAAGCCCACTCCTCTGCAGTCCTGACCCGGCCACAGAAGAAGCAAGATGTGACTGCCTCACTGAAAAATGTACTGAGCCATGTGGCTAACATAGATAAGAATAATGGGTTAATATAAGTTATAAGAGTTAATAAGAAGCCTGAGCTAATGGGCCAATCAGTTTATAACTAATGTAGACCTCTATGTGATTTCTTTGGGACTTAATGACTGCGGGAACCGGGCAGGATAGAAACCCAGTCAACACAACCGGTCATGTACAAATTTGGCAATAATTCTTACTCTTATTTATTTCTGGAACAGGGACTCATGTATTCTACACTGGCCTTGAACTTGCTTTGTAGCAGAGAATGACCTTGAAGTTTTGATCCTCCTCCTTCTGTTTTGGATTGTAAGGAGTGTACCATCACATCTGGCTTTACATGGTGCTGGGGCTCCAACCCACACCCAAATATGCTAGAAGGCATTCTACCAATCCACACATATCACCAACCCTGATATTTACATCTTCAATTTTTGGTCTTCTGAGACAAGATCTCGCCATGTAAATCAGGCTGCCTTTGAATGTGGAAGATCCTCTTGCCTCCTACTTCCTGGGTACTGGGATTCTGGCTGCACACTTCTGTGCCCAGTGTGGATGGGTGTTACGCTATACGACAGCATCCTATACTCAGGTTTAAGCATCTTTGGAGTTTGGTATTCCAAGATTCTCTGGAACTGACTCCCGAGGTTATCAAGGAATGACTATATTTATTTTCTCAGTTTCTGGAATTTGAATCTTTGAAAGCATTCCCCACTCCAAGGTGAGACAGGGGTTTCTAAGATTTAAAGGAGCCCCATTTGATCTTATTTATTCTCTCTCACTGAGGTCTTAGAGGTCACAGAGAGATTCTTTGGTCCCCCCACCCCAAAATAAAACTTTCTGAGATGGAAACCAAAGGGAAAAAGGATCACGAAATGGCTGACTCAGCTTAAGCTACAAACAACTTAATGAGACTCCAGGTTAAAATTCAGCCCAGCCCTTCTGCAGAGATATCCCATCACCCTCCCCACTCTCCTGTGGGAGCATCGTTTGGGAGAGCCTCGTAATGTGTGTCATCACTTCCCATCACAACTCCATGGAAGAGCGTGCATGGCTAGGAGCCTTCCTGGATGCAGGGGACACTTTCACGGTCTCATCTGAGATGACTCATTGCATCTGAGCACCACCTGTACCCTTGGTCTCCCTGTTTTTCTGATGGTGATGGGTCTTTGTTTTCATGATGTATTTCAACAAGACTCAGTCGCTTCAGTAGTGGGAGCACAAACACACACACACACACACACACACACACACACACACACACGCACACCCTTCTCCCTCTGGGCCAAGAAAAATCTTCTCCCTTGCTTTGTTCCACGCAAACCAGGCTCCGTTTCATACCCGATGGCTTCTAACTAAACCCTTCTTTGTGGACTCGAGTTCCAGTGCTGGAGTCCTGCTTGAATTCTTAACCAAGCCCCTGAAAAGTCTTCCTGACCCCAAACAGCTTGGTCTTCCTAAAATAGAGCTCTTATTGTCTCCTCTCTGGAGTCTGTCAGTTTCAGGGCCTTGGATGTAGAAGGACTCCACACTTGGTTTCACATTCTCCTGTCTTAAGATTCCTAAGGTACCTTTGACTATGTTCTTTTTAGCCCCCTCTAATTGGGGGGGGGGGTGCATTCAGGGCGCAAAGCCCCAGTTCTTATCTGAGCTCTTTTCTCTTCCCAAAGCAAGATGGGCTAACCAGGACTCAGGAATGCTATTGCTCCATGTTTGGATGCCAACTAGGTCACAGCAGCAAGATCTCATTTTTCCACTGAAGCCCTCCCGAGGCAAGCGCCAGGAGGACAGGGTGGGGTGCTTCAGCCCAGAGATGGATGGACTGGGACCTTTTGTTCTTTTACTAATGGGAAGCTGGCTAGAGTCTGGGTGGGAACAAGTTGATAAACCCCCCAGACACTAGCAGACTCACAACAGAGGTCTGTAGAAACCTCAACATGGCCAGAAGGCTACAGGACATGGCCAGTTGGCTACAGGAGGGTGAGTCCTTAGAAAAGGGAATGAGGGAGCTAACAGGAAGGAGCATAGTATGTCAGGCCCATATTCACTCATGCCAAGAGTCCTCACCAAGGCAGAACCCACACTTTACACCTATGAGGATCTGAATCCCCCCCCCGTGCACTCCCCTCAATGCCCTTCCCACCCCCCAGTGCATTTTCCCCAATGCGCTCCCCCCAGTGCACTTCCCACTCCCCCAGTGCACCTCCCATCCCCCCAATGCACTCCCCCCAATGTACCTCCCATCCCCCCAATGCACTCCCCCCAGTGTACCTTCCATCCCCCCAATGCCCTTCCCCCAAGTGCACCTCCCATCCCAATGCACCTCCCATCCCCCCAATGCACTCCCCCCCACTGCACCTCCCATTCCCACATGCTCTTCCCACCCCTCAGTGCACTTCCCATCCCCCAATGCACTCCCCCCAGTGCACTTCCCACTCCCCCAATGCACTCCCCCCAGTGCACCTCCCATCCCCCCAATGCACTCCCCCAGTGCACTTCTCACTCCCCCAATGCACTCCCTCCCAGTGCACCTCCCATTCCCACATGCTCTTCCACCCCTCAGTGCACTTCCCATCCTCCAATGCACTCCCCCCAGTGCACTTCCCACTCCCCCAATGCACTCCCCCCCAGTGCACCTCCCATCCCCCCAGTGCACTCCCCCCCAATGCACCTCCCATCCCCCCAATGCACTCCCCCCACAGTGCACCTCCCATCCTCCCAATGCACTCCCCCCACAGTGCACCTCCCATCCCCCCAATGCACTCCCCCCCAATGCACCTCCCATCCCCCCAATGCACTCCCCCCCACAGTGCACCTCCCATCCCCCCAATGCACTCCCCCCAGTGCACCTCCCATCCCCCCAATGCACTCCCCCCACAGTGCACCTCTTCGCTCCCAGGATCCTCTTTGCATCCTTTGGTATGGAGAAAAACAAAAACATGGAAAAAGTAAAAATGGCTACAAAAACGGTCACAAAAAGACTGCACATCCTTTTCTGAACCTTGGAGATTTTTCTACAGAGGTAAGTTGCTGCTTAGGTCCAGATATTATTAGGTCAGTAACTTAATCTTCCCAACAAACTATTATCAGGAGCCTCACAACACCTTTTAAGGCTTGAGAAATACTGGAATGGTTGGTTTTTCTTGGTTTGAGTGCAGGTGTGATCAGGTTTGTGTGAGCTGGTATGTGCAGGCCAGAGGTCGATGTGTGTGTGCATGCGTGTGCAGGCCAGAGGTCGATGTGTATGTGGATGCGTGTGGAGGCCAGAGGTCGATGTGTGTGTGGATGTGTGTGCAGGCCAGAGGCCAATGTGTGTGTGGATGCGTGTGGAGGTCAGAGGTCGATGTGTGTGTGTGTATGTGTGTGGAGGCTGGAGGTCGATGCGTGTGTGGATGCCTGTGGAGGTCAGAGGTCGATGTGTGTGTGGATTTGTGTGGAGGCCGGAGGTCTTTCTCCAGCACTCTTTCACTTTGTTTATTTTTGACAATCAGCAAGAAATCTTATTTAAAGAGACAGATGACTCCACAGGAGCCACAATGCTCAAGGGCAGCCTCACCTCACTTTGCTGAGGCAGAGTCTCTCACTGAGAGCCTGGTGCCTACAGATAGGGCTGCTCTGGCTGCCCAGGGTGCCAAGGATCTTCCCCTGTCATTCACCAGAGCTAGGATTACAGGGCTGTGCCACTTTTTTTTTTTTAAAAAAAAAAAAAATTAGGCTCTAGGGGATTGAACACAGACCCCTGCTTGAGTGACAAGCTCGTTACCCACGAAGCCACCTCCCCAGCCTGAGATTTTGCTTTCTGACCAGAACATTCTGCTTGAGGAACATCTTGGTTTGTGTCATTATCCCTCCCCCCAACGCCATGCATGGCCACCGAAGGCTCAGTGAGGGCCCAGCAGAGTGCTCTCCTGGCTTCTAGGCAGACCTGTGCCCGGGCCGGCGGATCTGTCCTGCACTGAGATAAAACTGTCCAACCTTTCATCCTGACCTTGTTCATGATTTCCACTTGTCTCCACTTTTATTTTCTAGTTTGTTGCCCACCCCCACCCACGGCCTTTCATATCTGAGGTCTGACCATTGACTTTCAACCTGAACAGCACGCTGGGCAGACAAAGCTCCCCCTGGGTGTCCTTCAGAGCCACTGATTCTGGCAAAGTCTGGAGACAGTTGGGCTTTTGGTTTGTTTGTTTTGGTTTTTCCTCCTTTACTTTTCTTCCTGAATCCCTAACTAGTTCTTTTTCATCGAAGGGAATCCTTTACGACCTCTTGAGCCGAGCGGTCATGCTATTCTTTTAGAACACGGCTAGTTTATTACATTTTTGGGCCAGCAGGCCTGTCTTTGCCCAGTGGTATTTCCTTTGTGCTATTTTCATGTGCACTTTCTGTTGTACTTGTGACTTTTGCTGTATGAAGGATTCCAACTATCCTGAGCATGTGATTGTACTCGATCTGTCTTCTCAGAGAGTCTTCTAAAGATTGATTTGATCTTTGTGTCTTTCCTCTGCTTTCATTTGGGTTTAAAGCAAGTCTTTCTAGAGTTAAAATATTTTTATTTGAGCCGGGCAGTGATGGTGCATGCCTTTAATCCCAGCACTCTGGAGATTAAAGATTTGCAGAGGCAGGCGAATCTCTATGAGTGTGAGGCTAGTCTGGTCTACAAGAGCGACTTTCAGGATAGTTAGGACAGCTAGGACTTTGACGCAGAGAGACCCTGTCTCTAAAAATCAAAAAACAAACAAACAAAAAACATATTTGGGGGCTGGAGAGAAGACTCAGTAGTTGAGAGGCCTTGTTATTCTTGCAGAGGACCCAGGTTCTAATCCCATGTGGTGGCGCACAACCATCTGTAACTCCAGTTCTAGAGGATCTGACTCCCTCTTCTGACCTCTGTGGGAATTAACCATGCACATAGCGCAATGCATATATGCAGGCAAAATACACATAAAACAAAATGAATAAATCTAATTTTAAAAATGAAATCTATACATTCATTTTGTCACTGTTTTCCATGCTCTCCCCTGACTCGTGGCTTCTGTGACTGTGGCCCTGTGGTCTTCCACTCACAGGTAGTCTCCTGCATCCAGTCTCGCTTTTCATGTCCATTTCCTCACCTTTGAGTTTGTTGTAGTGATTTAAAATGCTGATGCAATATTTTTATTGAAAACTTTATATATGCATATAATGCATTTTGATTAATAGGAAGCTGATCTCTTAGACCCATACCCCTCCCCAACTCCCCTACTAATCTCACAACAGCCTTATTTTTTTTAAAAAAAAAATAACTTACTGGG
This sequence comes from Myodes glareolus, assembly GCF_982192425.1. Taxonomy (NCBI): domain Eukaryota; kingdom Metazoa; phylum Chordata; class Mammalia; order Rodentia; family Cricetidae; genus Myodes; species Myodes glareolus. The sequence goes on from NC_142027.1 coordinate 9,465,583, forward strand.
TCCAATTTGTGCTCCCCATTCAAGAATGGTTGTGGGGCCGTCTACTGGTGCATAGCCAACCTCCCTGAGGCCACTCTCACGAAGAAAACAATTTCTTCCCTAGCAAGGATGAAAGGCTACTCTCCTGCTGCTACGTGGACACAGTATCAAAGCGTCTCTCTACCACAGAAGAGCGCAGCCTCGGTCCTCAGGGGAGCATCTCTGAGCAGAGACCTGGGGAGGGTGACGGTTAACACACACTCACAGCTGGCCAAATACAGAGAGGAAGTGGGACATCTAGATCATGTGTCCTCCTCCCAAGGTTCAGGGAAACATGAAAGGGAGCCAGGGGCAGAAGGACTAGGGAAAACTCTTCTACACAGGACAGGCTCACTGCAGTTATGAGCTCACTAGGGTTACCCGAACAAGACCACGCTAGTTGATATTCCAGCATGAATTCCATTTTATTAACTTGTAAGGAAATTCTTCAGCTCCAAGATATATATATATATATATATATATATATATATATATATATATATATCAGCCAAAAGCTATCATACACACACACACACACACACACATTAAACCTATGCCTGTATATTTGAGATAAAGTCTCATGTACCATTACTTGGACAAGGATGACCCTGAGTTTCTGATCCTTCTGCCTCCACCTCCCAGAGGTGGATAGGTGCTAGGGTGAGAGGCGTGTCACCAGGTAGATGGGATCAAACCTAGCAGGCCTCATGCATACTAGGCCAGCACTCTACCAAGGGAGCTACAGCCCAGTCCCTTATAGATATTTTAAAGTAAGACTCCTTGCATGCTACCCTATCTTTCCTCAGCCTCCCAGCCCTCTCTGCTGCACATGGATGGCTTCCATTACTGCTATTGTGAAGAAGTGTGTTGGAATCTTAGCTTCTTTTCTTGTATCTCAGCCTGATTTTGCTTGGACAGAGAGCAAGGGCAGCTTCATGTCCCTGAAGGAGGAGCTCATACTAGAGCCAGGGAGAAGGCACACAAGAGAGCGTGGCCTGCTCCTGAACTCTGTGCGTGTTTTCTCCACAGAGACTCGTGTCTGGTACGCTGCTCACTGCCAGGAGGGGAGAGGCAAGTGACGCCAACCATTCAGCCTGGGTTGGTCTCCACCTGGGGCAGAACCCTGGAGCACCATTCCCCCCTTGTTGGTCTCTGCCCACACAAATGACCACTGCTCCTCTGTGAGAAAAAGAAAAAGCCACGTCTGCCCACCTGCTTCTCTCCTGGTGATTATCGAAAAAAATGTTCAAGAGTTTTATTGACTAGTACAACAGTTTCTAGTGCTCAGAGTATGGTTAAATCTTAAAGAACAAGAAAAATTTAAGAATAACTGAATTAAAAAAATAAACAAAAACTAAGATAAAGTTTAAGGATATCCAGTTTATAAACTGGCTTCTAGGCTAACTAGTTTGTTCATCTTCCTGTTGGTTCCAGAAATAAAAATTTCCAATGACATCCACCCCTTCCTGCACCCCATCCCCACCCCAATTCCTCACCCTTGGTCTACTGTCAGGAACGTTTTCCACCCCTTCCTGCACCCCATTCCCACTCTAATTCCTCACTCTTGGTCTACTGTCAGGAACGTTTTTCAGGAGCTACTGTAGCCGTGATGTAACTACAGCATATAGCAATGGATGGTTCAGATGTCAACCCACCCGAGAAATTCCTCTCAGATGGAGGCAGAGCCGGCAGGGCCCTGACTCTGAGAACTGCTGCTTTCGTCTGGAATTTGTTTGTACAATAACAGCTATGACAGCTCCCCACTCCCATGCATTTTCATGTAATGTGCACATGTAATCTCATGAATACATCTCAATCTTACGGACACACACATTTCGGGGTGATCAAAAGGATGACTTCTCTCTACACTGTGTTCTCCATATCACGGTGAGAAACTCAGAAGCCTGTTCTCTATCATCAGCCTTACTGACAGAGCCAGCCAGCCAGACATGTGTCCTGGATCACAAATGGAACTTTCAAAATTTTACTTATGAAATTGCAGGTGTCTGGCCTTGTAGAATCTAAGCCCCTCAGTGGATTTATGATAAATTAGGGCTGTATTGCAGGTGTCTGTCCTTGTCTGTCTTAGTCCTTCAAGAGACCAATAGCTCCCAACTGACTAACCGTGTCTAGATATCATTAATCGCATTTTAGACATGTAAAATAATGCACATATTCTTTGTCTTTTCTTTAGATCTCTCAATGGTTTAGTTTTCTCCCTTTGTAACCTGTAGCAGCCCCTTTAAAGGACGGCCTGACCCCCTCACAGCTGCAGCCGCCGTTAGCTACAAACTAGCTGATTTGTTTTGCTCCAAATCTTCAAAGAATACCTGTGTCCCTGAAAATTTTTCCTTGCAGTTTTTTTGTATTACAAACAAGTTGCTAATGAATGAATATATACACTTGGGAATTTCTAAGGGCAGGAGCTATAGACTGAGAAGAAATAAGATGGAGGAAGAGGAGGAGGAGGAGGAGAGAATGTAGAGTAATTAGAACAAGAATGAATTGGAGCAGGGATTTGTAACAGAGACTGGAATTAGAATTGAGACAGAGAATTAGAGTTAAGAAGTTACAGACAATCAGGACAGGAGACCTGGAGCAGAGGCAGTAGGATAAGGAGCACATGAACAGAAAAACCGTGTGAGGGAAGATTCTTTTCCTATGGCCATCAGACTTGAGCGCCTACGCTCACTGCGGCTTCTCTTTCTGAACCCTGAATGAGCGCCTTCAAGGCAGGTCCTTGAAGGTTCCCCATAGTCGATTTGCCTCTCCTTGTTCTTAAGTCTGTCACTCTCCCCTCATAAGTACATGCTTTCCTTTTATTCTTTTCTGGACTGCACACCAGTAGTTCAATCTGTTTTTGTGGTTTGTTTCTTTTTGCTTTTTACTATGTAGCCCCGCATAACTTGTTTACAGTTTCAATCTCTGATAGGTTACTATCCAGTTCATTTCTATCATGTTGGGGAGCCTGGTGGCATGCAGGCAAGTTCTGGGACAGCAGCAGAAAGTAGAGACAAAGAGAGAGAGACTGGCTCTGGAGTGGGCTTCTGAAAGCTCAAAGCCCGCCCCTAGTGACACACCTCCCAACAGTGCCATTCCCCCTAATCCTTCTCTGACGGTTTATCAGTTTGGGACTAAGCACGAAAATATGTGAGCCTGCGGGTGTCAATCTCATTCAAACAGCCACACACTGTTTTGTGTAAGGGATAATGACGTGAAGACGGCTCACACGTGAGTATGGACCTGGCTCAACCTGCAGTCATGATGGCTGCAGATAAGAAGGGCTGTTACAGCGATGTGTGGTGGTGCACACCTTTAATCCCAGCACTCAGGAGACAGGAGCACGTAGATCTCTGTGAGTTCAAGGCCAACTTGGTCTATAGAGTGAGTTCCAGGACAGCCAGGGCTATTACACAGAGAAACCCTGTTTCAAACCCCCCCCCCAAAAAAAAACAAAACCAAAACCAAAAAAGCACAAAAAGGACTGGCAAGCACCTGTGTCCGCACACTGAAGATTTCACGATGACAGAGTTTACTTTTTATACTTTTCACATTCCCGGAATGAGGCATGACGGCATGGATGACTTTTCAGACTCGGTTACACACTTTTAAGGTACATCTTAAAAGTCAATGGCATTTTAATTTGTGTGGTAGAACAATAATCAAAGAATATATTTGTGTCCCTGACTCTTCGCGGTTTGAAGGCCTTGAGATGTAACAGGAAAATGAGTCCAGCAAAGCTTTGCGTGGGCAGGAGGGAGTAACAGAATTATTTTGGAATTTGGGAGTGGTCTTTTTTTTTTTTTTTGCGAGCACCTCCTCTCTCTCTCTCTCTCTCTCTCTCTCTCTTTGAGCTAAGATCTCACCATGCAGCCTACACAAACTCCTCTTGCCTTAGTCTCTTGAGTTTTGAGTGAACGTGCAGGCTGCAGGTTCCACGGTGAGCCGCCACACCTGGCAACTGAAATGTATGTGTGTGTGTATCCGTGCGTCTGTGTGTAGATGCAGATGTAGGTATGTATGTACGTTTTACTTCTGGGCTGGAGACGTGGCTCAGCGATAGAGCATCTGGCATCCATCAGATATGGTTTCAGTCCCCACTACCACCTAACAAACCAACAAACCATCAAAAAAAAATAAATAAAAAACAGAAAAAGAAAAAGTAGCTCATTTCTAAAACAACCAGGCCATCACACTTTAAGTCACCCAAACCAAAACCCAGGTAGATCTTCTTTAACTCAACATTAAGTAATTAATTAAATTTGCAGCCTTGGGAATCCAAGCTAGGGCTTTCAAGACTACCAGGAAAGACCTCATTCGCTAACTTAATCGCCAGCTCCTTTTTTAATGTTTAAATAATAAACAGGGGTTATAAAAAAAAACCTTTTAAGTCACATCCGGGTTTTTCTTTTTATGACTTAAAATTGAAAGACCACTTGTGAAACAACAGCCATTTCCTGAGACAAACTGGTGGGCCTCATCAGACGTGCCCCAATCTCTAGTGTGTTGGTGAATTCGATGAGGACATTTTCGGTGAGCTCTGTTACCACCATCACCACCCCACCTCAGTAGCCTCCTCAGGCTGCCGAGAAGGACCCATAGACAAGGGCCTGGCATGATGGGGCAGACTCAGCCTCTGATTCTAATCCCAGCACCTTTCTTAGATGACACTCAGGCTGTTTCGTAAGACCTCTTGCCAAACAAAACAAGGACATCAAACAAACATTAAAACGTAAAAGTTCATAGGTTATCACAAGTTTCCCAGTAAAGCCCTGTTCACCAAATAAATGGGTTGACGGGGTAAACTGTTACCACAAAGCAACTACTGGCCTGCTTGGAATAGAAAGACAAGCTACCGGTAATCCCAGTATTCTTCGCCCAGTGCCTTTTCAACGTCCCATCCCTGTCCACCTTCTGCCTCTATGGCCGTGACCACTGGCCTCTGATCTCCCACTTTCCCAGGGGTGCATCAGTCGGGATGCAGGACACTCCAATGCCTGCTGCTGTGACCTCGTGTGCTCGGGAGCAAATAATCCTAGGGTTTCTGCTGCGGGCGGGGTGGGGGGGGGAGAGGAGGGCGATCATACCTCAGACCCGGACCCAGAGGCTGTAGAGGGTAACCCAGCTTGGCAAGGCGGAGTGAATCCTGAGGAACGTCGATCCTCTAGGATCTGGCAGTGGCTAATGCTGAGGTGTCCCGAGGACACTCAGGGTGAGGCGACGCGGGTTGGGTGAAGGCAGATGGCGAGCCCACAAAAGCCAGGGTTCACCACAGGAGCGATGAAAAAAAGGCGCCGGTGCAGGGCGAGCCGCCGTGTGGAGACGACCCCCAGGTCACGGCCCCTGGGGTGCGGGGTCGCAGCCTGTGGGGTGCGCGCTCGCAGGAGCCAGAGTCCCCAGAACCTCCAGGGAACACAGGCAGGAAGAGGCGGAGTCCCGAGGAGGAGAAATGAAAGGGGGATTCCGGGAACTGGCAGCGGGGAGGCGGCCTTTGCCTTACTGTCGGCGATGCTGGAGGTCCCCACCCACGTTCCCGCGGTCCCCGCAGTACCTGGACAGCTGCATCTCGCAGATTCCCTCGGAGATGTCCCTGGGGCCACCTCGGAGCTGCCCTGGGCAGCAGGCGCTGATGCGCACGGCAGGCGAGCAGTGGCGGCCGGCGAGAGCGGACCCAGGCCGAAAGCGGGAGACCGCGTGGTGGTGGCCGCTGCTCCGCGACCCGGAGAGTCTCCGCTAGCCGCAGGGCTTCCCGGGGTCTGGAGTTAGACCCGGGCGGCGCTAGCGCGGGCGCCTCAAGGTCCCGGCAGCTTGACCAGCAGCGACTTGTGAACGAGGCGCTAGGCGGGGCCAGGGGGCGGAGTGAGGCCGGGGCAAGGCCACAGATTGGGCACTTTCTTATCCATTAGAGTGCCGCATCCCCACCCACTTCAAGTACAGTCTAGGGAACCAGAGATAATAGATGGGGGGGGGGGGGAGGGTTGTTTTATTATCTTGGCCTCCTCATGGGGCTAGGTTGGTGTCTAGAGATAACTCGATACAAATGTGCTGGATGCAGACCCAGTGGTGCGGGTAAGTGCTCCCAGCTCCTAGCAAGGCCGGGACGACAGGATCTAAAATTCAGTGCCTTCCTGGGACACAGAGCAAAATCAAGGCTAGCTTGGGCAGTACAGTGAGACCCTGGCGCAAAACACAAAGGAAAAGGGGGTTGGGGTGTCACTGAGTGTCAGAGCACTTGCTGACCGTGGACTAGGTCCTAGATCCGATCAACGAAGGCACGGACGAATGAACCCTCTCTCCTGGGTCCAGCGCTTACCTGTTTATAAACTCCTCTGATTGTCACTTTCCACCCAGGGTATAAGCAAAAACTATAAATACCAAAACCCAACTCCTGCTTCTCCTTGGGTCTTTGCTTAATATTCCCCAGCTCTCAGCCCCAAGAAATAGATACTTTAGAGTTAGGAGAACAATCCTTCCTTACATACTTAGGTACTGACTGGAAGCCCCTGGCCTGGGAGTTGCCCCAGGCGGTTGCCAAGCGCTGACCCCTCCCCCGGGGAGGGTCAGGACCACTCCCACAGGTTTTAGGATTGCCTGGGTTTTTCTCCCTGCCATGCTCTCTTGGTCCACCAGAGAGTGCCGCATTTATTTAAAAAAAAAAAAAAATGGGCATTTTAATTTGGTCTTATCTCGTTTGATTGGAGTTTCTTGCATTAGTGGAGAGGCTTTTATTAAGATTAAACCAAACACTGATATTCTTTGTCTTCCAAAATAGAATCTGGTCAGCTTTCAGTGGCGTGTGGCTAGTCTAAACACAAATGTTACCGAGATGGAAATGTCAGTGGAAATCCACAAGACAAGGTGTGGGGATGACTACACTTTCAGCCTGTTTTGAGCACTGAATCTCACTTTCAGGTCGGGGGAGGGGAGTAATGCACAGATTTTGTGGAGGGATTTTTTTCCCCATAAAAAGTTTTTTTTTCTTTAAAGACAAGATTTCTTTATGTATCCAACTGACTTGAAACTTGAGATCTCCCTACCCCACCCACCAAGTGCTGAAATGACTACCAAGAGCCACCACACTCAGCTTAAAGGAACTTTTTCATTGGCGAAGTATCATTTGTGGGGCGCCTCTTTGTGGGCTGGTCGTGAAGAGGCCTCACAGGCCTACCTCTTGTGTTCCCTGGGGCAGAATTCCTACCAGTCTCATAACTTTGAAAGGCTCTTATCTGGAGTCCTGGTTCTCTACCAAACATATTTGCCATTGAAAATATTTCAGCCACAGTTTCAAAGAAGCTGCAGAAAAAGTTCCAGCAGATGGGAAACTGTGGCTGAGTGCTTCCACTTGAGCATTAAAAGTGTAATATATGCATTAAAAATAGAAATATCCCAGAAAATGGGTGGGACTGGAGCTCATTATGGTCAGCAAAATAAACCAAACTCAGACCAATAATATATTTTCCCTCGTACATGGGATATAGATTTAAATATATTTAAATATGCAAATTTAAATATAGGTGATGAAAATAAAAAGACGTCTATGAGAGCGGAAGAAGAGTTCTAAAGGGAGGCAGTGGTGGAGACCAGAGAAGATAACGAATATTCATGTCATGAAAGCAGAATGAGGCATATTTGGGAGGAAGAAAGGGGCAGCAAGAGGGGGAGGGGATGACCAGGGCAATGAGGCCACAGGAATAAAGTCCAGTGTCATATATACACATATACATATATATACAACACATACACACACATATACATATATGTACAACACACACATATATACACATATACATATATGTACAACACATACACACACATATACACATACACACATATATATATACAACACACATATGTATGCATAAACACACACACACACACACACATATATATATATACATATATATATATATATATATATATATATATATATATATCTTACCTTCAGGCAAATAGATCAGTTAGACAAGCAGCCTAGTAAAAGAACCACACATGACCCAGTGGCAGACAATCCCCTAGAAGGAAGACAGTTTTTCCAACCAAGCGCCTACTCGAGTTTGTATGATATATCCTAGGGTGCCTGGCTCCCATCTTGGCTCTCCTGGAAGGGTCTCTGGGAGCCAGATCTCTTCATTTTCCTCCTTCACATCCTGTGTTCCTTGCCTTGGCTTATTGCTTCACCACAGACTCAAGAGCAATAGAGATGCCCAGTCACGGCCCCAAACCCTAAAAATGTGAATCAAAATAAACTTTCTCGTTGAATTGACTACCTGAGGTAGTTGTTACAGCAGCAGAAGGTTGCCTGGCACAGATAAGCCAAAAGGTGACACTGGACAAAGATTTTACACTTCTCACAAAGACTGACTGGAAAATAGATAATAGACCTCCATGTAAAATGCAGACCTTGAAGGGACAATGTCATTACTAGGTAATATCAAAGAAATTCTAGATGACCTTGGGTTTGGTGAAGATGTATTAGATACACCAAAAACTATGATCCTTTAAAGAAAAAAATATGAAGTTTTAAGTTTAAAACATCTGTTTAATTATTTTTAGGTTTCTTTACTCTCTTTTGCCTGCATGCATGTGCTTCACCTGGGTACAATAGCAACAGAACTCAGAAGAGGGCATTATATCCCCTAGGACTGGAGTTAGAGGGGATGCTAAGCCACCAAGTAGGTTCTAGGAACCCAAGATAGGTCCTCTCAAGATAGTGGCTCCTAACCACTGGGCCATCCCTCAAGGGCCTTGATAGGACTTTTCAATCCACTTAGACATACTTAGGTCACATGGCACGGTATAGTCAGTTTTATAAGAAACCGCCCAGTTATCTCCTAAGTGGATGTGTTGTATCGTGTTCCTACCAGCAGTGAATGAAAGCTCCTGTTATCCCATAGCCTTGCCAGCACGTGTTAGCAGTATCCGATTTTAGCCATTGTTGTGTGGCAATTTCCTTCTAGACTGAAACATTCCATCCTTCCGGGAAGCTCCTTGAGACAGAAAGTGAACAACCTAAAATCCCTTCAGGAACTCTCTGAAACTGACAAGATTCAAGAGTAAGCAGCGAAGAATTCTGAGAACTGCTCTCAGGTGAGTCAAGCTGCAATGGAACTCCAAGACCAACTGAGCAGCCTGGAAGAAGCAGAAACCCCTCAAACAGACCTCTGAGGTAGCAGGCCTGAGCCAGCAACCTCTGCCTGAGCAGGCCCAAGCCAGCGACCTTCCCAGGAGCAGGTACATGGGTGCTGTGGGAACACATTCTGCTTCTTCAGCCAATAGCCTTTAAGATACCAGCCCACTTGGGCGTGGTATCACGCAGCTCAGCCCACCTCAGCTACAGCCCGTGCCCAGAGCCAGCAGTTCATATAGAATTCTTGCACAGCAGCTTTTCTTGCTACAGATCAGCCGTGGCTCTTTATATTATCTCATTACACACCTTGGAGCAGTTTCAAGTACCCATGTGCTTACCCCAGTGCCTATGCCCCACCGCTGTGCACCGTGTGAAAATATCTTGTTATCCCTGTGCTCCTACAGCTGCTGACTGGTCAAGGCCCACCGGGTGCACACAGTCTGTGATTTCTATTAAATAACTATTTTTAATCTAAGCATATCTTTGAGCATTTTACTCTAAAATTAGATTCAGACCAGTGATGTGACTCCAAGTGCGCCCCTAGACCCAGCTGGGTTCGTTTTGTAGGTGACCCACAACATCTACTGGCAGGTAATGATTATTTCACCTACTCCAGCTCAAAATCAACCATAGGTAAGATTTATAACTTGACACACTTTATAATTTAAAAGGGCAATATGTTAGACAACCTAACCATCTAAGGTTTCAATAGCTTCTTTTCTTACACCATGTACAAGGTTTTACAAGACTTATATGATGTCCCTTCTATATATATATCACTATTTTTGATTCTGGGGATTAGTCTTCTCCTCAATATTTTTTTTCTTAAAAATATGGTTTGACAATAGGGCTAAGAATGAGGGGCTTTTAGAAATGGTACAGTCTTTACAGACTAATACCAGGCTTCTCAAAAAAGAGGTTGGAATTCTGAAGGAGGATACAAACAATTTAACTAACAAAACTCAGTGAACTGAGGTACTTTTAGAAATGGTACAGACTGATAATAATTTATTCAAAGAAAAATTCAACACTCTGGAGAAGGAAACAGCTGATTTGGCACATAAAACCCAATCAATGACAGAGGGTACTGAAACATTATTTGAGAGAATTTGTACTGAATGTATTAATTGGACTCTGTCAAAGCGGTGTGCCAGATTGACTGTTAGAATGTCTCTCCAGGAAGGTAATATGCATGCTACGAAGATTATGTCCAAGGATGAGACATTATCTCTAATGGACAGACTTCATACCTTGTAATCCTCAATGAAGGCATTAGAGCAGAACTCTGGACAGGAGATCCAGACTTTACAAAATGCAGTGGTAAATAGATTTGAAAAAATTGAGGAACTTAATGAATTTGATGACCAGGGACAAAAGGTACAAAGGCAAAAATCAGTATGTACTAAAAATTGGTACATAAAAATCTCCAAGATAGCGTCCCCAGCGCTCTACCTGCCTTTCCAGTAATAACAACAGAAAGAGTATCTGGTCCCAAGCACCCTAAGGTTGTCAAAGCATATTCATGGGAGCCCATATGTATGAGTGATTTAAACAAGCAATTGTAGCTTATGGACCACATTCGTCCCTTGTTAGGGAAATAGTCAAAACGTGGACTTTCAGTAACAAGGCAACACCACAAGACTGGACTCAGCAGTCCTAGAAAGTGGACAACAATTACTTTGGAGGTGCAAACTTGTTGTTAAAAGGTACATTCAGAGTTTCTGTCTTATATTGGGAGCCATCTGATATGGGACAGGAGGAAGAATTTAGGAAAAAATTTCACTTTCTCCATGCCTATTTTGTCTATATTGTATTCTTCATTGAATGTATATTTATATGAATGATCTTTAAGTTTTCCACGATGAAACATAGATTTTCCTACAAATCCTTTCCTGAAGTAATCTTTGAAGTTTTCAGGAAGAAGATGGAGCCCCACAGCAAGAACTCCACCTAGTTGAGATGACATTGTGATGCTGACAGTGCTATGATAAGACTGGTTTTTATGGGTACCAGCTGCTGAAATGGTGCACCTTCTCATGACATTCTGGCCAGAACTCCAAATAAGAACATTTGGGAAAAAAATCCTATTGACTGCTTGGAAATTGTTTGCAACTATACTAGACAGTAGTTTTGAAACTTAACTATTACTTTACTTTTGCAGGATCCCATTAAGAGAACATTGCCTCATGACAGAGGGAAGCAATTCTAGAGGACGATACCCCCAATCCCCAAAAAGTTTGTCCTTAGGGTTGGGAACACTGTTTAGGGGTTGTTGATTATTATTTGTACTAGATAGAGGGTTGGGGTGGAAAAAAAGGGGTTATAATAGTGGGTAATAGAGTAAATACTTGTGAGCTATTATTTATGGATAATTTACATGGGTATAGTTTTTGTATATTGATAAAGTTCAAATTATATTTGTTATTTTTGTTTACATTATTTGTACACCTATGAAAAATTATTCTGTCAGATTGTATATATGCATGTTTCTACCTCTGTTTAGTACATTTTGTATATTGATACAACTTTTCGGATATAGTTTCATATTGCATTATACATTACTCCTACCTCTGATCAAGATACTTATACATGGTTTACATTTTGAGGTCATTGTCCTCATTTGTTGCACATTTGTTTATGGATTATTTAATATTCTGATATGAAGTTTTAGTCTTTAAGTTATACAGGTATTAATTATTATAGGTCAATAGTTGTTCATGTTTGTTGTACATACAGTCAGATCAATTAGGTTCTTTAGATACATAGAGATTGTATTCTGTCTAGATAGGTCATCTTCAACCACTTCAAGGATCTGTAGAACATGACATTTAAATAGCTTAGGGATCTGTTGACATGAGACATGATTGCTCCTGACAACATCAATTTATTCCCGAGAGAATGTTGAGCACTGAGGACACTCCACTCAGAGTTTGTTTTCTTCTTGGCACAATTGGCCTCTGGGCAAGGAACTGTTCATACCTCATCTACTGGCAAAGTACATGGTATCTGGAAATGGATACGGAGGACTGTCAAATCTTGCCAAGACAGGGTAAGACGGTTCTGAAAATTTTCCTTTCTCTGAAAATGGTCTGTCAGTTATGCTAGGCCTTAGCCAAAGTTGGTTGCTTCAATGTTGCAAAATGAGACTTTGAATGATTACTCAGGTATCTAATTGTCTCTGTCATATACTGCTCACTTTGGAAGCTACTTGGATGGATCTAGAAAACATCATATTGAATGAGGTAACCCAGACCCAGAAAGACAAACATCATATTTACTCACTCCTAAGTGGCTTTTAGACATAAAGAAAAGCAAAACCAGCCTACAATTCACAATCCCAGAGAACCTAGACAACTATGAGGACCCCAAGAGAGACATACATGGAGCTAGTCTACTACATGCACCATAGAAAAAGACAAGATCTCCTGAGTAAATTAGGAGCATGGGGACCATGGGAGAGGGTAGTAAAAGAGACCGAAAGTGGATATATATATCAAAAGAAACTACTCAAGCTTCCTGAAAGAGGCTATAACCAGCTGAGGCACCTGGAAAGGGCGCTCTCCAACCATGGAGCCGCCTGCAGGCTGTGCAGTGTGCTCCATTTTCCCAGCTTTGTGAGCTGTCACCTAGGCTGGGGTGGGCTCTGGTGATGTGTTAGAGTCTCTTCTGCTCCTGTAAGTGACCCCTCACCCACAGTCCTGTAGGTAACCCCTCACCCACATTCCTGTAGGTAACCTCTCACCCACAGTCCTGTAGGTAACCTCTCACCCATGCTCCTGTTGGTAACACCTCCCTCACGCTCCTGTAGGTAACCCCTCACTTATGTTTCTGTAGGTAATCCCTCACCCATGTTCCTGTGAGTAACCCATTGCCCACATCCTGTAAGTTACCCCCACCCACGTTCCTGTGAGTAACCCCCCACCCAGGTGCCTGTGAGTAACCCGCATAAAACTCATTGGTTCACCCAGGTGGGCTTTGCTGGTGTTTATACTCTGCTCTGTCATGGGCTCCCTATCTTGAGTGAGTAGGCATGTGTGTTGCGTCTTCCCAGGAAAAGTCTGTCATACAACAGTCATTCGAAAAGATATGCCATTGTCTAAAGTGGTGTTTGAAAGATGGAGGGTTGTTGGCCATGAGCATAGCCTGTTGAGAATGACCCCAGAGAGAGGGACCCATTGGCAAAGGGAGATGAAGACAAGACGGAAGTGGTTGAGAGAGGATGAGAGTCCAGGAACACAGAGAAGGCCTTGGTTAGTATCCTTTGTAAAGGAGGAAATGAAGGTAGGCCGTATGTGGACTTGGAGGAAGAAGCCCTCAGTGTAAAAAGCTTCTGCTTTTTACAGGAAGTGTGGGGCAGTGTTTCTTGCAGAGAAGGCCTGGAACAAGAGCCATGAGAGAGAACTGTGGAGAAAGCACATTCTAGATATGGAATGGGTGGGTGTGTCAGAGGCTTCACAGCAGAAGAGAATTCAGTGAAATTCTCTGAGCTGCAGCAAGGTAGGACAGGTCCTTCTCTTTCCTCTGCTTTGTACCCGGAGACTTCCTGTTCTTCCAGGGCAACAGAGAGAGCCCCAAATAACGTGCCTGGGGGACTGGAGCCAGTCTTGCATCTAGTGTAAACGCACCTTGGGTCAAATTTATATTTGAAGCCAAATTCTGGACTTCAGCATTCTCTTGGCAGGTCCTGGCTGGCATTCTAGATGGTTGTGCCCCTTGGCAGGTCATGAACTTCCCTCAAATCTGCACGTGTGAAATGGGTGAGAGCCAGTTCCTCAGTCTCTAGGCTGAGAAGCCCAAACCCCACTTGCTCACATGCAACCTCAACCCAGCAGATGGAGGAAGTGGAGCAGGGGCTGCAAGAGATCTACTCACTGGGTGTTGAGACTGTGGTGAGCAGGACACTCCACCTTGCTTGATAGGGTAAGAGGCAGCTGCCACCGCAGCCCCAACCTCTCTGCCCCAACCTCAACTCGAGTACTTGACTAAGGTGCACGTGACCTCCCCCCACCTCGGAGTCTTAAAATGACTCATTTCCTTCTTTTGCTGGTCTTCAGGGTCAGCACCACACTTAGAGGTCTGCTCCTCACCTGCCAGTCGCCTTCCTGACACTGAGCCAGTGTTCCTCAAGCCGAGCAGATCGACGTGGAGCTTACGGTGTTGCCCTTATGTTTAGAGACTATAATTATCCACACAGCGTCTTTCCAGAGGGACAGTGGCTCAGTTTCCCCTGGGAGATGCTTCTCCTTCCTCCTCCCCTCTAGTCTGTGACACCCTACCTTTCCAAACGGTTTTCTAAATTCTCTTAAAATTATCTACTTATTCGTGTGTGTGTGTGTGCGCACACATGTATGTATGTATGTGCACATGTGAGTGGAGGCCAGAGGGCAACCCTGAGTGTCATCCTCTGCTACCCACGTTCTTTGAGACTTGGTCTCTCATTGGCCTGGCAGTCACCAACTAGGCTAGAATGCTGGCTGGCCGAGCAGCCCAAGGGATCCTTCTGTCTCTGCCTCTCTAGTGTTAGGTGGGATTACAAGTGTGCACCGCCACACCCACATTTCACATGGGTTCTAGGATTTCACTTGGGTCTTTATGTTTGCAAGGCAGGTGCTTGACTTGATGGAGCCATCTCCTCAGAAAGGTATTCTAGTTGAAATACCTTTTGAAATTGAAAAGAGTTGAAAGAGAGACATCCTGATGCTCAGAGAGATTGCAGTTCCCCATGGTGGGGGAGGCTCGGCTGTGTTAATAATGGTGGGAGCAGCATGGTAGTGTTAGCAGTGGTGGGGAGGGCATGGCTGTGTTAGCGATGGTGGGGGGGGGCATGGCTGTGTTAGCGATGGTGGGGAGGCATAGCTCTGTTAGCGATGGTGGGGGAGACATGGCTGTGTTAGCGATAGTGGGGAGACATGGCTGTGTTAGCACAGCAGGACTGTCTACTGCAGGTCTCCTTACCTGGAGAGAGCTACAAAGCCAAGAGCTTGTTTGGAGCTTAGGCTGGGTCATCCCAGGTGATCTGGGGAGCTGAACTTGGGTCTTAAAGTTTGCCTGGCAAATGCTTTATTCACTATACCGTCTCCCCAGTTGCTTCCCTGAATATTTTAAATATAAGGCTGGTTGAGTCTGTGGATTTAGAACCGGAAGATGCAGAAGGCTTTGGGGGGATTCCTGCAAAACTAAAGCTATAGCCCTGGCTCTGGACCCCAAGGAACTGCAGTACTAGCAAAGAATGAACCCAGACTCCTGTTCCCAGGAATCCTCTGAATAGAAGGGCAGCACCCAGGACAATCTCCAGGATTATTTTGTTGTCTAGATCCTTCCTGTCTCTCTCTTGAACAGAGTGGCCAAGAAAAGTGAGGATTGCATTTGTTTGTAAGTGATAGTTTTGGGGTTCAAAGTCTTGATTCATTCATTGATCAGAGAATGAAAAGGACTTCCCACTGGGGATGAGAAACAGGAAGGAGAGAATTGTGAAATAATAAAACCAGAAAAAGAACGCGAGTCGCTAAGAATGCTGGCTTTTGTGGAGTGGGGTTCGAGATAAATGGCTGTGGTGGGCCTGCTGAGGTCCCAGCACGGGGAGGGGAGAGGGGGGAGTCTCAGCAAAGGCAGTGAGATCAGGGACTGGGTGGGGGCGGTTGTCCACTAGTGTTGCAGATAAAGCTGGAAGACCAGTGTGGGGTGTGAACTCCAGAACAGAGTTCTCCTTAGGGAAAATCACATTCACTGTTGATAAAGAGACATGAATTTGGATACATGTATATATTGGTATATGACTATATAGTCAAGTACCAAAGATATATAGTTAGATGTAAAACAGAAATGGATTCTAAGCTTGAATAATTTACAAACAGGAATTTCATAGATCTAGCCATGAATGCATCATGGAAGACAGTCGTGTGACTATAGAGTGGTCAGCATCCTTGGCCCCTGCTCTTCACTCACCCCAACAACATGATACCAGTGCTGCTTTCCTAACAATGTTCTACAATGTCCCCTGGGAATGACCTCTGCCCATCCAGGACGATAGTAATACGGAGTTAGTTAAGGGGTTAGACGTGGTTAGGACGATGATGCTAGAATACGGTGCTAGACTGTCCCTGCGGCAAGGGTTATGTGAGGAAACGCACTTAACTCCCAGCACCCTGAATTTGGTATCTACTAATAACAGATAAGATGTTAAGTTAGATGGTGATACTATTTCCAAAGGTGGGGTGTTGATTAGCTTCAACTATTGAACCACCTGGGAAGAGAATCTTAATGAGGAAGTATCTAGTTCAGGTTGGTCTGTAGGCATGTCTGGGGGCAGTTGTCCAGATTATTAATGATGTCAGAGGATCCAGCCCACTGTGGGCAGAACCATTCCGTAGGCTGGGGCCTTGAACTGTGTAAGAATGACAAAAGTTAGCAAGCAAAAAAGTAGAAAGTGTGGGTGCATTTTTCTCTCTGTGTTCTTGCCGTGGTGTGATGTGACGAGCTGCTTGAGTTCCTAAAATGATGGAGTTGGGAGTCAAATAAACCCTGTCCTCCCTGGTTCCCTTTTCGTTAGTGTGTTTTCTCGCAGGCCCTAGGAATGGCACGAAGTGGAGTGAGCGAGAGCTAGTGTCACCCGTCAGCTTGGCTAGGATGTACTTGGATGAACACCAGCCTAGATGTTCTGGGAAGGTGATGTTAAGAAGAGTGAGCACTATGCCAGTAACCCCTGAGTGAAGCAGACTGTGTTCTGTAGTAGGCTTGGAAATTCTGCCTCCAGCTGCCGCCTGGCTCCAGCTGCAGCTGACGCCTTCCCTGGCCCTCCAGCTTGCAAAGCCATGGCTTCCCATCCGTACAGAGACAAGAACCAAGTCCTTTAAGAGAGAAAATCACCCATGGCTGAGGCCTCAGCTCTTTGCCAAGAAGTGGACTTGCTTGCAGCAGGAAGGATGATCATCTGACTGGACGCTCGCCAGGAAAAAGGATGATGGAGACGGTTAAATGCCTTGGCCCAGCAGGGTCAACCATTGACTGTGGGTCTCCAACTTTTATCTTTTCCAACTGCTAATTTCTGGGGTTGCTCCATTCTGTACTTCTGTGTCTGAATCATGAACATGACCTTTTCTCTCTGCCTTGTATTTATGGCTTTATCTATTTTGTAGCTTGTTTGTCAGCTGCAGAAAATTTAAAATCAAATAATACCTACCCCTCTCACAACAGAACTTAGCCTTACTGTATGCTCTGTTCCATTTGGTTCTGTCCCAGCAGGCATGTCTCGTCTCATTTCTCTTCTCTGTCTGCTAACGCTGTCTGAAATCCACCCCACACTCCTACCTGTGTCTGTGGAGAACTGTCTGCAGGGTTCCTGTCTCTATACCCAGCTCCACAGAGGCCCAAGCTCTGTATACACACGAGGCCTGCCCCTCTTCTGTGTATTAAACCACCTCTAGATCACTCTAATACCCACTCCCACGGAAATGCTATGTCAGTCCTTGCTCCACTGTGCTGTGGAGGGGACAATGGTGAGGAGCGTCTGTTCATGTTTATAACAGACCCCGTGCTTTTTCCTGAATATCTGCTGTCTGGGATTGGTTAAATCCAGGGATTTGGAACGTGCAGACACCGAGCGTTGACTAAACAGAGTTTATAACTCAGCTGTCGCTTGGAAAACAATGATTTAGAAAATAGTAAGGAAAAGCTCAAGGTGTTGTGGAATGAAGGCAACGCAGAAATTGTGAGGGTGTTTCCAGGGAGAAAGCAGCTGTGTGTACTTCCAAGGGTCCCTCCTACATGCCCACTGGCAAGCTGCCCGACTTGGCCTCTCTTGTTCTTGGCAGTTGCCAGTGTGAGGAACCATTCAGCCTTAGCAGGGGCCTCAGGCCAGGGCTCCACCCAGGAGCTCCACTTACGATTTGTTCAAGAGCAGACCACAGACCAAAGATCCCTTTCACAGAGGGCTGTGGACTTCCTCTGTCTCCCTCGAAGTCCAGGTTCTCCAGACTTCTGCTCAGCATCATGAAATTAATTTAGTGAGCCTCAGATACAGAGGAGGGGGGAGAACAGGATTGTGTTAGACACGTGTGGACTTGCTTTGCCTATGTGCAGTGTGTATGGCATATGTGTATATGGATCTGAGCATGTCTGTTTTGTGGTACATAGCATATATGTTCGTGGCGGGAAGAATGTGTCTATGGAGTATTAGTGTTGCGTGTGGGCTTAAGACAGAACAGAAAGGTAAATTGAGGAGACTCAGGAAGGAACAGAAGCCCCTCCCTTCTGTATCTGGTTTGCGTTTCTTGCCTACAGACACCCGGCACTTGCCTTTCTAAGGGACTTTAAACAGAAGAGTGAAAACACGAACTGAAACAAGCTTGCCTTAGACCGAACGGGTTGGAGGTCTGTGACCTTTGACATTAACCTTGTCAGTTTTCCCCCTCACATCCCTAATCTTGAGCAATAGCTTTTGTAAATTACCTCACAATTTCACTTACCAAAGGAAATTATTAGAGGTATGAGAGATAAGTAAGACCGCTCATATTTATAACTCAAATTAATAACATATTTACTTAGCTTCTGAACCTGGTTGTCAACGCTCTTTGGGGAGAGTGTAGTTTTAGAAAACCACAGAATATTGTTAAGACCCGTAGACACCACCCTACTTGCTTAAATCTAAAGCGTGTACTATCTATTTCCCTTTCTTTACTTAATAACCCAACTTTGTTTCAACTGATTCATGCTGGAATTAATTTCTGTTAATTAATTATGATCCCAGCCATACCTCAGTCTCCTAAGTGGAATACACCTCAGATTTTTAGCTGACAGCTCCATCTCCTGGGGCTGCTAGGTGTGTGTGGTGTATGTGTCTAGGTTGGTTTGTTGTGGTGTGTGTGAGTGTGTGTATCTCTCTCTCTCTCTCTGTGTATGTGTGTGTGTGTGTGTGTATAGATATGTATTCCTATCATCAATGCTGTGATGAGAAGAGAAGTGGTTTGCTCTGAGGCTAACGGAACACCAGCTCTTTGTAAAGCTCTGGACCTAACTATATTTCTTAAATACACTTAAATTTCTGTACGTAAATATATTTCTTAAAGACTTATTTTACCTTGTTAATGCATCTCTCTGTGTATGTGCAAATGTGTGTAAGTGTCTTCAGAGGCCAGAAGAGAGTGCTGGGTTTCCTGGAGCTGGAGCTGGAGGTGCCTGTGAGCTGTCATGTGGGTGCTGGGAACTGAACCTGGGTCTGCTCAAGAGCAGCCAGTGCTCTTAACTGCGGAGCCATCTCTTCAGCCTCCTAATTTGGTTTTTGAATATTACATTATTACATTCTTTTTCTTAAATTAGGGATATAGTATTAGTTTTCCATCACACACTGTGATGCCAGTGACAAGCAGCTTACAGTGAGGTCAGGTTTATTTCGGGCTCAGGATTGTGGAACGCAGTGGTTTTGGAGCTCTGGTGAGGGTGGCATGTCATGGCGAGCGTGTGTGCCAGAGCAAAATCCACTCCGGAAGCAGGAGGGAGGAGAGACTGACATTCCTTAATCCCTTTTGGGAGCATGCCCAATGACCAAAGAACCTCTCACAGGGAACACCCCCTAAAAGTTCTACCCCTTCCAACAGCAACATTCTAAGAGCTAAGCCCTCACCATGACAACTGGCCATGGTGACCCTCACACAAGCCTCAGAAATGGGCAAGTGTCCACTTAGAATGTGGCCCGTGTTTGTTTGCACTGGATTGTGCTTTGCTTCCTGTGGGTCATAACCAAGCATGCAGAGCCTTGAAACCCCACGGCTTTCCCCCCTACGTTCCCATACCTGAAAGGCCAGTTTCCTAATGCAAACAGATGATCTTGCTCAAATCTGCCCAGGCTCCCACAGCACGCAGGATAACATGCGATTCCCACTAAGACGACCAGGGCTCCCTGCCCTCACACAGGCTTCCTGCCTTAATCCTCTTTCCTAAGATTCACTCCCGCAGCGTCTCTGCCAACCCAACCTCTACCTTGAGATATTTGCTCTGCACACAAACCCTGTGCCCTTCTGTCTCTTTCTTGGTTCCTTCCTTCCCTTCTGGAATCAGTTAAACTGTACTCGAGGTGGTCAGCTCTTGTGCAGATACAGGCCAGGCACCTTGGAAGACTGTGCTGCCCATGTGTGAAGCTGTTGGGAAGAGATTCTGCAGCCTGTTGTGATGTAGCAGTTTTGTCCTTAACACCTTCAGCTGCCCCATTCGGTGTCTCAGGAACATTTGGGCCTCGGCGGAGGGTTGCCAACCACCTGTTTCTGCCCTGCTTAGCCTTCCTTCTGTATCTTTAGGAAGGTCACCTCACAACGTCTGCCAAGGCGGGCCCAGATCTCACTTCCAATCTCTCTGAAAACACACTGATGAAATTCAGTAGGAAGTTTTTACACCATCGAATCATTGAGAGACTCAAAATCATGCAGGGCATGTAATTCTAGAAAAACGGGGCTTGTGACAACTCAGCCTATAAAGTTCTTACTTTGGAATCTTGAGGATCGGACTTCAAACTTCAGAATCCACATTAAAAAAAAAAAAACTGGATGTGGTCATATGCACAGGTAACCTTGGCATTGCGGGGGTGGAGCTGGGCAGGTGGGGCTGGGCTTGCTGTCCAACCAGGCTAAACTAATTGAAGAGCTTCGGGCCTGCCGAAGATGCTATCTCAAAACAAACCAACAAATCAACTAACTGAAAAACCAAGAAACCAACAAGGAAGGTTGAACTCTGTGTTCCACACAAACCAGTATCTACACGAACACTCCTCTCTCTCTCTCTTTCTCTCTCTCTCTCTCTCTCTCTCTCTCTCTCTCTCTCTCTCACACACACACACACACACACACACACACACACACACCATACAAAAAGGAAACAAAAGACTATTTGACATGCAGATGTTTCTTGCTCATTTCCTTCTATGTTGAAAATACAGAAAGCGGCAAGGAAATGTGTTGACTGCAGCTAACCTTCCGAACACCCCAGCTTTGCACCAGGTAGAATCAGTGGCTCCACTCTTGACCACTGGGCCCAGTGGGAGCTGTGATCACTGACGCTGTCCAGGAACATGGAGAGAGAACTGACAGCCTAGGAAAAGAGTCAAATTCCAGACCCGCTGTGCAGTCGCTCAGGTTCGCGTTCTTGCCAGGCCAGGCAACGGCTGCACCTTAGGGATGTCTGCCCATGCCTTTATAAAGGTTAACGCCAGAAACAGAGAAGTCTGTATGTGTCGAGTCATGCCCCAAACTCCATTCATATGCTGATATTGCAACCTGCCGTAATCTTCGAAATACGACCGTATTTGGATATATAATCTTTAAAAAGGTTAAATGAGGTTATTAGTCTGGGTGCTAATTAATATGACTTTTTTTTTTTTAAAAAAAGATTTGTTTATTTTGATGGTATGTGCACGTGTGCTTTGCCTGCGTTTGGGTACCATGACCATGCCTGGTACCCAAGGAGACGAGAAGAGGATGCTGGGTTCCCTAGAACCAGAGTTACAGGGTGTCTAACCCCACCTGGTGCTGGACCAGTCCAGATCAGGACACAAGCACAGGAGGGGCCGTGTGAAGATGCAGAGAGACTCCAGCCAGTGAGGTCTTAGGTTAAGAAACCAACCCTGTGCATACAGTAACGCTAGTTTCAGTCTCCAGATTGTGAGCAAAGGTATTTTTGTTGCATGAGGCTGTGGCTCTTTGTTAGGGCAGCCCTAGGAAAATACCCCGTGGCCATCTTTGGGGGGTGGGGAGGGTTCCTATAGCGCCTTTCCTATTAGGAAACAGCGCTCTCTGCTGGTTCTTTATGTTCGTGACTCAGAACTAATGAGTTCCATGTGAGAACTGCAGGGTATTGAAATGTTCTTTACAGACCTCTTTATGAGCATGCATAAACAATATAAAATTTTATGGAATTATTTTTATATTTATTTATCTTCTTTTTTTGGAGCTAGGGTCTCACTATGTAGCCTTGGCTAGCCTGGTGCTTACTACATAGACCAGGCTGGCCTCAAACTCGGAGATCTGTCTGAAGTCATATACCAACAGCCCGGCTATTTATTCCTGATGGATCCAGTGTTAAAATACAATTATTCCTCCTCCCCTGGGTTCCACAATGACAAGTATAACAAGGCACAGGCAGAAGATATTTGAAAAGAAATTGCATCTGGGGTTGGGGAGACGGCACAGTGTAAGGCACTTGCTGTGCGAGCTAAGGGTCCGAGTTCAGGGCCTCAGCAACCCTGAGGAAGCGGGGCTGGCAGCACACACCTGTGACCCCAGGCCTGGGAAGGTGACAGAGACAGGTAGGTCCCTGGAGCCCACTGACTGTGCCCTCTAACCAGGTCACCGAGTTCAAGGTTCACCAGGAGACCCTGTCTCAAAAAATATCATAAAGAGTGATTGAGGGGAGATGCTGGAATATTGACCTCTGACCTCCACACTTGTGTACACTCATCCCACTTCCAAACAAACAAAAAATATTTTCCTAAACCTTTATTGTAAAACTGCAGTCTTTAACCTTGTCTGTTGTTCCAAGGTTTACTCTATGAGTGCTCTGTTTCCAAGAAGAAAATGCTGTCTAGTTGTGGCTTATCACCAACCTGTGTCCTGCCCTGTGCCCCTGGAGGTCAGGGACTATCGTGAAGGTTATGGGCAGAACCAGAGGTCAAACTCCAGCGCATTTAGGTTCGAACCTTAGACTGTCCTCCAGCATCAGCCTCCGAGCTGCTGGTGTGAGCCGCAAGCAACCAAAGCCTTTTCCAAAGGCTTATGGTGAAAAAGGGAGACTTAGCTTTTTGGCTGGTGCTAGGCATGACCCACATATCCTTCTGGCTTTTGTTTTTTTTTTTAAACAGCAATAAAACAAAATGAAAGGGGAAATCTCACAGTTGGGTTCCAGGTGTGGATGCCATTCAATGGTTCCAACAACCTTTACAAAATGCTCGGTTTTGTCTCTCAGTCTGGGTTAGGAGTGGCACATTTTTGTGGGGAGCAAAGAATGCCTTTTCTGGATGCACAAGAGAAATCTAACTGAAGTAATGAGGTTAGTCTGTCCAGCCTTGGCCTGAGCAGGGCAGCATTTCTACAGGGAAAGTCTTGGCACAGCCAGCCGCTCAGAGGGGAGGCAGTGTGGTCACTGTTCCCTTTAGGAGAACAAGGAGCTCCCAGTGGCTGCTCGCTTGAACTTCTCCCTAACTCCAAGACTGATACTGAAGACAAATCTGAGAAGGCCATCACGAATAATAAAACCCAGAGACAGATATTGGGGTTCAAGCTGAAGATCAGAAAAGCAGATCAGTCAAGACACCAGAGAAGTCTCACCTCTCCCAAGGCTGGGCGACTGCATACTGAGCCCTGAGCCTTTGTCTCCTCCCGTCTTATAGTCCCCAAAGGCATGTGACCCCCTAGTAGTGGGATTAAAGGTGTGAGCCACCACCACCTGGATCTGATTCTGCATTGATCTTGTATAGCCCAGGGTGGCCTTGAACTCACAGAGGTCCATCTGCCTCTGTCTCCCAAATCCTGAGATTAAAGGTGGGTGTCACCACTGCAGTCTCTAGTGACTTAGTTTTACCCTCTGATTTTCAGGAAAGCTTTACTTATTTAAAACATAAATAAAATATTGCTATAGGCATCTTGGGCACACGTCACATGCAAGGGGATTCAACAGTGAACTGGAAGTCACAGACACTGCTCTCCTATCATTTCCTTGCACACCTACTACGCGCTACCTCTGGACAGAGTGGTGACCCTAGCTAAGCGAAGTCTTAACGGTCTGAAAGCATGAGATGTTAAGCCCTTTGGATCCAGTTAAATACCTCATCTGCTTTCAAGCAAATGCATAGTTGGGTGAATCTGTGCTCTGAAATGAGGGAGCGCTTTCTGAGAACACCAGGATCTCAGAAATACTGGTGAGAGCAGAGCGTGGTGGATTTCGCTCTTGACACCACAGAACCCACTTAGGGAGCAGCCCCAGCTTTGTAACTCCTGTGTACAACAATAATTACGTTTGATGATCTGTTGTCTCAGTCTCCTATAGAATAGACACTGCAAAAGGGAGGCATGGCTAGTTGAAGGTGGAGGGATAAAGAAGGGAAAGAAGTGGCTAGTGGGGTAGAGACACACGTGACCACGAAAACAGGCCATGCGAATCAAATGCCATCGTTTTTGGCCTCGAGAAAGCTCTTACCGGCTGTAGTTAGCGCTGGCTCTGCCGCCTCCACGGAGGGTTTGCTGCTCGGAGCTCTCAATGCCCTGTAGATGGTTCTGCTTTTCTTCCCTGTTTCATCCTCGGTGACTGCTCTGTGGCAAGACCTGTGTCCCCCTTTCCTTCCTTCTTCTTTTTCCTGTTCTGAGACACCGCAGAGCTGACATGCCAGTTCTGATTATATGCAAAACTGACTAACAATGGCCAACAGTTTCATCCTGAGATCTGGATGCAGTTTAGCAATCATTAGGCCTTGAGCAACAGTTTCCTCTGAGCATAAAAATGCTCACAATCGAGGCATATATTGCTCTATATGATTTATCATCCTCATTGTCATCATTATCCTCGTTTTGAGACAGGATCTCATGTAACCTCGGACGGCCTGGAAGTCTCTGTGTAGCCAAAGATGGCCTTGAACTCCTGATCCTCCTGCCTCCACCTAGTGAGTGCTGGGATTACGGAAGTATGCCACCGCTCCTGGTTTATGTGGCCCTGCGGATCCATTGCAAGGCCTCATACATGCCTCATACGTGCCGGGCAAACTCGCAACCCACAGAGCTGCCTCCCAGCCCAATGCAGTGTGTTATTATTCTTGTCCTCTGCTCTGCTTGTGGGTCACGTGCAGTATCTTAACTTCTCCTTCCTTCCCCAAAGGGTCAAGTCATCCTGGTGTCTTGTTCAATCTGGTCTTTTCCTGTCTCCACAAAAGGTCCCCAGCACTTCCGCTTGTGAGCAGTCTCTTGGAGAGGTCTTTTTCCCAGAGTGACTTAACTACCATCTTTGATATATCTACACTCCAATTATGAAGTTCCTGTTTTATGTATGTAATATATACACCCCCTTAGGCTTCTATTGCTGAAATAAAACCAAGAAGAAAGCATTGACTTCAGCTTTCAGTCCCACGTCACAGTGCATCAGTGAGGGACGTCAGGACAGGATCTCCCCCAGGGCAGGAACCTGAAGGCTGGTGCAGAGGCCATGGAGGGGTACCGTTTGTTGGTTTGCTCTTAATAGCTTGCTCAGCCTACTTTCTTATATACCCTGGGACCACTGGTCCGGGTGGCCCCATCCACAATACGTTGGGCCCTCCCACATCAATAACCCAATCAAGAAGATGCACCAGAGGCTTGCCTCCAGGTCAGTCTGGTGGGGGTACTTTCTCAGTTGGGGTTTCCTCTTCCAAAATTACTCTCAACGGACATAAAATCATCCAGCACTATGTCTGTCTGTCTATCTATCTATCTATCTATCTATCTATCTATCTATCTATCTATCTGCATTACTTTTCTTTGTTCTTGAGATTTCACACAGATATGTGAAATATGATCATATTTATTTCCAGTTTCTCCATCTCCAGCTCCTGCCGTATTCTCCCCAGTAGTTCTCACTCCAGTTTCATGTTCTGTTTTATAGTCCACCAAGTCCAGTTAGTGCTGTACACGTGTACATGGATGTGGGACCATTCACACCCTAGAGGAGGGGAACTCTGGTGTAGGAGGTCCTTCTGTATTTGTGTTGCTTTCATTGGTTGAATAAAGAAACTGCCTTGGCCTTTTGATAGGGAAGAGCTTAGGTAGGCGTGGAAAAGAGAACTGAATTCTGGGAGGAAGGAAGCAGAGTCAGAGAGAACCACTACGAAGCTACCAGGTCAGAATGCTGAATCTTTCCCGGTGAGCCATGACCTCATGGTGACATATAGATTATTAGAAATGATAATTTCTATAAGAGGCTAGAACTAATGGGCCAAGCACTAATTTAATTAATACAATTTCTGTGTGATTATTTTGGGGGTTAAGCTAGCCGGGCGGCAGGACACAGCCTGCATCTCCTACAACAGAACCCTACCAGTGGCCACGTCCTCAAAGGAGAACCTCACTTCTCCAGCACCTATCAACTGCCATTAGGTCCTCGGTAAGTGATGGGGCCTGGGGATTGTCTACCCCACTGTCCTGGCTGGTTTAATAACACAAGCTAGAGGTATCCAAGAGGAGCAATTGAAAAAAATACCTTCATAAAACTGGGCTGTGTGCAAGCCTGTGTGAAGTTGTCTTAATTAGTGACTGATGTGGGAAGGCCCAGACCATTTTGGATGGGGACACTTCTGGGCTGGTGGTCCTGGCTTCTATAAGAAGGCAGACTGAACAACCCATGGGGAACAAGCCTGTAAACAGCACCCCTCCATGACCTCTGCATCAGCTCCTGCCTCCAGGTCCTGCTCTGTTTGAGTTTCTGCCTTGGTTTCTCTCAAAGGACTGTGTGTGATTCAGGATATGTAAGCCAAATAAACCCTTTCTTCCCCAAGATGCTTTTGGTCACAGTGTTTCACTGTTGTGGTAGAAGCTGTAACTCTGATGACACCTATGCTGGGATTTTGGCTCTGGGCCTGGGTGTCAGGTTCCTACTATTGAAAAGTGTGGCAATTCACTCCCAAGGAGTGGTGTGAAGATTGAAAAAAAAAAAAACTTTGTGTAACTTTAGACTGGTTCGCGATGGCTGGATAAACATTTGCTGCCTGAGGAAACTTCACATCAGACACCGAAGTCATCTTCCTTGATAACAAAGTATACACAGCCAGTTGTCATGGCAACTGCAGCTTCAGTAGATGGGAGAAGGCAGTAGAAGGACCAGAATCTTGATGGCAGAGTGGGTTAAACAGAGAGAAGTCTCAACGATGTGATTATAATCTCAAAAAGAGAGTTAATTTTAAAAGAGTGGTCTCAAGAAACAAAAGCTATCCATATTCTCCAAGTAGAGCTATTTCTTTAGAAGGAGAACAGGTAAGAGTTGCCACAAGGAGAATCACCCAGAGAGGAGCTTTCTGCTGCTGTTTCTCGGCCTCTAGCGATCTGGTACATTCTTTGCTTCCTTTAAAACCCTGTCCTGCAGGAAAGTGTTACTAGCGGTGACGACAGGGCCAGGGCGATTCGTCTGTCTCTCTGCTCCAGCTGACAGTCTGGGTCCGTGGCCATGGCCGTGGATCCTAAGCCAGGGAGCAGACTCACAAGTGTGTGAACACGTATCATACGACACGTTGGGAAATAGGGCTGCTTCAGAGCAAATCGCTCCTGTAGTAGTTTCCATGATAAACACCACTCCCTAAGTAACTCAGTGAGGAAAAGGTTTATTTTGCTTATAGGTTACCTTCCATCATCAGGGGATGCCAACGGCAGGAACTCCAGGCAGAAACCTGGAGGCAGGAACTGAAGCAGAAGCCATGGAGGAGTGCAGCTTACTGGCTCGCTGCTGCCCGTGGCATGTTCAAATGGTGATTCATGGTGGGATGCTCCATTCCATATAAACCATCAATTAAGAGAATGTCCCCATAGACTTGCCCATAGGCTAATCTGATATAAGCAATTCCTTCGCTAAGGTTCCCCCTTCCCAAGGCTCTAACTTCATTCGAGTTGACAAAAATCTTAACTTTTCCACTGATAGATGTTATGGCCGCTCTCACCAGAAGGTGGCGCTGTTTCTCAAGGAACGGGGAGGAAGCCCGTAAACCGGCTATGAGTTCATTTCAGTGTGTGAAATGACTGTAACAGGAGGTGGCTCCATCATCCTTTCATTTTCCTGGCAAAACGCAGAGATCCAAAGACCAAGAGGTAAGTGCAAATCAAATACTCTTTCACAAAGTCACACTACAGATTTCTAACGGAGACAAAGCCAGACACAGGATTCCTGGTTCACAAATTCTGCAGTTTTCCCCACAATAAGTGTCCTGATCTAAATGCTAAATGTTCTCTCGTCTGTCTGTCTATCTGTCTCTCTCCCTCTCTCCTCTCTCTCTCTCTCTCTCTCTCTCTCACACACACACACACACACACACACCTTTCATACATACAGATACACAAACACACACCTACACGCCATTGAGACAGACAGACATACACGCATGCATGCACACCACACTACACCAAGCAAATAACAACTTGAAAACAGAGTGAATCATTTGATGGCTAAACGTGATATTTCCAAAGCTTTAAGCTACTGAATTTCTCACCTTTTCCAATGTCTGTTATTCTCAATTACAAGCCAGGATCGAGCTGCAATTTATAATAAGCCATTTTAATATATTTGTGATAATCTACTCATATTTTCCCACATTTAAATGAAGAAGAACAATCACAAAGGATGACATTAAACACTGCATTGTCTTCCTTGAAATGTAGGTAAAGTTAAAACACTGTGTAAAGACACACGCGGAGGTTACAGACTTTAGAAGGGGCTCACGGGAGACAGAAGCGGCTCTCAGGCAGTCAGCCATCTTTGACCTCGCTCTTCAGAGTGAAGCCACTAGGAATGGACAGAGCTAGTGCCGTTCCACAGGTGAGCAGATTCTGAAACTGTCTTTTAGGAGTTTCCTACTCTGATGTCCTTGTTAGTTTCTCATCAACTTGACACAACTGGATTCCTGTCCTCTGGGAAGAGAGGACCCTGGCTGAACAGAGGCCCCCATCCCACCAGCTTGTGGACAAGTCTGTGGGGGCGCTTTCATGATTCATGATTGATGTGGGGGGGCCCAGTCTGATGTGGGTGGTGCCATCCCTGGGATGGTGGCCCTGGGATCGATAGGAAAAGCAGGCTGGACAAGCCTTTGGGGAGCACGCCAGAAAGCAGCTCCCCTCTGTGGTCTCTGCATCAGCTCCTGCCTCTGGGACCCTGCCCTAACTTCCCTCATGGATGGACTGTGTGGTGATGTGGGAGCTAAATATTTTCTTTCCTCTTTGAGTTGCTTTTCATCACATCTACAGAAAACACACGAGAACTCCTAAAACAAGCGGTTTTCTCTATTTCAGGAGATGGGGAGCACTGTGGAGGCAGGAACGGCTCTGCTTTCTCTTGTGGATCTGGATCCAGTCAACGTAGCCTGGAGGCTGTGTCTTAGAGAGTCCCAGCTCAGCAGAAGTGTAGGATTTGCCTCTGCACGACACTGGAGCCCTTCTGGAGATGCTGGTCACACTACAGACATCATTGCAGGCCTGGGTTCATCCCATTCCTTGTTCTTGTGTTGTTTCCCTTCAGAGCTAAGGGAGATTTGTGAGAACGGATCATTTCTGGAATAGGTTTTCAGTATGTACATTGCGGCATTTGGGACATATGTATGCCAAGAGAGTCACTGATGTGTGTTCTCTTCCCTATCTGGTGAACTCTACTCTGGTGTGGCCAGGGCTTCTCGACTAGGCTCTGCAATGGAAGTGTTCTCAGAGGGAGAACCATTTCTTTCCCTTCTTGGTGGCCACAAGAGGGAGGGGCTCAGTGCTAGTGGCCACTGCGGCCTTGTTACCTTTCTCCTTAGAGATGCCTGGATTCTGTTGATGTGCGCCCACCTTCTCTACTTCTAAATAAGCAACCTTGGAAAGGCTTTTCTAGTGACCAGCACACAGCTGGGAAGCCCTCCGGGTGCTCACAGTAAGGCAGGGGGGTCACATGTAGCTCGCCCTGCAAAGCCCTGCATACTGAGCTTACAGTCAAGCCATGCACCTCCCAAATATAAATGAGAGAAGGCCCTGCTCCTCTTCTGCATTACTGATTATTATCTAATATTACTTTGTGGGTGTGAAGATTGAAGCCAGGGCCTCACTCTGCCAGGCGAGAGCTCCACCACTAAGCTGTGTCCAGGACCCTCCTTTGCTATGTTTCCTTTTAAACCACACCTAAAGCAAGATAGTGACGACAGAAAGAACACATGTCAGAAAGAACAGGTGCCAGTAAGAACATGTGTCACGCCCGTTTGGGGGAATTACCTCTTGTAACTCCCAAGCTCAACAGATTGCTCTACAACACCAGGTCTTCGTGTTTTCTGATCAGAGAAATGGCGGTCTTGCCACACTGGACTTAGCCGAAGTTGCCTTGTAGGTCGGGCCGCCATCTTCCCTTCTGCTCCCCAACACCTGCGGTGACAGCTTATAAAGTACCAGTGACTGCGAACAACTTATGCTGGAGAGGGTGTGGGAAAGGGAACACTTCTGCATTGCTGGTGGGAGTGCAGGCTGGTACAGCTCCTTTGGATGTCAGTGTGGCGAGTTCTTAGAAAATTAGAAAACAACCTTCCTCAGCACCCAGCAAAACCACTTTTGGGCATAGATCCAAAGGATGCTCAATCGTGCCACAAGGACATGTGCTCAACTGTGTTCATAGCAGCTTTGTTTGCCATAGCCAGTATGTGGAAACAACCTAAATGCCCCTCTACTGAAGAATGGATAAGGAAAATGTGGTACATTTACACAATGGAGTGCTACACAGCAGAAAAAAAAATAACGACATCTTGAAATCTGCGGGCAAATGGATAGATCTAGAAAACATCATTTTGAGTAAGGTAATCCAGACCCAGAGAGACAATTATCACATGTACTCACTCATGTAGTTTTTAAACATAAAGCAAAGAAAACTAGTCTACAATTCACAATCCCAGAGAACCTAGACAACAATGAGGACCCTAAGAGAGACATACATGGGTCTAATCTACATGGGAAATAGAAAAAGACAAGATCTCCTGAGTAAATTGGGAGCATGGGGACCATGGGAGAGGGCTGAAGGGGAGGGGAGAGGAAGGGAGGGGAGCAGAGAAAATGTATAGAGCTCAAGAAAAATGAATTAAAAAAAGAAAAAAGTGACACCCAAAGCAAGTGGTGACCGCATTTACTAACAACAGAATACCCCAGTGGGAGGTTACAGCTGGCTTTAGGGATCCAGCGTCCTCTTTGATGTCTGGGGACCTCTCTATGTGGCAGTGGCAGCAGCAGAGACCGCCAGCCTGTTATAATAGCTGTAGTCTCTGCAGTGACGGTATGGCCCATTTTTAGGGCAGCACTGGAGTGGACCAAATAAGAAAATAAGTTTTGCAGAAAAAAAGTCTCAAGCTGAATGGACACTGTGGCCACGGCTCCAGACTGTTTTCTTTCCGCCCACAGTGGTGGCTCACACCTGTGGTCCCAGCACTGGAGGGCTAAATAGGATGATTGCCGTGACTTCCATGCTAACCTAGGCTACGCAGTGTGCTCCGGGCAAGCCTGATCTACAGTATGAGATCTTGTCTAAAACACAAAATGAAAACCAACAGAACCATAAGCAGAACCATGCCCTTATTTCAGTTTTGAAACACTTTACGTTTTATTATTAAAAAATTCTCCCTCTTTATCAAATTATTGTTAGTTGACAAAAAATGCACACCCTTCATGCCCTGAAAGGTACGACGTGTTGATTCACATCGACACTGTAAAATGATGCACTATTAGTGTAATTAACAGATACATCATTTCCTATGTGACCATTTTTGTGTGTGAGAGATTTTTTGGTGAGATGACCTAAGACACTTTCTTCACAAACTTCAAGATAGAGCTTGCTGCTATTGATCCAGAGTTACCTTGCTGCTCACTGGGTCTTGAGACTAAACAGTTCCAAATACATCGATCCTAAAATATCCCCGTCACTAACAATTTTAGTCCCAGAGAGTTAGCCACACACTTCTTCTTTGTTCCTTAGATTTTATTTTCAGTAAAAAACAACAAAATCTATTTGACAACACATTAAATGGCTATGTACATTAAATTGTGGCTCACACAGAGACTTGACTAAGGTTCCAGGCAAACACTTCCAACTGTCTTTCTGCCCTGTTTTGGTCTGGTACAGGCATGTTCACTCTACTGGTTGGGAAGAAGTTTTAAGAACTATTTTGAAAATCAGGGCAATAAAACAAATTATAGTGTATATCACATTTGCACATCCCAAATATGTGCCCTGGTTCATTAGTTATGGTTCATATTTATGTTATTGGTGCTCATTTTAGAAATCTCAGACAATTAATAATAATAACAATCCCTCCTTTCAAAGTGCAAATTAGCAAGAAACCAGAGCAACCATATCTGAATATCCTCCCCGCCTCCCCTCCCCGGGAGGCTTTAGAGTGAACTTGCAGAAACTGGACAGGAAAGTGAATTCTTTAAACTCAGAATGTAAAGGGAAACGGTAAAGTTGGCATTATTCTCAGTTGTTTATTGAGTTTCCACTTTACGATACAAGGGGGATTGTGTCTATAATTTACATGTGAGGGATAGAAGTTGTGCTATTTATTTTTAGCAGTTGTGTTTTTAAAAAATACCCGATTGTAATTCTTGTTACCAAACCTAACTGTGCATGCTGCTGCAGGTTTGCGGCCGGAGATAAAGCCAGAGAAAACAAAAATTCCAGGCTGCGAGACAGAGGGTTGTGCGTTCTCTACCTCGACTGCCTTTTTTCTTTTAGATTTAAAAAGATATATCACTTAGTTTTTGTTTTTTAAAATTATCATTAGGGGAACCTAGGTTAAGAGGAAGGAAGCAGAGCTTTTGCAAGGACTGTGACACCAGTGCCCACACAAAGGACTTCTGGGCACAGGAGAAGCAGAACTGAGATGGTCTTCAGTGGCTTTTAACTGTGTCAGGAAACAGTCTGGTTTCCCTGGAAGCTTCATCACAGAGGGGCGCGCGCGAGAGACTTAAAAACACCCTTCCGGGTGACTTGAGTCCAAGTGGAATCAGCTTTTCTCTTTGAGTTGTGATTGATTTCAGCACAGTTTGGACTTTTTCTCTCCGACATGTGTGATCTTTGCAGCCCATGTTAGCACATTTCCCTCTCTGGAACTCAAGTCCGAATGCAAACTCTTAAGCCTGAACCCTCCTCCGAGGGCAGAACCCAGCTGACAGCTGACACCCTTCCACGCCCACGGCTGAGGCCACGTGGGAGCTGGTGTAGATCCCAAACCAGCTTGAAAATCAATGTCCAGCAAAAGGAGAGAGACAATCTCTGGAAACCATGGGAACGTGAAATGCCAGGTAACAAATATACCCAGGCTTTCTTTTCAGAAAGTTTCCATGGGAGCCTGGGCCAGCCCGAAAGCAGAAAGAACAAAAATAGCCGTGTGGTGCTCAGGGCCGTGTTACCATATTGTGCTCAACGTGAGGTTATTAATTTCACAGTTTTCACAGATAAGTTTAAACATAGGAACATGTCACAAATAAGCCTCGGTCTCAAGGAGGCGGTTCCAACTGGGAATTAACAGCCTGCAGTTTTTGAATTCAGCCGAGTCCCCAAGGGCCAATCAATATTGGTGACAATTATTCTTAGCACAGGGCCCAAATGCAGTGGGTGTGTTTTTGTCCGTGGTATCAAGGTGGGAGAGTGTGATAGAGAAATAAGCAAATTCCCCAGGGGCCCACGGTGACTCCCGACAGCTGCGGCGGGCGGGTGAGTCCGCTGTGGGTCTCTCTGGCGTGTTTCTTCGAATAGTCCCATAATGACCCCATTATTTTAACCCTTGAACATGAGCAATGTTTGATAGGCAGCTAGAAAAAGCCTAGTGTCAAACAAAGAGAGCATGGTGGGGAAAAAACGTAAACAAACCGGAATGCTCTCTGGAAGCAGCTGCCGGGAGCATCGCACATACACAAGGTTTATTTACCAGCTCCGGTTTCTAAGCCGCAGCCTCTCAGGGGCCAGTGCTGGGGACACAGGTATGTCCTCGTGAGGCAGAGTCCCTTTGCATTCTACAAGGAGAGGAAATAAAACTATTTTTCTCCCGTAATTATTTTTTTTCCTGAAGAAAGATACTGGCTTATGCAAACCGATCAAATTTTGTTTTCTTTGAAGAGTTTTGCTTACACGTATTTTTTGTTTTTGCTGTATTTTTGAGGGAGTTGAGAAATAGTGAAAGTGGGGAACAAGGAATAGAAAACCAGAGGTGGACCAGAGCGTAAAACAGCAGGTCACGTTCCTTTACTTGGTAGGGCTCAGGTTTAAGTGAGTTGGCCCTAACCTTGAGGGATATGTTGACCACACTAACAGAGTTGGAATTAGCTGGGGACAGAAGGGATAAACAGAGTACTCAGACAGAACAAATTAGAAAATATGCGTTTTGAGTTTTCTGGTCCTCGACAGAGAGTCTCTTTTTGTCCTTCTCTGGAACCTAATTCTGGCTTTCCACCTACTTTCACGTCCAGCTAATTAGTCATTTAAAATGTCAGCTTGCCAGGGAGCTAAAGCGATCTAATGCCGTAGTAAAGAAGAGCAACACGCAGCCGGTCAGCGCTGCGCTCCGCTTCCGTTGTGTTCTCATGCTGGTGGTTTTCTGAAATAAACACCACAGGCAGGGAAGATTCTAGAACAGAAACAAAGGGAAAGCAGAAAAGTCCCCTGATAAAAAACCAGCCTCTTGTGCTCGCTTCGGCAGCACATATACTAAAATTGGAACGATGCAGAGAAGATTAGCATGGCCCCTGCACAAGGATGACACGCAAATTCGTGAAGCATTCCATAAAAAACAACAACAACAACAACAACAAAAAACCAGCCTCTTGGATTTGTTAGTCAACAGTACAGCAGCCATCTTGGAATTAGGGATTTTGTTTGAGGACTTTAGTAGTTTTCCCACTTCAAAAGAAAAACTGGACTGAACCGAGGGAAATACTGGAAGACATTCTGGGTCATCAGAGTCAGTTTGCTTCTTCGAGGGTTCCAGGTTCCTGTGGCTCCTCCTCGGTAAGAGAAGAATGAGAACCGATTTTAGGATGGTTTTATTGATGCCTTGCTTAACACAGTCTGGAGCCCTGTGTGGTGGCACGTACCTCTGGTCCCAGCTCTGGGGAGGAGGATCGAGAGTTTGAAGTCAGCCTGGGATACACAGCAAGTCTAAGACCAGGCTGACGAAGCTGCAATAGACTCTCTCCCAGACAGGGGCACCTGGTAGGGCAGGTGGCTCTTCATGCAAAACTGGCAGTTTTTAAACCTCACAGCCAGAGTTTGAGCCCTGGTTCCCAATCAAAAGCCAGAAGAAATGGCATGTCTCTGTGGCTTTAGCTCTCCTACCCTGAGATACAAGAAAGACCAGGAGAACTGGGTAGAAGCTTAAAAATCAGCTCACCTGAAGTCCAGAGCTCAGAGACTGAAACAAGAGAGACCCTGCCTAAAAAAGGAGAAGATGGATTCTTAAAAATTGTTTTCTGAGCCGGGTGGTGGTGGCACACACCTTTAATCCCAGCACTCGGGAGGCAGAGGCAGGTAGATCTCTGTGAGTTCGAGGCCAGCCTGGTCTACAAGAGCTAGTTTCAGGGTAGGCTCCAAACTACACAGACAAATCCTGTCTTGAAAAAAAAAATTCTTCTCTGACTTCCACATTGGAGTGTGGCATGTGGGTGTACATACATGCACTTGCAATAAATAGATAATAAATCAGTAAGAAAGTCAGTAAGCAAGTGGGGTGTTGAGGGAGTGGGGAGATGGCTCAGTTGGGGGAAGTGTTTGCAAGCAGAGACCAGAGAATCCTTGGGGGCTCTCTGCCCTCCCAGGCCAGCTTGCTTGGTGATGTCTAGGTTCTGGAGAGACCTCGTTTTACTAAGTAAGTGGTGGGCTCCGGAGGAACGGCACTTGGGGCCATCCTCCAGTTCCACATTCAGACATATGCACAGCCGCACACACACATGAAAAGGGAGGAGGCATGGATGAAGCGTCCATTCAGTTAGATTCTACACTGCCTGTGATCACAGTCCTTTCCATTCCTTGACACTATGGGTCACAGTCGCCTGGGGTTGGTGGCTGAACGCCAGCGTGTGAAAGCTGCACACACGTCGTCCTCCTCTGCTTCCATCAAGTGCAGGTAAAGATTCCCGAGTACCGAGATGACTTGTGGTTTAATAGCATTAGGCTTCTGGCTTGCATTATGGCTGCTAATTAGTTTCTGTCCTTAACTTTTTCCAATTAAAGCCCCAAGTCCTTGGTGCTAAACACCCGGGCAGATTACCTAATTAGACCACAGAAACATACACAGTCAGTCACAGGTAATTATTTTAACTTTTGCCACTGGCCTCTGGCGAAGGGAGGGTCGACTTTGCGTCAGTGGTCCTGGCTCCTGTGTGGGGAAAATGATGCCAGTTCTGCCCTCTACATGGCGGTGAGACCTTTTCCTCTGTTCAGAAGTCTGTAAGGTCATACTTATCCTTTCTTCCCTCTGGAGAGGGAAAACACAGGCCAGTCCATCCTGCTCTGCCCAGTGTTCCTCTCAGGAGCCAGCGGAACTCATTTTGTTCTGGCTGAACAGTGTTCTGGAGCGTTCTGATGACCTGTTGTTTGTCCTTCTTCCCTGGACTCTGGAGGTGGGATAGGGAGTCTCATGGTTCTGAAGGTGGAGTGTCTCTTCTCTACAATTCAGAATTGTGAATTCAATTTCTATACTTTATATTCTTTGAAAGGAAAGGAAAATAATCAAAGCCCTTGGCACTCCTTTAGCTACCTAGGTGATACCATGGGCCAGTCCCACAGAGGAGCACACATCTGATTATTGCTGGTGACCCATGAGGTACCTGTAGGGAATTAGAATCTGCCCAGGGCTTGGGGACTGAGCGCATGCAGCTGATGGTATCAGTTTTTCAGTCATTCAGGGGCATTTCAGGCCCATCCAGTCTCTGAAGACCTACCCAGAAGCATCCTGGCTACTTCCTGAGCACACTCTAGCCTTGGTTCACACTTACATGCTCCAGCCTTGTTCACACTCACACGCTCCAGCCTTGGTTCACACTTACATGCTCCAGCCTTGGCTTACATGATCCAGCCTTGGTTCACACTCACACACTCCAGCTTTGGCTTACAAGCTCCAGCCTTGGTTTACACTTACACTCTTCAGCCTTGGTTCCCACTCACATGCTCCAGCCTTGGTTCATACTTACACACTTCAGCCCTGCTTCACTCACACATGCTCCAGGCTTGCTTCACACTCACATGCTCCAACCTCAGTTCACACACACATGCTCCAGCCCTGGTTCACACTCACACGCTTCAACCTCAGTTCACCCTCACACGCTCCAGCCCTGGTTCACACTCACACGCTTCAACCTCAGTTCACCCTCACTTATTCCAGCCTTGGTTCACACTCGCATGCTCCTGCCTTTGTTCACACTCACGTGCTCCAACCCTGGTTCACACTCACATGCTCCAACCTTGGTTCTCACTCACATGCTCCAACCTTGGTTCACACTCACATGCTCCAGCCTTGGTTTATACTCACACACTCCAGCCTTGGTTCACACTCACATACTCCAGTCTTGGTTCACACTCACATGCTCCAGCCTAGATTCATACTGATTCTCCCTTCAGTCACATCCTTGACCATGTTGCCATCCTCTTCCCCTCAGAGGTCTGTCCCTCTTCAGCCCCTCCACTAAAACCTCTCCTAGAAGGAAAGCCCCATAATTCTGCGAGTATTCTGCATGTATGCCTCTGTGAGCCCCACTGTCCACTGTCCTGTCTCAGCTCTGAGAGTATGATAATGTTTTCATGCCGTGCCCCTGACAGGTGACTCTGAAGATTCACTGACAATGAGAAAATGCCCTTCCTCCATCCAGCTTCCAACACAACTAGAAGGAGGGCATATGGCCTATCAGCAAAGGCATAAGCACATTGGAATCCATGGCATAATACCAGCAGTGAAGGGGCATATCAGGTAAGTACAAGGAAGCCAATACAAAAAATTCTGAGCCCTCTGTGCCCATCACTCCTAGTCGTGTACCTGAGCCTCCCTGGTCATGAGTTAGGCATCGCCTGTGAATGGTTCCCACTTCAGAGGAGTTGGAGCTTGGGCTGGTCAGCAAGGCACACAACAGGACC
The DNA here is from genome assembly GCF_982192425.1 of Myodes glareolus. Lineage (NCBI taxonomy): Eukaryota > Metazoa > Chordata > Mammalia > Rodentia > Cricetidae > Myodes > Myodes glareolus. The sequence goes on from NC_142027.1 coordinate 9,503,549, forward strand.
ACTCTCAGTCTCACCAGGGCAGGTCCTTCTAGCTGGCTTGTCACCTCTCATGGACAAAGGATCACCACGGAAAGCTCATGGAGACAGCCAAAATCCTGGGGAATGACAGTTATGTGGGTTCTGCAGGGACTGAGACCCAGATTGGTGGGGAGGGGGAGAATGAGTCTTTAGGACACTTGATTAAACTGTGAAACAGGTCCCTCAGACAAGTCTCAGCAGATTTTGGCTCAGCAAATTGTCCAAAGGTTGCTGTGAGAATTGAATGTTATAATCTTGCAATACTTAGCTTTGTGTCTGGACATGGCACACATTAAATTATTGTTACCATTATTGCTATTTACGTTTGAGATAAAATCTTGCTTTGTTGCTCTGGCTTACTTAGAATTTGTTGGCCTCAGACTCAGAGGTCTGCTTGCCTCTGACCCCCCGCGCCCAGATCAAAAATGTGAGCCATTACTCTTGGCATGGTGCACGGTCTTTATCAACATGATTGAGCCACTTAAATTCACTCATCTTGTCACAGAGAAATCAAGTTTATATATTGTTTGACTTAAATGTTTATGTCCCTTCAGAATTTGTCATTGGAGGGTGTGTGTGTGTTTGAGAGAGAGAGAGAGAGAGAGAAGATCCTACAGGGCCCTACAGTCCACTAGAGAACGTAGGATGTAGGGCTGTGGTGGGGAGACCTTGCAGTACCCTGAAGCACAGGGAAGACCTGGGTTTAGCTTGAATAAAGTGGAGGAGTCAGGAGAGCTGGGACACCAGAAATGGTCTACTTTAGATTTTGTTAAGGACTGGTTTGCTGCGGGGTTAAAACAACTTCCTGGTGAGACTTGCGACCCTGCAAGGCCATCGTGAGAACCACAGCAGTGGCCCAAAGGAGGCAGTGGAACATGACAAGTGGTCGTATTTTCCATAGGATTTTCCAAGAGATGGGCTATGTGGTGAGAGAGGGTGGATTCCAAGGTGCTGGCTGACCACCGCTGAGCACACGATGACTTCAGGTTAGGGGTCACCTGCTGCTCCCACGATGTCACAACCTGTCTGTCCATTCACAGATCGGCTGATGTTCTTCATTTCTTCTAAAACAGCTGTGTCCCAGCATTTGGCTAAACTTCCCACTGTGAGTCCCGACTTTAATTTTTAAGAAAAAGTATTTTTATTTTGTACGTGTGGGTGTTTTGCCTGCATTTGTATCTGCGCACCTGGGAACGGGGGCTCTGGATGTTTGCGAGCTACCATGTGGGTGCTGGGAGTCAAACCGTTTCCTCCCCAAGAGCAGTAAATACTCTTAACCTCTGCGCCGTCTCTCCAGGCCCCCTGACGTTGAGCTTACAGCTTTTATGTCAGTTTCTATATGGTCTCGGATTATATTTGAAAAGAGAACGGATTTATTCAGTAAATATTTGCTAATATTTCAAGCCAGGAATCCGACGTACATGGAGTTTCAAAGATAAAACACTCCAAACTGGGAGAGAGCCAGCGACCTTAGCCTTGATCACACACAGACACAAACACAGGAACTGGAGCTGGAGCTCAGGAGGGTAGTCCTTCCCTAGCCTGTTCAAGACCCAGGGAACAATTGCCCAAAACAAGTACACGCACTCAGATGCAAATGCTGCTGGGGCCCTCTGTGGCACGGGCGTGTACAGTTGATTTGTGTCTCGCTTATAATTAAAAAGTGTGCGGCACAGTGCTTGTCTGTCGTGTGCAAGGTCCTGGGTTCCATCTCTAGTCTCACACACACACGCTCAGGCACACACACACACACACACACACACACACACACCCTCATTCACTTACATCACACACATGTGTGTGCGTGTGTGCGCACACACACACACACAATCTGAGAGTTTCACATGTATCACCTAGGGTCAGTCCTATTGACCCCTTGGGCAGGGAGGGGGCAGCCATCTTCTTGTGTGGAGTTCTTCATCCATTCCCTCCTTTTCCATGGACCCCCCCACCCCCCATAGAGTCCTGCACCCTGCAGCTGACTGCTCGGAGGGAATTAGGAGCTGCCGCTCTCCGATGGCAGTTTCTGGGCCCAAGATGGAGACAAGGCAGTCCTGCAATGGCCCCTCTCCCTCCGTCCTTCTTTCAGAGCTGAGCTCTGTGGTTTAGACTGCCAGTCTGGGAGCCGGTGTGCAGCCATGTGTGTGTGCTCAGACCCTGGAGGCTGTGGGCACTATCTGGGGCTCAGGCCTGAGTCGCTGAGCTTCTTAATTAGCCCCGGTGCCCAAGAAGCCCCATCTGTCCCAACACTTCGTGTTGCTCCAGCTCCCCACCTCCCTGCCGCCCAGACCAGGCAGGCTTCTCCTCCTCCCTGCCTTCCCTGGAGATGGTCCTTCCCTGAGAGCCTTGTCATGGAGCCACAGCCAGTTGTCACAGGTCTAGAGAAATTCTGTTCGCTCGCTCTGCCTGACAGACAGATAGGGACAGACGGCCAGGGCGACTTCTGCTGCTACTGGTGGACTTGCTCTTCACTGGCCTCATAGCCTGGAGTTGCTCTCCTCCGTTGTCTGGGACGGGCACAGTCCCCTGACCCAGATAATCCTAGTATACAGAGACCAAGTTCATCACAGAGGTAGTGGTTAGAGGTGACGGGTACCGATGGTGGGACTGTTCCCAGGGGTTCAGATGTGTAAAGCTTTTGTGGGTGCACCTGTACCCATCAAGCTGCTGGTGGCTGTTTGGAGAAGAGCAGGCCAGCACGGCATCATGCCTGGAGCTTTGGTGTTCTTGGTCCTTGTCACTCTGCTGTCTCCGTATCCCGTCTACCACACACCAAAGTGAAATGGGTGACCCAAGCCACCACTGTTTTATTAGCCCTCGTACCCGTGACTCTCTGAACCCAGGAAACGCTGAGCTGCGGGTCAGTCTTAGGGTCTCTTGTCTAACGACAGTCAGATGGTGGCCAGGACTAGAAACCAGAAAGCCAGGGCTACCGAAGCCGTCTGTATGTGTACACTCAGATGCCTTCCCAGGAGGCCTTTCGATGTGGAACTGTTCGGGCTTCTGTCTTAGTTCGGGTTTCTACTGCTGTGATGAACCACCGTGAGCATAAGCCACTTAGGTCGGAAAGTGTTTATTTCTGCTTCCAGCTCTCTAAGTCCATCCCTGAGGGAAGCCAGGACAGGAATTCAGGTAGGGACCTGAAGCAGGAACGGAAGCAGAGACCATGAGGAAGAGCTGCTTACTGCCTGCTCCACATGACTTGCTCAGTCTGCTTCTAGGACACTCATGGCCACCAATCTATGGTGGCCCACAGTGAGCGTTGTCATCCTACAGAGCTCATCAATCAAGAAAACACCCCACAGGCCTGTCTGTCCACACGGCAATCCACTGGGGACTTTTTCTCAATTGAGGTCCCCTCTTCCGAAATGACCACAGTCTGTATCAAGTGGACATAAAACTGGTCGTTACAGCTTTCTTACAGCGCGTCTGTCTCTCAGCCCTTTCAGGGTACCAGTGTCCCAAGGGCCAGTATGGGGGCCACAGCACTTTGGATGACTCTGCTCCAGGAGTCCTGCACCTCACCCGGCTCAGACTGTCGGCTGCAGGTGAGACACAAGCATGCCTGACTTCAAGGCGGATGGGCAGACACCGCTCCCCGTGGGAGAAGTGTGGGCTCCATTATAGAAGATCGGGTGCTGACAATCGCATCTACATGTATAATAACATACCATGTTTATACACGTGAATAGTTATGCATGCAAATAGACGTATGTGCAATTCTGCATGACTTCATATACTGCATGCTAAGTCAAACAGAAAGTTTCTGGAGCTGCATGCCAATCAACCCCAGTGCTCTGGGAGTGGAGGCAGGAGGAGCAGAAATTCTGAGTCATCCTTAGCTGCACAGGGAGTTCAAGTCTAACCTGGGCTACATGACAATCTGTCTGGAGAAAAGGAAAGCAAAGCAACTTCCTCTGCTGTTCGGTCTGTTGTGGTGAGGGGAGCCGCCTTTCTTCTGACGACTCTCATGGAGTCAAATGTTTCCCTGTGTGACCCTGGAACTGAACTGGGAGGCCTCTCCTCAGAAACCTGCCAAGTGCTGTTGAGGGATAAGCCATCAGGTTCCGTTCCTTTTGCTGTAGCTTAGCAATATTGGCGAATGTGTGGCTGTGGACCCAACTAACCTTTCTTCCTGTTTTCTTGATGGAGAAGCTGAGGCTCTGAAAAGACCTCCAGGGCCCAGCCAATAGCAAAACGAGGAGTCTGTATTTGTGGTTTCCATACTACAGCCTCCCCAGGATCGCTGGGAGCAGAACCCTCAGGGATTCTGAAGGGTCCTCAGGACTCTCCTGTAATTCCTGGATGCTGGTGACAATCCAGAGGCCCTACAGAGCTGAGGGCAGCTTACTCTCTTGCTCTGAGGCTTCCAGGGGCTGCTAGCACCAGCAAGAACAAACACAAATCTGCAGGACGGTCGGGGCCCTCCGCGGTGAGACTAGTGCATATGTACACGTGTACATACCACCCCACAAAGACAAGCCAGTGCTGTGTGGAGGCTCACAGGCATTTGGAAAAGATAATGCCTTCTGGAGAGGACACAGGCCACCCACCCCCAACTCCACCCTGTTCCCTGAAGGTCTCTGCAATTGTCACAATGGAGAGAAACCCCTGCTCTGAAATTTTCTTTGTTCACGGGAGCTGAGGAAGAATAGCTGCCGCTGACTGGACTGACAAGAGTGATGGGCGGAGACACAGGCTGAGGAGGGTGGAGAAGTCTTGGGGAAGTTTCCATATGTGGGCAGTTTCTGAAAAGACTCGGATCCAACTGCGCTCTTTTGGACCTAGCTTGTTCCTTGCCGATCCAAGAGGTCTCAAGTGGCCCATAAAATTTTTTACTCCATTTTGTCTGCTCGTGGATACCGTGACCTAATGTGACCCAGTCAGAGAGCTGTTTGGTAATGTTTTCAGATGGGACCAGAATGGCCTGGACTATGGCTGAACTGACAGTGTTTGCTTTAATCAGGAATGATGGCTTCTGGTGGGAGTCAGAGGCAGGTGGTGCAGGGAGCCGGTGACCTTTGTCACAGTGCAGTGACGTCTGTAAAATTCACAGCGGTTCCTTCCAACTCTTCCCGGACAAGCAGGAGGGACAATGAATGTCTGGTGGGCTGCAAGGAATGATGGGAATCGTGTCTTATTTTTAGGCTTGAACTCAGGCAGGGATGTGTATATGGTGAAGCATGGTTTACTGCCGTCGTCTGAAAATATTTTACTCTGTTATTATGGTTGAATAACTCAGATAAATAGGTGGAAGTAAATGAAAATGATAGTTTCCTTTTCATTTCTGTTGCTCTAACAATATGTGAGACTGAACAACTGATAAAGAAGAGAGGTGATTTTGGCTGATTGTTATAGAGCCTGAAAAGTTCAAGGTCTGTTAGCCACCTCTCATGAGGGCTTCATGTTGCTTTAGACAAGGGTGTGAAAGCAAATGGCATCATGCAAACAGAGGAGAGGGGGCCGACTCCTGCTCTGCCTTGTTCATAACGAGAAAATCGTGACTGTGTTATAAACGCTCCCCCTCGGTGACCTAACCACTTCCCACCAGACCTCTCCTCCCAACCTGCTGCAGTTAGGAATTAAAGCTTGGAATAGGCTCAGATGGGGGTCAGCTGTGTCCACGGCACAGCAGCCCAGATGTTCCTGGCTCTAGAAGGAGATGCGTTTCTGAGTTTTTGACTTTCCCTTGTTTGGTTCAGAAGCCCCCTCCACCCCAGGAAAAGAGTCCATGCAAAAATCCTAGTTTCCAAAGTAGTGCTTAACTCTTAAACAGAGACGGAAAAATAAGCTAAGACAAACATGTCAGTGGTGTCTGAGAACTGGAAACAGCACCACAAACAGTGGTGGGAAGGAGTAGAAGGTGGGTGGTGGTCAGACACAAGGAGACACAAAGATGCACTGGGTCAAAAAGCCATGGCAGGATCATGAAAGCCATCAATATCAAAATAGAGTCACTTGAATAAAGCGGCAGGGGTGGGGGGTTAGGATGAAAGGGTCTAGTGTACGTGTTCATGTTCCTGGCAGTAGGACTGTCCACACCGGGCACCCTCTGCTGTCCATCATTCCTTGGCTTCTGTTTCTTGGGGCTTTCATCGTGTGGGGATCCCATTACCTCTGCTAGGCTCAGGTTGCTCCTTCACAAAACTGTCATCTTTCATGCCAACCCAGAGGAATCTGAAAGCACCAACGTTTTTCAAAATGCAGCACAGTTTGGCTCTCTTTGGCTCTCCTTTGTCATGTGCAACTCTGCCCTTGAGTTGACCTCTCATCATAACAATAGGCTCACAGAGTATTTTTCAAGACTTATCTCATTCTTAATCATATGTATGCACGTGCATCTCTGTGTGGGAGTGTGCACATGAGTGCAGTTGCCCACGGAAACCAGAAGGAGGTACCAGGTTCCCTGGAGCTGGAGGTACAGGTAGCTGCATGCTATGCAATGCGAACCGGAAATCCTCCTCTGGTCGCCAGGTCCTCTGTAAGAGCTGGATGTGCTCTTAGCTGCTGATCCACACTCTGGCCACATCATCTAAAAAAAAAAAAACCTATGGACTGATTATCTTTGTAAATAAAATCAATATTGTTTGTTCTCTCATCTCCAGATATTTTACAGAAACATCACAAGGGGGTTCTATTCTCATGCTCTGAGTAGATATGGTCTATGATGGCGAGGAGGGAAGGACAGCTGTGGCAACCATAGTGAAGGACAGCTGGTTACATTACACTGGCATCCAGAAAGCAGTGAGCAGAGCCAGGGCTGGGACCAGGCTATAACCTATCAGCCCCTTCCCCTCAGATACTCGCCACTTTCTGAAGGTTCCAGAATCCTCCCAAACAGCACCACCAGCTGGGGCCCAAGTGGGAAACATTTGGCATTCAAACCATAAAACAAATAAACAGTGGACATTATAAAATTAGTGTTTTTACACTCTTTTATATGGAGATTTCCCTTTTAGGCGGAGAGTCACAGAGCTAATGGTTTCTAGAAGGTGATGGACACATACAAAGGGATTAGGAATCAGAGCAGGGGAGGGTCCTTCTGCTTGCCATCTACTGGGTAAGAACTTGGCTGTCCCTGTCTTTAGTCCATGACCTGCACGCAGATGTGGAAATGAAGGTGACAGACAGGAGGAGCCCCTAGCACCAGAGACCTAGCCAAGATGGAGGATCTGGATCCTATTTAGCTTGAGGTGTGGGTAAAAAGAAAGAGAGAATATTTTGAAAGCTGATAATGCATAAATTCCCAAAGAGATACTCTTTCAAAAGCCTGCTGATTAAGGCATTTATCAGAGGGGGGAATGTCTTAGCAGAGATATGGAGCAAGTCTAGCTATAAATCTGCTTCCTAGTGTTTGGGTCCAACTTAGAAGAGGGTGCAGTCGGTAGGACAGAGTTCCCGACTCATGACCTTCAGGCAGGTACCCCACCCTGACAGGGATTGGCCTGATCATCTACAAAATGAGGAGCATGTGCAATCAGCATTTCTGGAGGTCCCAGTCCGGTCATCCGTGCCTTTTATTATCTTATAAATGAAAACTTTCCAGCTACTCTTTTATGGCTTATAAGTTAGATTGATACTATCAAATATTAATATCATAACAATAAACTTGTTCTGCTTGAAAGTCACTGAAATCATGTTGGGGTAGGATACTTTCCTTGATGAGAGGGTAGTTTCTTGGTGGTCTTTAGACTAAGGCTTCATATTTTATCTGTTCATGTGTGTACATGGAGATGTCAGAGGACAGTTTTCAGGAGTCAGGTCTTTTGTGCCTGGGACTAAACGCAGCCTGTCAGACTTGGTGGCAAGCATCTTTACCAGCTGAGTCAGACTTTTATGGGAATGGAGTGAGGGTAGCAGGGCCCGAAAGTGTGGGAGGTGTCCTTGGTGCTGAACCATGAGCCTTGTGTTGTATGAACATCCCTGCTTTGATGAGATGCACACACAGGAGGAAGGAATTGAGAGCAAGAGAATGGAATTCTTGGGTTGTTGTTTGCCTTGTCTTTGGAGACATACATGGGTTGTCCTGAGCAGAGAAACCCAAGAAATAACAGTATTGCTAAAGTGACAGCAGCAGCAGCAGCAGCAGCAGCAGCAGCAGCAGCAGCAGCAGTGCAGCCCAGGGGATAGACAGTGTCTGAAAGACCCGAGGCTTCCTGGTGCTAACATGGTGTTGATCGGTCTACATGCGTCCCTGCTTTGTTATCACCTTGTGTAAGGAGCTTTGGCTCGGGTGTTAAGTCCTTTCCAAAAGAAAAAGAACCTGATAGGATTTCTGAGTGATGAGTATCTAAAATTATTACTATTAACCGATCTTGTTCAGAAAACATGATATAAAGCATATGCAGCCTTGTATCATTGATTATATTGTGTTGTATCATATTTATCAGATCATATCATACTCAAATCTACTAACCCAAATGTTTTTTATTAATTCACTCAGAGCACTTACTGGGTGCTTTTTATGTACTGAGAAATGATAAACATTATTTCTAAATTTGGAGTATTGACACAATGGTCGCCCTGAATCTTGTTGCATACACGTTGGTCCCAGGGAACTGTGAAGGACTAAATATAACAAATTGTTTGTCTGTGTTTGACATTTATATTTAGCTAACTGCCAGATTAAAGAAGTGCTGTTTTTTGAAGCCTCATTTGTTAAATCACCATGAGGTTTCCATTGCAAATTTCTCAATAAAAATGTCATCACACCTAGGGGATGGGAATGAAGTCTTCTTCATTTGTCCCTGTTACAGGGCCATGTGTGGCTTGTAGCGTGTACTCAGCAGTGGAGAGGATCACAGCTTTCCTCTTTACAAACGGTCCCCTCTCCCCTCTTCCCTCTGGCGCACTTCTCCGAAGCATCTCTGGTTCAAACACAACGCCTTCAGGAAAACTGCTTGACCCCAGCCACAATGGGCTCCTCCTCTGGAGCCCCATCCGGAGAAGTTCAGTTAGTATGTTAACCAATCTTTAGCTGTGCTCTTCCCGTGCACTTAGCTATGACTGGTGAAGGCGTCCCTGTTTTCCTGCTGTTGTGTGCTCTTCTCAGCTGCTTGCTTGCCCGTCTCTAACAACCATCCCTGTGTGTTTGGTACAGCTCTGGGCCAGCCTAGAAGTGAGAGCATCCGCTGTGGTGAGATCAGAGCGTAGAGAACCCACTGCTGTCCTCTGGCCCATGGTTTTTGCTTCTGGTGTCAATGACCCATGGCCAACTGTGTGTGGTCAAAGAACACGAAATGGAAAATTCCAGTCGCAAACAATTCCTAAGTTTGAAATAACTTTTATTGTGCTGTATAGTTGTATTTTTTTGTGGTTTGCTATTAGTTGTTGCTAACTTTCAAGGTGTCTAATTTATCGACTGAAATTAATTATAATTGTAGTTTACTATTGATTGTTGCTAACGTTCACTGTGTCTAACTTATTGGCCGAACTTTATCGTGCGTCTCACGTGTAGGAAAAATAGCACTGTCGGGTTGGGGTCTATCTGCAGGTGCAGGCTCTGCTGGACGACGAGTGTGAAATAGAGTTTGGACAGAGATGTGTTCAGCAGCAGGGTGTGGGTGAGGAGAGGAAGTGAATCTCCATAGAGTCATGGTGACACACTAGTCCCCAGCAAGAACAATTTGTGGCATGTGAGAGACAACTGTGACCTGGGCACCCGGACAGAGCATTTCAGTGGAAACCACCTTGTCCCCTCTGGTCAAATGTGTGGTGCTTGCCAGTCCCAGAAAGGTGGGTATAGTCACAGAATTATGGGCGGGGTCAAAGAGCAGTGGGTGGGGCCAGCACTCTGAGATATCCTGCCAGTAGCTGTGGGACTCTGGAGAGTGCACAAGGCAGCCACTGGCCCTTCTACCAGTCCTGGACAAACGAGAATAGATACAAGTGCCTTTACAGACTGAGCTTCGCTTGCCTGTCCTGCAGGGATGTCAGAGAGAAAAGATGTTGTTTCCAGGAAGATGTACTTAAAATTCAAAACCCAATCCATTTTGAAGTCACACGGATGGCAGTGAGCTGCTGGCTTGGTTCTCCCAGCCTCTAAACTTCCACAAAACAGGTCAACTCACAAAAGAGTTTAAGTGCATAGCCTTCACACTTCGTTCTCTAATGCCAATATTCTCAGTGACCACTGTGACATTTAAACAGGAGTTTGGTGGGGGACAGAGAGCAGGCCAGGCTGCTGGCCTCCTGGCCCCATCTTTGAGCACTCTTTGTTGTTTTTCACATGGCAGGAATCAAATGCTCCCTGGTTAGCCTTTTATTCTACTGGGCTCCTTCGGGTCAAACTTTAAGAACTTTCTCCTCTGCTTCTGGAGAGGTGTGGAGACAGAGGGACGGAGGGAGGAATGTACGGAAGGGGCAGGCTGTGGAGGCAGATGATGTCCAGTGACGGGTGGCCGGGCTGTGTCTTGCGGCCGCGTGTCCGGCAGAAGGCCGGCAGGAGAGCAGCATCAACAGAGGCATCTGGTCCCCCAGCATGGAGCAGCGGCCGTGAACCGTGGCAGATGCAACCTCAGCTGTGATTGGGCACAAGGCATCAGTGTCCAAGCCCGGGTCACGCGCCGGGCCCATTTTAACTGTGACAGTGCGGTGTCAAACTGCCATTCTTTCTTTCCTGTTTTTTTTTTTTTCCTCTGAAATCTGCCAGCTCTTGGAATCAGCCTAGACCAGGCCCCTCGGGTTCCCAGGCTGGAGGAAGCAAGCAGGGAAGGTATTGAGTGACATCCAGAGAAGGACAGACACGGAGGAGGGGGACTCGGAGAGCTGGGGGCCTCTGGGCAAGATGTGAGAAGAGGAGCATTGGGGTTGACTTCCTGAGACTCAGGTGCAGCGTGAGGCTGCTCAGGGCATGCTAACGCTTGGCTGCGTGGACAGCAAGCGTACACAGGATCTCCCGAAACCTTGGGAGATTCCTCAAAGAGACTTCAAAGAAAACTGGTGGTGTCGAGTGTTTTAAAAACTGTGGGAGAAACCCTACGAATGTGTATGCAGAGTGGGAGGCGCAGTGCCTGGCAGAAGAGAACTTGGTTCTCCCGCATCCACCTGCCCTCCCCTCTGGCATGGTTGTGGTGAGCTGGTGGGGCAGGCACATTTCTGGAGCTGGTGATATGGGTCTGGTTGGTAACAGCCCCTATCTCTCCCTTTCTGTGGGTATAGAGCCCTGACACTGTGTCTTAGAACAGACATCTGTTTCCTACCAGATAGGCGTCCTGTCTCTACTCCAAAGTCTCCCCAGCTCGTCAATGCCGTGGTCCTTCTCCCTGCCCCCATCCTTTCCTTTACTGGGTGGTTTGACTTTCTTCCTGGGAGTAGTTTTGTAATTTCTCCTCTGCCTCCCTCTCTAGCCTTTTTCGACTCCAACAAGGTGGGGGCCACTGCCTTTACATCCCAGCCTTTCTTGGTTAAACACACACACGGCCTGCACTTTTACACAAACGTAAACCATATCGGTACACCGTGCATGCAGTCTGGGCTCAGACTCTGTCTGGATCTGAGGAGGGCTTTGTGTCCCCGATTCACAAAGCAAGACAGATGTTAGCCCAAGGTGCCTTTCTGCTCCAAACCTCTGGCCTCTGATTAACTGCCACCACACCCGATGCTTCCAGAAGCCTGATTCCCGCAATATCCTGGGGCCTGCACGGACTTCGGAGGACCTGTTCTCAAGTTGTTGCGGGGATCTACCGTATGATGACAATTAGGAGCAGTTAGTGTGCAGATGAGGCCCGCGAGTGGCAGGTGGCAGGAACGGGCCTCAATTAACTAACAGACACCAAATCCCCTCCTAATGAGGCTGGGCCACCCAGATGAACCAGGAAGCATGTGTCACTGACAGCAGTGAGGATTTGTGCTGGAGGGGGTGGGGGAGAGAGGCCGGTCAACAGGTACCTGGGGCAGCGACAAAGATGCCCCCTTCTGCTCAGAAGGCTGGTTGGGCAGCCACAGAGGTCAGCGGACGGAAGACAGCAGGATCCTGGAGCCAGAGGAGTGTGGGTGTCTGTTCTGTGACTTTGAGTGGTTGGCTCCCTTTGGCTAGTTGTCTCAATGTCTTTCGGTGAATTAGAATTGCTCTAAGAATACGTGGTCCACAGGATGTGGCCAGCCAGAGGCAAGGTAATGAGCATCAGAAGTGTAACAAAGGGCTGTGGTCTTGGGGAGAAGTGAATTCCAAATCAGACACCGGAATGACGCTACATGTTGGACTCCGTAGTTAAGAGCCAGTGGCCATTTCCATTGCAAATCTCCTGGGGGGGGCACATGGTGTAAATTCATCACTTGTCTAGTTTTGTGTGGTGTGTGTGTATGTGTGTGTGTGTGTGTGTGTGTGTGTGAGAGAGAGAGAGAGAGAGAGAGAGAGAGAGAGAGAGGAGAGTTTAAAAAGTGAAATGTTGGCATATACAGGAACTTTGCATTTTTTGATTCTTTTATTCCAAATGGTGCACCAGAACAGTTTGATGCTTACAGGAGCCAGATGTACCACAAAGGTTCTCCTAGTAGCTGAAACAGATCAGAACATGGGCTCTTCACTCCTCATCTTACCGATGTGTGCACGGTAGGCTCAACACCTGCTCTTTCTGGGGGTGCAGCTTTGTGCTGTGCACAGCCCCTAATTATAAAGTCATATTATAATTGATATGTGAGTTGGAGCTGGGCTTGAAGCTGGTTCTTTGCAATCGGCACCCTGTGCTCTGCTTCCTTCACTCTTCCTTGAGGCACAAAAATGACATGGAAGAAGTTCAGTGCTTTAAAATGAGGCACAGAACCAAGACTGGGGATATGGCTGCCCCTTTGCCCACCTGTGATGGTGTTTGGATAATATTACATACCATATGTGGTAGGCTACGGAGCCCAGAAACAATGGAGTAAGTCAAGAAGTCACCAGGGACCACGCACAGCTTCCCTTGTCTTTTACACCCAAGGAGTAGGGAATGTTTCATCCTTCCCCTAACTTCATTGTTCTAACAGCAAATGTTGCTGAAGGGAGTCTCCCGAGAAAGGGGGATGTTTGCTATTTTAATGCATCAACTTTACCCCATCAACTTCATCGCTACATTGTAGTCCCATGGCCTGGAAAAGTGAAGTCTACTTAAATCCTGTGCAGGTGCTGTACCTTTCTTGAGCATAGTGTCCTTAGGTGTCCTCCCTGTCCTGTAAGGGCCGCCCAGCAATGTCCACTACTGTCGTAACACTGACAGATTTTGGTGTCTTTTCCCTCGTCCCTTCTTTTTTTGCTTCCTGCCTGACCACTCCTTTCTCCTCTTGGACAAGGCTCTGTTCTACAATGGCCCTAAGTCAGTTTGGCTTTCCCCTTCTGGAAAACTCTGTGGAAAAACTTCCCGTCTTTCACAGAGGTAGCTGATGTCTTCCAACCCAGCTGAGAGCTGACGGAATCTCCTGTCCTCTGTGTACAAGGGGTGAAGATGGCTTTGTAAGAACACATCTTACGGAGCAGACGAACAGGACGCAGACAGTGACATATCAGCGTGGTATCTAGAGGTTGAAGCAAGGACTCCAGGGTAAAGAACATATTAGGAAGACGATTCTGGGAAATATTGTAGCGGGGTAACTCTTGCAAGAGAAGTAAACCCAGTTTGAAAAGTGGGCTATCAGACTAGTCACAACCACAAAAAGTCAGTGTCCTGGGGTCCTCTGTGGGACAGTGAGTGACGACCAGGCAGGGGCAAGGCAGCTGGGCTCCTCCCCACCATTCATCTGAGAACGTGAGCACTTTAACACATCTACATTTACTGTATGATCAGGCCGAGTGTAGCCTCACGGCCCGCTGTGGTTTAATGCGGTTTGTCCCCAAGTACATGTAAGCTGGCGTGTTGATGGTACATGGGTGGAAGCTTTGAAAGGTGAAGCCCAAGGGGAGGCCACTGAAGGTGTGGCCTTGTTTCAGGGTCTCGGCCTCTCTGTCCCCCTGAGGTCTCACCCTCTGAAAGCTGTCCTGCGAGGTGATGTGAGGCTCTCACCAGAGCAGAACTAATGCTGTCACCATGCCCTTGACTCTCAGATCTCTGAGCTCAGGAAAGCTGTTTCCTACGTAAAGTTAGCTTGTCTCATCCTAGAGATAGGAAAATGGATCACACATCGTCAGAACACTCTCAAGACAGCAAGGATAGTGACTAACAGGACATTGGCAGCAACCACTGCTTCTGGCTTCCAGGTTCCTCACCTGGCTTCGTTCTTCTTTTGTACAGTGTCAGTTCTGGAGCGGTGTGGATATTGGAGGCGTAGAGGAGGAGAGTAGACAGCAGAGATGGGGGAGCAGTAAGAACCAACACAGTATCTGCGTGGGTCACACAGGCTTAGGAAGAGAGATAAAATAATGGCAGCTCTCTAAAACAATTAAATATGAACAAATGAATAAGTCTACCTCATTTCTCCTTGCTCATGCTTGTGGATGGGCCCAGTCCTGTGGTCTATGGGTTTCTTTTCATGGTTAGCTAATTTTTATGACTGAATTCATGCATAGTTAAGTGATAAATGTTAACCCTGGGAAAGGATTCCAAAACCTTCCCAGCCATGTATTTAGGATTTCTGTTGTTTTGCAGATGACAACTTTGAAAACTCAACTGCTCGACATCCCAAGGCGTATGGTGCGTGGGGTGACCCCAAGTACAACTCAACTGTTCAACACCCCGATGCATATGGTGCATGGGGTGACCCCAAGTACAACTCAACTGTTCAACACCCCGATGCATACGGTGCATGGGGTGACCCCAAGTACAACTCAACTGTTCAACACCCCGATGCATACGGTGCGTGGGGTGACCCCAAGTACAACTCAACTGTTCAACACCCCGATGCATACGGTGCATGGGGTGACCCCAAGTACAACTCAACTGTTCAACACCCCGATGCATACGGTGCATGGGGTGACCCCAAGTACAACTCAACTGTTCAACACCCCGATGCATATGGTGCGTGGGGTGACCCCAAGTACAACTCAACTGTTCAACACCCCGATGCATATGGTGCGTGGGGTGACCCCAAGTACAACTCAACTGTTCAACACCCCGATGCATACGGTGCATGGGGTGACCTCAAGCACTTCCAGCCTGCGTCTGTCAGGCTAGTGTGTCACAGGCAGAGCTACGCCTAACCAATACGAACTTTGCTTTCTTTTCTATACCTTTAGTTCTATGGTAACTCACTTCTCTTGCCCTCTGAACCTAGCTTGGTTGGCTTGAAATTCAACTTAGCTTAGGTTGCTTTGTAGCCTAAGGGCTTCTTCCAGCCAATGGTGTGAGGTGAAAGCCAAGCAATTATTTCTCCGAGGATGGGGATTGTGATGGCTGACCTTGGCTTTCAACTTGACTACATCTAGAATCAATGAAAACCCAATTCTTGATCACTCATGTGAAGGATTTGCTTTTATTTTTCCTGAGACAGTTTCTCTGTGAAGCCTTGGCTGTCTTGGAACTCGCTCTGTGGACCAGGCTGGTTTTGAACTCACAGAGTTTCTCTTGCTTCTGCCTCTCAAGTGCTGGGATTAAAGGCATGTGCCACCACCCCTGATCGTGAAGGATTTTTTGATCAGATTATTTGAAGCAGGAAGACCTACCCGAAATCTGCGTGGCACCTTCTGAGGACAGCCCAAATAAAAGAATGTGGAAGAAACTTGGCTTTTGCTTGCTTGCCCTCCTTCTTGCTGGCAAGTTCATCAAACCTGCTGGGACAGCATTCCTTCACCAGTATTAGAACCAGCTTCTTTGGGATCCTTGCATGGAGCTCAGCAGCTCTCCAGGAATCTTCCAGGCCTTTAAATCCAGATTGGGACCTCTAAGACATTCAGTCTCGTGGGCTGAACAATCACTAGATTTTCATCCTGATCAGTGAGAAACAGTCATTGTTGGGCTACTTGGACCACATTCTGTAAGAAAATCTGACACGGAAAGTCCCTTCTGTATATGTCTTGTTTTTGTTGATGGTTAACGAATAAAGCTGTTTTGTCCAATAGCTTAGCAGAGTAAACCCAGGCAGGAAATCCAAACAGAGAGACAGAAAGAGGACAGAGTCAGGGAGACGCCATGTAACTGCTGAAGCCCCAGAACCTTGCTTGGTAAGCCACTGCCTTTTGGCGGTACATAGATTACTAGAAATGGGTTAATTCAAGATGTAAGAGCTAGCAAGGAATATGCTAAAGTCATTGACTAAACAGTGTTGTAATTAATATAGTTTCTGTGTGATTATTCAGGTCTGAGCAGTCGGGAGACGAACAAGTGGCCTCCATCTACAGAAATCTAATAAATTCCCTTTTTAGTGAATATTCATTCTGTCAGCTCTGTTTCTTTAAAGGACCCTGACTGACACAGGGATGAAGGTGACTGATGATGCCCAAGTTCTGCTCATTTCCATGGTGTAAATATCCCCACTAGGGCTGATTTTGAATCCCAGCTGAATGTCACTAAACTCAGCTGAGAAGACTCTCTAGCTGTTACTAGGGCATATTTGCTGGTGACACCATTTTTACTACAGGGCCAGGTTTCACCTGCTACCGCTTCCTTCCCTCGACATTCAGAACTCCAAGGCTCACAAAACCTGGGGATGACATGTCTCTGAGTCCTAAGCCTCTGCAGATCCTTCCATTCTCAGCTCTTCATCCCTCTGACACTTCCGCAGGGAGGCTAGACCCTTCCATAAGCATCCATTACGACAGCTGTCCTTCAGGAGGAAGGATAAGGTTATGAGTTATCTACCTTTCTCTCTGCCTGTGGTCACCAAAGGGTACTGCAATCGGTCAGCCTGGTCCCTTTCAGCCTGCTTGAGATTTGTAAAGGGTCTTAGAATTCTTTCTAAGTCTTCTGTAAGGCATGTCTCTCCTCTGGACCCCACTGGGATGGGGCTGAGATGTGAGGCGACAATACTCCTGCTTTGACTCTACTGGCTTGTTGACTTCCAGCCAGGACCACACCTAGGAACCCACTCAGAGAAACTTTTCTGAAACTTGTCTCTCCCCTGTCCAGCTTTTGTCACAGACTGCACTTCTTTGTCAGGGTTCTTGCCTCATTCTTTTACATCCCTTAGCTATCTCTCCCTGAACTCTGTGAGAGAGCAGGTCCGTGCAGGCTTGCTGTGGCATTACTGAGACCTAGCACAGTGCCTGGAATTTTGAAAGAATATTTTTGTTGAACGATCTGTAGAGTCCCAAGGTAGAACAGAGCTCCATAGGGTGAGAAAGAGCAAACTTGCTGGCTTGGCTATCTCATCTTCTTATATAGCGGCCAATACCGTTATGAAGATTCCGTGTCCATGATGTCATCTAATGTAGCCCAGTGCCACTATGAAGTACTGATTCTGCTTCCTGTGATGTTTAATATTCATTGTCAGCTGGAATCTAGAATTACCTTAGAGGCAAATCTCTGGCAAGTCTGTGAGGGATTTTCTAGACTGTGTTAATGGAGGTTAATTGCGGTGGAACCATCACCCTAAATATGGGTGGCATCCTTCTGTGGGCTGTGGTCCTGGACTGATCAAAATGGAGAAAGTGAGTTGGGCTTCATCCCTCTTTGCTTCCTAACTGTGGATGCTTCAAGCTCCTGTTGTCATGGCCTCCCACCATCATGGACGGTACTCTCAACCTGTGAACCAAAGCAAATCTTCTCTTCCTTAAGCTGTCCTTGTCTCAACAAGAAAGACAGCTAGGGCACATCCCAGGGCCCCCGCCCCCAAGAGCCCCTTTGAAAGCCTCCCATGTCTCCACCTTTACAGTCACCCCACCATTTGGCTTTAGGTGCAGTTGCTTCTAGCTCTGGAGATGGGTGCTGAACCTCCACCAATGAATGTTTTCCCGTAGCTCTCAGGCTGACCTAGTAGACCGGACCATGGACTGATGGAGAAGGACCGGGCAGCTGGGGAGGACCTGAGCTCAGAGCAGAGGGCCAATCTAGCTCAGAGCTAAACGGAACTTGGGTGATGATGGTCCCCAAGAACACATTTGCTCAGTTTCCCTGTGGACTCCCAGTCTTGCTAACAGGTGTCTGTACTTCCTCTCTACTGTCTGTCTGTTCAAGGCTTCAGAACACCCTTCAGAAACATGTTTTTAAATTAAATTTTCAAAAAAGTATTTATTCCCCTGTGTATGTCTACACATACGTGTGTGCACAGATGTGTGTGACCTCGAATACCCATGGAGGTTGGAAGACAGCTTCGTGGAGTTGGTTCTCTCCCTCTTCCTTGGCACGGGTTTTAGGAAATTGAACTCAGGTTGTCAGGCTAGCGAGCAATCACCGTTACCCACTGAACCGTCTCACTAGCCCTTAAATTAATTTTTAAAGTTAGCATACAAAGTAACGGGCTCCATTATTACATTTTGTACAAATACGCCATTATGCTTTCTTATTCATTTTCCACACAGCGCCTCTCTGTCCACGTCGTCTCCCTCTTGCTGGTCCCCTTTCTCTTCCCAAATTCAAGCCCTCTGCTTCTGTGTTTATCTCATTCCCCCACTTGAGATGTCTCCTTTCCCAAATACAAGCCCTCTGCTTCTGTGTTTATCTCATTCCCCCACTTGAGATGTCTCCTTTCCCAAATACAAGCCCTCTGCTTCTGTGTTTATCTCATTCCCCCACTTGAGATGTCTCCTTTCCCCCTCCCGGTCCCCGCTCTGTTCCCCATGCAACACTGCATATGAGAGGAAACGTGATATTTTCTGAATCTTGTTTTTTTTGCCATGATGACCTCTGGCTCCACCCATTTTCCTGTAAAAGGCATGGATTTTTACATGATTTTATTCTTTATGACTGGATAAAATTCCACTACAAATATGCACATTTTCTTTATCCACTGAATCATATTTTTAAATATGAAAAGTCCAAAGAAAGCAATGACATTAAAATACAGCAATGAACATACATTTAAAAATGCCTGTGATAATAGTTGTGCATTTCTTTGAGGACACATTGCATAGCAAGGGCTGAAGGCAATTTTGGCGTGTGTGATTCTGAAATTTGGTGACTGTAAACGGGATCCACAGAGGGCCCCCGTGTGATACCACGACAGATACCAGCAGTTCTGAACTGTGAGACAGGCGCAGCGGTGCAGGGGACTCATTTGCTTCCGATTAAAACTTTCAGTAGGAGATGAAGGTACAGATGAGAGTCTCCGTCTGAGGAGCCTGGGTTCTCATGTTCACTGAGTCAGGCGCAGACCCACAGGGAGCCGAGCTTCCGGGGTTGGGGTGACAGAGCTGGGTCCAAGTTTCATCTCGGCACGGGCTGGTTCTACATATGTGCGGATGTGTCTGTCACTCTGGGTCTATCTGCTGGTCAAAGAATCCTGTCGTGGCAGCTACTTAGTGGGTTACAGCCAAATAGAGCCATGTGAACATCCTTTGTTCTTAATTACTAGGGAAGGCTTACTCTGTCCGTGTTGAAGAAGACTAAAAACTGAATCACTGTTCAAGCATCGTCTACCAACTTTCCACCAAAATGTCTGAACTCACCACCAATGCACTCCCAGCCTATGTTATAGGCTTACAATGAATGCCAGGGAAGCCCTCACTCTCCCTGACTTTAAAAAAAAAATCTGGGAGGGAGCTGTAAGATTCTTGGCACCAAAGAAAGAGATGCTGTGCTTAATTGCTGGGCTCAGGCTTGGCTGACAGATACTTACCTGTCTCCACGTTGTTGCTGGCCCAAAGTCACCCGTTAAACGTGTTTTCTCAGACACGGGCTGATAAGTTAGCTTCCGGATCCCCCAGCTAATTAGGCATCATGAGTTGCAGCTAATTTGGTGGAAAACATTTCTCAACTTAATGACATTTATGGGCAATTAGGCAGCTCTGGAAGGCGACACGCACACACATTTCAGCCTCTTCCCAGCGCTTAACAAGGAGCCCCTCTTCCCTGGCTGGAGATTTCTCATTCTCTGAGGAATATGTTCGATACAGACACCACGGGTCTCCTTGTTACGCTAGAAACCAGCGGTTGTTTGCACGAAAGGAGCTATCCGCTCAGTAATGAGGTGCAGCCGGAGGTAAAATTACATTTGGTGGAGGCTTTTGTGTTCTGTAGCTGGCGACACCGGGCAAGAATTCCGGAGCTGCGTGTACGGCTACAGAATCACATCACGGATCAGTGTGCCCTGGATACACACTTTGTAGCCTGTAGTTAGAAAAGATTTCTGTCTTCGGTGTCAACCCATGTAAAACACAGCTAAAGATTGGCAGGCAGCGCTCTTCCAAACTGTACACTCCTGCTCAGAGCACTTCGTCGGCCAGTCAAATGTTCTCAGTGTGCCCTTGGTCACATGCGCTGTGCCTTCTCTTATATACGTGGTAGTCCGGTTTGAGGTCAGCTGGGGAGGAGAGGCGTGGGCGTCTCCTGTACTTCAGTCTTCATTCGGCAGTTCAGACATCATCCCACCCACCCTCTCCTGTCTTACCCAGCATCCAATTCTGCAAAGCCATTCTTGACTCTTTGCTTGTGTCTCCTCTCTGGGAGTGTGTTAAGCAAACTCATGAGAAATTTCTAGTCCGTTCTCCCTGTGGAAAAGGAGAACGGTGTTTGTGTCCCTGCCCACGTGCACAAATATGAAGCTAATTAACGCCGAATCTTCCTCTTAGGCTTCTGCCACCGATGGTTTATGGACTCAAAGAATTAAGAGTGACGTCAAATGTCCCTGTTCAGCAATACAGCCAGTCAGAGTCAGCAATCAAGACATCTTACTGTTATCCAGATCTCTAGCCCACGAAGCAGCAGACCAGACCCTTTGTGGTATTTTCTCTTTTTCCCCCCTTTGATATGTGAAGTCAATTCCCACTTAATAGAAACCATAACCACAAGTTTTAACTTTGAACCTTTCCCAAGCTAACAAAATAAGGACAATTTATTCTCTCTCTCTCTCTCTTTCTCTCTCTCTCTCTCTCTCTCTCTCTCTCTCTTCTTCACTCTCCCTCTCTCTCTGTGGTGGGTGATGGCATGAACTGAAGCTGTGAAGTTGTATGAGCTGGGTTGTGTGTGTGTGTGTGTGTTTCTGTGTGTGTGTTTCTGTGTGTGTGTGTGTTTCTGTGTGTGTGTTTCTGTGTGTGTGTGTTTCTGTGTGTGTGTTTCTGTGTGTGTGTGTGTTTCTGTGTGTGTGTGTTTCTGTGTGTGTGTTTCTGTGTGTGTGTGTTTCTGTGTGTGTGTGTTTCTGTGTGTGTGTTTCTGTGTGTGTGTGTGTGTTTCTGTGTGTGTGTTTCTGTGTGTGTGTGTGTGTGTGTGTGAACTTGACCCAAGCTAGAATCAGAGAGGAAGGAGCCTTAGCTGAGGGAATGCCTCCTTGAGATCCAGCTGTAAGGCATTTTCTCTGTAATGATCAGTGGGGGAGGGCCCAGCTCATTGTGGGTGGTGCCTTCCCTGAGCTCTGGTGGTCCTGGGTTCTATAAGAAAGCAGGCTGAGCAAGCCCAGGAAAACAAGTGTGGCAGCTCCCCTCCATGGTTTCTGCATCAGCTCCTGCCTCCAGGTCCCTGCCCTGTTTTGAGTTCCTGTCCTGACTTCCTCCAATGATGGACTATGATCTGAAAGTATAAACCAAATAAACCCATTTCCTCTCCAATTTGCTTTTTGGTCATGGTGTTTCATTGGAGCAGTAGAAACCCTAGCTAGGACAGAAGCTCACAGACAGCCATATGATTGTGACGGGGGACAGATGAGACCCTAGTGTGCTGAGGTGGTCAGGTGCATTTAATGCATTTTCCACGAATGATATTTTTGATGGCTTATTGACTCAGGGTCTCATTATGTAGCTATCCTGGAACTGGCTATGGAGACCAAACTGACCTCAAAATAACAGAGATGTGCCTACCTCTGCTTCCCAATTGATGTGGTTAATCAAAGACTTGCACCTCTAAACCTGGCTTGGTATTTTCAGTTTACAATGAGCCCAGCAGGACCCAGGCCCATTGGAGGCTGACAAGCAGGTGTATTGTGAGGACTGAGTGACTATGTCCATGCAGACTGCTCGCAAGTGTTCAAACTGTGTGCTCAGATGTCTCAGCTGGTCCAGTACTTGTGTATGTGTGAAACCGTAGCTCTGAGCACCCAAACTGGGTGCAAAGGCAAAGCTCTATAATCCAGCATTGGAGAGGTAGAGACAGAAAGATCAGGAGTTCAAGGTCATCCTTTGTTGTGTAGTGAATTTGAATCTAGCCCGGGCTACAGAAGACCCTGCCTTAAAACAAACAAACCAAAAAAAAAACCAAAAACCAAAAAAACCCCAAAAAAAAAACAAAAAACAAAAACACCCAACAATAAACAGAAATGCAAAATAACAAAAGCAGTGTCTATCTTGCCATGGAAGCTATGATAAGAGGAATGAGAATTTTCATTATCATCTTTATTAGCTTTGTGTGATGCGGGAGGGTACTTGTGTTCTGTGGCCAAAGTGTGGAGGTCAGATGACAAGTTTTGGGAATTGGTTCACTATTTCAACCCTGTTGAGGCAGGGTGTCT
Organism: Myodes glareolus; assembly: GCF_982192425.1. Taxonomy (NCBI): domain Eukaryota; kingdom Metazoa; phylum Chordata; class Mammalia; order Rodentia; family Cricetidae; genus Myodes; species Myodes glareolus. The sequence continues at coordinate 9,526,007 of NC_142027.1, forward strand.
GGTTTTTGCTTTTTCTTGCTACAGTGTATATTCCAGGCCAGCTGATTAAATAGATTCCCCTGTCTCAGTCTCTGGTTTTGGAGTAGGAGTGCTGGGGTTTCAGATGTTTGCTACCGCACCCAGCTTTTCACGTGGGTTCCTGGGGTCGAACTCAGGTCATCAGGCCTGTGCAGCAGGCACTGTTATGGGCCTAGAAAAGCTCATCCAGATGCAGTGTTAGCCTTTAGTAGGAGACGGGCAGAGACTGCCTGTGAGAACAATGGCCTCCGGGAACTCCATTCAGGAGTTGATTCCTGGTCAACCTCTGCTTCTCATCCAGTCAGGCCATGCACCTGTCTTGAGTCTCCTCTCTGTGACGTTGCTGCTGGGAGCCACCACCTTGCCGAGCTGTTGTAAGAGCCAATCAGACAGACAGTGTGTGTCTCAGCAGGGGCATCTTTGTGAATGTCCTCAGAGCAGGGGCCATGGGACAGGGAACATGTCTGACTCAGGCTCTTCCTTTTGACAGAGAGCTGAGGGCAACTGTGCCCTGAATGTAGCCCCTAAACTGTACTCTACCCCTTCCCCACAGTCCTCACGATTCTTGCTCCCTGCCAGATGTTGTCAAGATAACCCAACTAGCCTCCATGTTAACTCAGATGTTATCAAGATAACCCAACTACCCTCCATGTTAACTCAGATGTTATCAAGATAGCCCAGCTACCCTCCATGTTAACTCAGATGTTATCAAGATAGCCCAGCTACCCTCCATGTTAACTCAGATGTTATCAAGATAACCCAGCTACCCTCCATGTTAACTCAGATGGCAGAGCCAATGGAGTCTTCTCATAGGTTGGCGTAAATCTTTTACAGCAGGCTTCCTGGATGTGGATCTTTGTTAGAAATATAACTCAAATGGACCGAGTCTGGGGTTGTGGGAGCAACCCTTGCAACATCTCAGACATGAGCTCTGTCAGCCACCCCTCATTTACCTCCGCATAAACGCTTTCCTGAACTACACCCTCACTCCATCCCCTCATCACAAAGCTTGGAAGGTTTTCCTGGAGGAGGTGCAGGGCATAGCTTTAAAGACTTATCTCTAACCCCTTGGCAAAACCAAATGATTTTGGTTATTTATGAAGCCTCTGGCCCGTGTGGAGGCTTTGTGCAACTTCATTCGTTTGGTTTTCTTAGGAGAAGACAGGCTCTGTGGTTTTTAAAAATTATGATAAAATCACATGATAAGAACTTCCCACATTAGTCACGTTTGCCTACATAAGTCGGCAGCACTGAGCGTGCTCAGTTGTCACGTGACTGGCACTTCCCTCTTCTGCAGAAAGCTTGTCATTTGGGAAATTGAAAGCCAGCACCCACAGAACAGTGACCCTGCCTCCTCCCCAGCTCTGTCAACTGCCACTGAACCTTCTCTCTCTAGTCTCTGTGAGTCCTTTAGATAGTCCTGTAAACCGGATTGTAAAACACAGCTTCCCTGCCTGCCTTGGTTCACTTGGTGTGGTGCCTTCGAGACTTCACCCACATCATGGCATGAGTCAGACTTTTTTCTAGACTGGATAATATCCCATTACATGCGTGTACCACATGAGTTGACCCATTCATCTGTTGATGCTTCTGTCTTTTATGGATGGTGCTGTTATGAACACAAACATGCTAAGGCTTCTGAATGCTCTCATCTTTCCATTTTCCTATGTATGCATGATGTGCATGTATGTATGTATGCATGTATGTATGCCTGCATGCGTGTCTGTATGCATATATTTAGCCCCGCATGTGTATCTGTATGCGTGTATATATACATATGTGTATATGTGTGCCCACATGTGTGTCTGTATGTATTTGTATGTATGCCTGCATGTGTGTCTGTATGCAAGTATGTATGCTTGCATGTGTGCATGCAAACATGTGCATCTGTGTGCATGTGTATGTATGTATCACGTGTGTATATGCATGCATATGGTTAGGTGGTTATGCACCTATGTGCATGTAGAGGTTCAAGGCTGGTGTCAGGACTCATCTGAGACAGCTCTTAATTGAGGCAGCGATTATTAATCAAAAACAAAGCTCACTGACATGGCTAGTTTTGCTGGTTGCTTGCTCTGGACGTCTGTCTTCTGCTTTCAAAGCTGAAACTACAAATGCATTGCACAACCACCCAACATTTATGTGGGTTCCAGGGATCTGAACTCTGGTCCTTACTCTTGCACTTTAACCCCTGAATAATCCCCTCAGCCCTAAATTCTTGTTTTTGATTCTTTTGGGAACATGCACTCAGAAGTAAATTCTCTATGTTATTTGGTAATTGTATTTTTATATGTGTGTATGTGTGCACACTTGCACGTGTCTATTTTGTGTATGTACATGTGTGTGTGTTTGTGCATATGTATGTTTGTGGAAGCCAGAGGTCAAACCCAGGGGCCATTCACTCCTCGGGTGCTGTCCATTTTGTTTTTTCCTTTTTCTTTCTTTTTTCCTACAAGTGTATGTATGTATTTGCATGCGTGTGAGCACATGCATGTGTGCACATGTGCATGTGTGTATTCTTAAGTGGGGAGGTCTAAAGCCGACGTGTGTCTTACTCTGCACTTTATCAAGGCAGTACCTCTTGCTGAACCTGGAGCTTGCCGATTCTGGCTGATCTGGCTAGCAGTTTGCTCAAGGATTACTTGCCTCTCTGCCTTCTGCGTGCTGGGGTTGCAAGTGGCTGCCATACTTGTTAGACATTTACCCGAGTGGTAGGGATCTGAACTTCTTATAAAGGACGATGAAGTGGAAACGTGCGAAAACATCACCTTCTTCACCTGAGTGACATTAATCACTACTGGACTAAAGCCGTGCTCCCCTCAACACCAAATAAGCGTCACTTCTGTGAGGACCAAAGTTGCACAGCCAGAATCAAATAAAGAAGAATCCTAGAAAGCCCACACTCTGGAAAGGCTGGCAAAATAATTGTTCTGTTGATTATCAAGTGCCAAGGTCATAAAAACCAAAACCATCATGGAGGAGTCTGAATGTGTGTGATGCGAAGGCCTACTCTACACGGCTGGGTGGTGTGTGAAGTCCTCAAGGCTAATTTCTTCCCTTTGACAAACATATCCTGGTTATGAGAGTGGGTTCCGTAGGAGCTGCACACTCAGGCATTTGAAAGTGATGGTGTTCTGGTCTGCATTCTACTGATACCAAGACCTGAAGCTCCTGGGATGTGAGAACGCTTATGTCATCTTACAGCTTACAGTCATGCATGAAGAGATTGGTGCAGAGACCGTGGAGGGGCACTGCTTACTGATTTGCACCGGTGAGTGGCTCAGCTACCCTTCTCGTGCAGCTCAGAACCACCCGTGCAGGTGTGGCTCCACCCAAGCTGGCCGCGGCCCTCCCACATCCATCATTAATCAAGAAAATGCTGCCTTGTAGGCCAATCTTAGGGAAGCATTTTCTCAATTAAGCTTCTCTCTTCCCCGATGACCCCAGCTTGCATCAAGTTGACAAACAGTTAACCAGCAAGCCAGTCGGGCAGTGGTGGCGCACGCCTTTAATCCCAGCCCTTGGAAGGCAGAGGCAGGTGGATCTCTGTGAGTTCCAGCGCAGCCTGGTCACCAGAGCGAGTTTCGGGACAGCGCAGATAGGGTACCATGTGAGCCACTTACCTCTCAAGTGAATTTATTTTTTAAAGTTCTTTGTGTTAGCCTTTCGACCTTCCTGTTCTTGAAATGAGTGACAGATAAACAGCTTGTAAAAATATATGTGTTAAGTGTTAATGTGCGACTTCAGAATCTGTGTCCCTATACTCATAGAAAATGATGGGTTAAACAAACTATGTCCCCAGAGACTGTGAGGTGCTCCAGGCAGCGTTAAAAAGAAGGCTGGCTTTGTCCTCATTCCAGAGGTCAGAGGGACCTCTGTCTCAAAAGCAGATGAACAGAAAGGGCTCCCTAAAAGTCTAGAGCTGACGCTATGATCCCCAGCTTTGTGGGAAGCAAGACTGGACACCCGGAGGAGCCAACCCTGTGTCTCCATCCACCTGCTGGCTCTGAATGTGCTGGCAGATGGCACATTTGAAAGGAGAGGGGACGCTCACAGTCTACACTAGTCTGGATGTTTTGCTAGACAGTTCCAGGAGCCTTTGAATACAGAGTGTGGGTCTCTTCCTGTCCAGAAAACCAAGATGACAGTCTGGTTTGTGTGCTTGAGACACAGGAATAAGAGGGGCAGAGTGTCACGGTCACAAAGGTTTTTCTGAGCAAGATGAAGGGAAGTCACCTTGATGGAACAGGCACTACTGACTCGAGACTAGGGGTCCAAGTATTGGCACAGCGTGGGGGGAGGTTCTAAGTGGCGTGGCTCAGAACAGTCAACTCACCTAACTCCTTTCCAAGGGGGAGAGGAAGGCTGGAGTGAGTTGAATGCGATTGTTTTAATTAGACACATGTGGATTGGATTCAAAATTAGTCTTCTGGTGGTTGTGTCAAAATGAAAAGAATCACGGCATGGTGTTGGGGACGAGAACTGGTAGGCACCTAGGCACACAAGTGTTTGGGCAAGAGCTAGGTTTAGGAGGAGCAGCTTCCCTGGCTGCCTAAAGACCTCAGCCAACCCTGTTGTCAAACCCCCAGAACCCAGAGACACTGCGCGGGGTCACCTTTCTCTCCAGTCTCTAGCGTTGCAACGTCTTTATTTTATTTGCAGAGGTGATCCTCCAAGGAATTCCCAGGTTCTTAACAAACTTTAAATTACCCAAGGGAAACACATCCTCATAGGCAAGACAGCAAAATAAAGTGCCTCAACCAAAATAAACTCCTTCTGCCTCCCCGCCTGTCTCCCTCTGCGACATCCCCCTCACCTAAAATAACTCAGACTTGCAGCCAGCCGCGACTGAGTTCGAGCTCCCTTTAGCTTGAGGAGCCCTGCACACACAAATAAAGGGGCTTCTTTGGAACACTCCAAAGTGCTGCTTGGAAGAGGCTGATGCCTCTGTTTTCGAGTTACTGTCCATGATCTCCGTCACTTAGAACTCAAGTCCATCTGACTCACAGAGGAGCAGATTTTCCTCCCTGGAACTCTGAGGCTTCTGGATCGGCTGTGATCGCAGTGTGTATCCATGGTCTCCCAGGAGAGACGGCTCCTCTGAGAACCAGTCTCCCAAAGAGAAGCATGGCTTCGTCGAGGCCGATAAAGCAGAGGGGCAGCCACGACCCTAGAGTTAGGATTGCAAGGTCTGCCTTTCTGCATGTTTGAAGTTCTACAAAGATAGGAAGGAATCCATTTGTTAGTTTCCAGGGTAAGGCTGTGATGAAGTTCCAGAACCCTGTGAGTTAGCAACGCACCGGCCACTCTGGCCAGTAAGGGGCGCTGTTGATCGAAAGACTGTGTCGGGGAAGAAGGGCCCGGCGGGTGTTGTCAGTGCTGGGCTCCTAGCTGGTGAAAGCTGATGAGAGAGACTCAAAGAAAACTCACGGAGTGGGGGCTTCAGCCTCGGAGCCCCACTCTCCCGCACAGTCTGAATGGAACCCATCCCTGGGGCAGGCTTCCCGCTCGCGGGGTCTCCTTTTCCACCCTGTTCATATCTGTCCTTTCCAGGTCTGCAGAGGGCTCCAAGCACCACAGAGGGACTGTTTCCCACTGGAGTTTGGGTCTCCATTTTTGTTTTGTTTATTTTTGTTTTAATCCTTCTTTTTAATTGAAAAATGTTTCCATACAATGTATTTTGCTTTCTCTCGCCCTCAACTCCTCCCAGATCCTCCCCATCTTCCTACCTACCCAACTTTATGTTCTTTCTTTTTTCTTTAAAACAGAAACAAAACAAGAAACACACACACACAAACACACACACACACACACACACACACACACACACACGAAACCCACAAAACCCACAAAACCCAAAGAAAGCAAAAGGAAACAGAGTCCACGCAAACTCCATTGAGTTCACCTTGTGTTAGCCACCTACTCCTGGGCGCTGGGCCTGCCCTGAGGTGTGGTTAGCAACAGGTCTTCAGTTTTCTTTCCTGCTGTCTTTGTTTTCTGATCTTGGAGGACAACTGAGCCCAGTCACCTCCTGTGTGCCATGTAGCTACTCCTCTACCTATATTGAGATGGCCCAGGCACTTACGTTGACAGATTACTAAATGGTTGACTAAAGTCCCCTGATGTATATGAGTGTGTATGTGGAGGAGGGGTATGGAGAGAAAGGAAAAAAGAAAGAAGAGAATTCGAAAATACCGAACTGAATGTTCCACTTGTGGCGGGATCTATGGTTGTTATTGGATATTATTGTTTACATGAAGCCTCTTAAATGCTCACTGTCCATTTAGCCTGGGTTTTAAAGAAAGCTTGTAAAGGGGGCTGTACCCAAGGCCTATGCTCGTAATGAGAGGTCCTTAGAGATGCCTGCAGCAAGAGGCTGTACAGGCACAAATAATAATAACCATTTATTAACTAATAATAAAATTATTATTATTATTGAGGCAAGGTCTCCCGTAGTCCACGCTGGCCTCTCTCTATTTACTAGGTAGCTAAGGATGATCTTGACTCTCTGATCCTCCTGCCTTCACTTCCCAAGTGTTGGGATCACAGGAGTTCACTATCACGCCCCATTTGTCCAGAGCCTGGGCTCGAACCCGGAACCTTATGCATTCTGAAAAAGCACTCAGCCACCAAGCTACATCCTTAGGGCACACATGCACACTCCATTGTAGCAATGTTCAAGCCACACTCCACTAGGGGCAGATGCAACCGGGGAGGGGCCTCCTGCTGTTTCCTTGTGGTTTTTGCAGTGTGTGTGTGTGTGTGTGTGTGTGTGTGTGTGTGTGTGTGTGTTGTGAGTCCAGTGATGGGATCTGGTTTGGAGGGAGACGTGAACTTTTCAGAGCTGCCAGTGAACAAGTTACAGGGCTGCCTCTCCTTTCTTTGAGCTTTTAGTTAAGATGAGAGTACCCTATTAATATGTAGATCAAGTTGCCCCTTTGGAAAAAAATTAGAGTTATTCCTGATGCTGTATGGGAATCTTTCTTGCGTGTGTCTTCAGGGGTAGAAAGTCCAGCTGGCCCTTCTGAGATTGCCCATAACTCTTCACATGTCAACAATCCATTGGAAGGTGTCAGAGTGAGGGAAATGAAAGATAATTATTCCAGCCATGGAGAGCTACTTTGAAAGTGAATAGAATCTGTCAGATTGTCTTTTGAAAGCAGCAGTTGGCTGCCTGTCTCGGCCATATTAAATGGATATATCTGGAGCAGAGCGAGGTGGTCCGAGGTGGCGGCGGTCGACTGGAGTTGGAGTTGCTTTGTGCGGGGTTGCTGGAAAAGGCCACCACTGAGATTTCATGGAACAGCCTGAAGATGTGGGGAGATTTCTAGTCTTTTTAAAAAATGGACTTTTACGTTTGTGAATAAGAAGCTGTGACCTAAAGGACTGGGTATCTCCTGGATGGGGTTGGTGTGGAGAGGCAGGGGAGTCGTCGAGAGCATGCTCATGGTCTGGGGTACAGACACAGGCGATGTTTGAGGAGAAGCATATCGTCCTGCAAGGTACCCATCACAATCAGAGGACTGGAAGACATGGAGACTATGGGACATGGCTGGCTTGTGCTTTACTACTTGAGACTGTTGTCACAGGGCAGAGTGCACGGTCTGTGTCCTTTCTGCCTTGGTGATCAGGAAGGAGACGTCAGAGGAGACACATAGTGCTTTTTGACAGGCCTCCTGGGAGTCACTGTTTCATTGGGAGGCCACACACATCTCATCATTTTTTCCCTGTTCTTAAGGAATTTTATTTTTACATTGGTGGAAGTGGGTTTTTTTGTTTGTTTGTTTTTGTTTCTGTTTCAGCTTATCTACTATTTTGACCCTTAGGCAAAAAGATTTCCTAAATGAAAAACAAGATCAAGAGTGGGAAGAAGTGAGGGCTTTGTGCATCCTGAACACCCCCTGAACCCTCAGAAACCTGTCAGAAGACTGGCTCAAAGCTCTGAGAGGATAGATTCAAATTCGCTCTCCACTTTCCCAACTCCATGACCTTGAGGGAACACAGCCGACCTCTCTATAGACACTGTCCCCTCTAGAGAATGAAGATAAAGCACACCTCACCTTTGTGTTTCCCAAATTATCACATGCGGAAGCTGTTTTCAAAAGACAGATGATGGCTCCCACAAAACCTTGATATCCGAGACACCAACGAGACGTGGATGAAATGACGTGAGCCCCTCTCGTTAGGAGTTATACCTTATCATAAAGGAGCTATGGCCAAAGTGTGCGTCCTGGGATGGGAGAGAAGTTAGCTCAGTATTTCAGAGAACCCAGGGTCAATCCCCAGCCCCCGAACAGTGGCTCTCAACCACCTGTAACTCCAGCTGGCCCTCTGCTGACGTTTGAGACATAAATGTGGTGTACATACGTGTATGCAGGCAAACACTCATACATCAATTAAAATGAATACTAAATGGCGATTTCTGGATCACAAATATTCAATTATTTGATTAATTAGCTAATTAGTACAAGCTCTTGCTGCAAAGCCCAGGATGGTCTCAAGCTCTGGCCCCTTCAGCCTCCACTTCTCATTTGTGATTACAGGCGAGCACCACCTGATCCTTTGATTACAAAAAGCTCAGCCAGGGTTTTCCTGGCCCCTGTATTCTCTGCACCTGTGAAGGGACAGAAGGTGAGCTAGGGGCCTCTGGAAACTGCTGACCAATCAAAAGTAAGAACTGCCTCTTCTCTCCACCTAATTGTTGATCACAAGTGTGACCTGCTACCCAGCATCCTCTAGAAGGTTGAAAAAGCCCCTGGTGTTATTATTGCTGATAACTTCTTATTTCTTGTTCTTCTGGTGGACATTGGAATAAGGAGAGAAGGAGAGGGAGGGAGGGAGGGAGGGAGGGAGGGAGAGAGAGAGAGAGAGAGAGAGAGAGAGAGAGAGAGAGAATTCCTCGAGGGACGGCATCGGGTGAAGTCATAAAATGTGCATGTGAGGTTCAGGGTGTGGTGGCTAAAAAATACCAAGTATGACTTAGAGAAGAAGGTAGAAGGGTGGAGCAAAGACCCAGCAGAAACATGAACTCGGGAGGCGCCAGCACGGACAGCTGTGCCCTTCAACCTCATGATGTAGGTGGATTTCTACTTCAGCCGCTTTCCTGTCTGATGCCACCCATGTGCAAAGAGCATAAACAGGACACCCCAGACATCTTCAGGCTTAAATGAGGAAGATGGACGTGGAAGAGGTGGGAAAACAGATTCTGATCACTGAACCTACATCCTATTCCACCAGAAACAGAGATCCATATGTCCTCGACACAAACTGCCTTGCTGTGGGCCAGGGTCACCAAGAGCTGGCTTGAAGTATGGTGGGTGTTTTTAGTCTTCGGATTTAATGACGTCTTAGGCAAGCAATATGCCCTTGTCCCTGTCCCAGTGAGTACGTCTTTGTTCCTGTTGTACACAGAGATCTGGACAATTTAAATCTCCCTGTGGCAATCCTCCACAACCGATTCCTACCTAGTAGTGAGCTAGTATGCTCTCAGAGGTACAGACGTAACAAGCTCACTGCTCCTGGGTGAAGGGAAGTGAGTGGCTAAACAGACTAGCTAACGTGATGATTACTACGGCAACAAAAATCACAATGGCTAGATTCGAGGGCTCGCATTCATGGTGCATGCTCAGGACACGGCGCATACTAAATTTCCCACCAAACGCACGACATCGAATCTGTGAGGGAGTGATACAATTATCCCAGGAGACTGAGGCCCAGAGAAAAGCAGCAATGGTTAAGGTACCTGTCTGTAGGTCAGTGTTAAATGATCTATATTATTTTTGCAAAACTAATCACAAAACATAAAATCATTTAAAATCATTAAAAACCCTATGGATGGCAAAGTCAAGCCATTTTGTTCATTTATACTATATTTTAAACCACAGATTTATTATGCCACAGTAGGTTTCTTAGGGAAGGGGCTTGAGTTTCTTTTTTTTCTTTTTTTTCCTCTTTGGCTGTGTGCACTCAGTCTTTGGCATGGGCTCTTCTCACAGTGGGCATCCAGGAAGTTGGCCGGCCAGCTCTCCTTCTCCTCTCCCTTATGAAGTTCATGTACCCCAAGCCAAGGATATCTGCAGCCTGACAATGAACAGTTACTGGGAAACACAGTATTTGAATTTGTATTACTTTTTCAAGTACAAGAAAGGATTGTGTGTTTGGGTTTAAAAAATGAAAATCCTAACAAAAGTCAAGCTGTAAAAGCGGAGGGCTTCCGTTCCACCTTCTGGGTAACGTGGGTGCATTCTTCTTGGTTTTGCTATCCCTCCCTTAAATTTTTTTTTTTGAGGCATGATTTCTCTGTGTAACAGTCCTGGCTGTTCTGGAACTCTCTCTGTAGACCAGGCTGACCTTGAACTCACAGAGATCCTCCTGCCTCTGCCTCTTAACCTGGGATTAAAGGTTGGCAACACCACGCCAGTCTGGGTCATTTTATGTGCAGACAGATGCTATTAAAACGCTCTCAAGCTTTCTTCTCATGGAGTGCACTGTGAGTTATTTAGTCCCCTCTTGTTGGACATTTAGGTAGTTCCCAGTTTTTTATTTTTTGCCAATAATCTAATCAAGCCCTTGTATGCATGCACTTGCATTCTTTTCTAATTTTTAAAAGAATTTTATAGGGTTTGAAGAGATGGCTCAGTAAGAGCCATTTGTAAGAGCATTTGTTCTTACGAAGGACCTGTTTGGTTCCCAGCCCTCACATGGTGGCTCACAAACATGTCTGATGCCTTCTTCTGACTTCCAAAGCCACCAGGTAAGCATACGGTACATATACGTGTGTGCAAGAAAAATACTCACACGAATAAAAACCAAATATGGACATGTGCATGTGAGCACAGGTGCCCATGGTGGCCACAGGTGAGGTCACAGGTGCCCACAGGTGCCCACAGAGGTCACAGGTATCCTCTGGAAGAGCAGAAGTTGCCCTTATCCTGAACTGTCTCTCCAGCACATATGTTCCCATTCTTTAAAAAGTTTTATTATTATTTTATGTGTATCTGTGCTTTGCCTGGTTGTATATCTGGGCACCATGTGCATGCCTGGTACTCTGGCGGTACTCATTGGCGGTCAGAAGAACATTTCAGATGCCCCGGAACTAGATTTACAGATGATTGTGAGCCAGCATGTGGGTGCTGGAAATAGAACTCGGGTCCTCTGAAAGAGCAGTTAGCACTTTTAATTGCTGAGCCGTCTGTCCAACCCCTTGTACTTGCATTCTTAAAGCGTTAGCTCAGTAGGATTTGGTCCCAGAAGGACAACTTCAGGGCCATGGGCTGTCAGCATCCCTTCCCGACGGGCACTGAGCTTATCTCCCTCCCTGTCCTGTACATAGCGCTGTAAGAAATTCCCGGGGGCCTCTGTTCCTTGCACACTTGGAGGATGAACTCCTTAGGAGACAGTCCCAGGAGGGGAGTTTCCCAGTCACTAGGTGTAAATATTAGGCCTGTTGCTAGAAACTGTCAAAATACTGTCTAGACAGACTGTTTGAGTTCACACGGCCACCAGCAAAGGGTCAGAGTCAACGAGGCCCCAAGATGTGTTTCCAAATGTAATTTCATTCATGTCTGGCCTTAACTGCACTCCCTGTAGGGGCCAGGGGTGTTTGGCCTGATGGCAGTGACTTGCTGACCAGTTTTCCATCTGTATCAAGCAGAATTCATAGAAATATTGTAATATGTGCAAATGTTTCCAATTTAAGCCTTAAAACAGTTACTGAAGCATTACCCAAACCTACCTACAAATATGAGGTAGGATTTATGCATACATGGTGAGTATTTCATATACAAAGAAAATCTAAAAGGTTTTCCACAGTTCTACATGGAAATTTCTATTAGTTTTAATATTCTGGGCACACTTTAAATTTTACTGAAAATTTCAACAGAGCTCTTTCGGTGGGAGACAAAGCCACTAGGGAGCGACAAAATAATTCATGGAACTTTTAGAAAGTTTAGGCAGGCAAGGGCTAGAACTCAGCTTACAATTGCCCAAACATGGTGTCTGTGCCCATTTTCTCCACAAAGAATCATTCCCCACATCCTAGGTCAGGTTAGGATCTCCTGATTGACAGGTTAGGGGGAACGATTCATTTTCAAACTTCAGCCCTCCAAAACAAAAACAAAAATAGAAACAACAAAATTGCCCAAACCCAAAGCGTTATTTCTAGAAAATGGCCTGTCATAAGTGCAGAACTTACTTTGAAAATACTTGCAAGGAATTAAGGTTCCAAGGCCGGTTGGTACTAAAGTCAAGGCAACCTTTTACGTGTCCAAGCTGCACAGGTGGCCATATACCTCGGGTGACAACTGCGTGCATGGCATCTCGTTTTTTAAATCCAGCGGTCATAAGAGTAACTTGAAGAAAATTTCGGGCAGCTTCATGCTGCATAAAGAAAGCTCTGAAACAGAAATGAAACAGGATACAAGCCTAGCTTCTAATCTAACTGCCAAACACTTGGACTCTATACTAAATTTTAACAGTGTTAATACATCTACTCTTCTGAAGGGTCAATGTGCATTGAAGTGCATGACTGGTGCCTACCAGGTTATTTTTCTACTAGGATTTTGAAAGCCACAATTATTGTTAGCTGCTGTTTATTAAACTCATAGTACATGGCCAGGCATGTGTTAAAAATTTCTCTTTCCATTTTCTAAGTGTGTGAAATAAGCGTTATTTCTTTCTACACACTGAGAATAACAGCTAAATGATTGTCCCAAGATGATGGAGAAGCGAATTCTCGCTTAACAATTCAACGCTTGGACCAGCAAGAATGGCTCCGTGGACAAAAGCACACACCACCATGTCTGATGACCCATGTAGCAGAAGGAAAGAACCAAGCCCTGAAATTTGTCCTTTGACTTCAACGTGGTCTTGTGTCTGCTGCGGCACACATGAGTGTGCACATGTGCACACAAACAATAAATAAGTGAATGAGAAGAAGAAGAGGAGAAAGAGGAAGAAGAAAGAAAAGTTATTCAACCCTCCTCTGTCTATCCCCAAACATGACATTTTTGTCTCTTGTCACCTCAGGTGGCTCTGGCTGTAAAGTGGTCTGTTTTGTATGGAATAAAGAATTTGACGTTATTTGATGAACCATCTCATGTAGAAGCTGTTTTAGGCATATGAATGTTTCCCTCTAAAACACAGAACAATATAAACAGGCATCGGAAGGCACTGGAGCGAGGCACATAAGCCGAGCCGGTTTCGGATCTGTTTTCCATTTTCCGTTTCTGTAATGAAAGTTTCCCATCATGGCAACACAAATGTGTTGGTAGTGGCAACCAAATTTGGGTCTCTTCCGGAGAATGACAGTTCTTTCATTGAAACAGCTCCTTTCTCAGTAGTGGTTGTGTGTGTGTGTGTGTGTGTGTGTGTGTGTGTGCACTTGTTTGCCTCATGAAGCAGGCATTCAGGTGCCACAAGGCTGCGGATGACTTGTTCGGGTATTTGTGAAGAAAACTGGCAAACTTGGGTTTTCTCTCTGGCAGGGAAGAGAAAGGGCTGTTTGTAAACTCTCCGCCCCAAGGCTGGTGCAGGTGGGGCTGTCAGTGACATGCTGTTGGAAGCACAGACTGCCTGCAGGTGCCACCTCTGGGACACGGATGTGTGCTTCCTCGGCCTGGGGCCGGAGAAAGACGACTGCCAAGCCCCCGAAAGAAGCACGCTGTTGTCCTCGGGGTGAATGAGAAAAGATGTTTCAGTGCTGTGGACGGATCTAGATGGTTTGCCGCGGAGGACAAAACGTCTCCTGTGAAATCCCATTTACATAGTCCGATCTCACTTGGGCTCTTGGTGACCAGATTCAATTGTGCTGGTGTCCCCTGTGCAGTGTGATATCATAGCTTCAGAGGAAGGCTTTATCTGGAGGTCACACTAGTTTGTCCTGGGGATGTAGTCATTTTTTGTGTCACGGACAATGTTTTACTGTGGAGATATGAGCCAGATGGCTCAGCCACTTGCAGTCCGGAGCTAAACAGTGTTGGTATTGTCGGTGAATAAACAGAACCTATTATCTGCTGCTCGTGAAGCTGTAGTGCCCACCACTGTTTGGAGATGAAGTATTTAACAAATTGTTAGGTCTTGCTTAAAGCTGCTATAACACAGCACCTCAGAAACTACAAATCCCACATAGTCTTAAAAGCAACTGCTGCCTCCCATACAGCTTTCTCCCCACCCGCCCCCTCCATCCTGAGAGGCCATTCACACTTACAGTAGTGGAAGCCCTGATTTTTGCTTCTTTCCCACCGCAATCCATATGCTAATATGATCTGTAATCCCCCATGCACTGGGGGAACAAGGGCCTCCTCAATTTTCTCATCCCCTCCGAACCAGGCCACCTATTTGCCAACCCCAAGCAGCACAGTGCGGCTTTCTAGGGCCCTGTGAGTGGTGTGGAAATTCCCTTTCAGGATCTGCTTCTTCCAGGGGCTTTGGATATAGAAGGTGCAGTGTTTGGAGAGGTCCTCTTGCGTGGCGGCTCGGTATTCATCAGAGGAGTGCGCCCACACACCCCAGACTACAAGACAGGCTCGGAAGAATTGTGAAATATTACTTTTCCTTGGAAGAATGTGTTTGGTGTGTTTTCCAGCATTTCCCACCAGTCACTTCTTTTTCTTCTCCTTTTGTGTGGGCACACACCTTCTCGTCCTACCCAGAGCACACTTTCCCATTTAACTCGGCCCAGCTGTGGCCGGGTCCATTGCAATGTCACAAGTAGTCGTTTCCTGTTTTAATTGCTGCTAAAGCCAACCTTGACTGGCAAGGAGAAAGGCACTGACAGGTTTGGGCTGTGTCCAGACCTCCTCAGACTCATAGGCAGCCAACTGTTTGACAGTCTATGCAAATGCATGCAAATGCGGGGACACTGGCCTGACACCTGCAGAAAGTGACCATCCCCGCTCAGGCTTGGCCTCCCCTGGAATGGGGGGTTTTGAAATGCTGCTCAGTTGCTTTCTGTCAGTTTATTATGCATTTGTCAGCAGAACGCTGGGCTGCTGAAAACACCCCTCTTTGTCCCGAGGAGCCGCGCAGCTCCGTGTGGTGCCGCAAGTGCCAGGGGTAGTGGCATGGCTCCTGGCCAGCTCCTGTGAATCCTCCCCTCTGTCCCCAAGACCCGAACGCAGACTCGGAACTCTTGTGGGCTTGCCCACACGGAGGAAGGCCTTCTGTTTCCCTGTATGTGAGGACATAATGTCGGTGGTGGGGCAGCAGAGCGAAAGGCCAGCTCCCTGGCAGCTGGAACTTAGTGACTTTGAGGGGAAATGTGTCCTGGATTTTAAAAAGCCGAAGCAAGAGATCTGCCCTGGCTGTCAGAGAATCAGAGGTGGGGAGAAGGCCGCCGGTTCGAGCGGGAGGGAATCGGATAGCTGGAGAAAGCCCGCGGCCTAGAGCGGGCGGAATCAGATCGCCAGCCACACATACCTCCTCCAGACTGTGGGAAGAGGGCCAGGTGGCAGGACTCTCGCAGCCACTTGCCGGTCGGCCATCTCGGCTTCCATCTGCTCAGGCCTTCGCCGGCCTCTCACAGCCCTCTCGCTAAGAGACGCTGGCATTGGCGGACAGCTGTTCCTTCTCAGTTCTATGCGGGGGTGTGTGGGTTTAAGCTCGCCTTTGTGAAGTTGAGTCAACCTCATCGTGGTCCCATGGTCATGGACTGGGGCAAGATCTGGATTCCAGAGCCTTCCTTCAGTCATGGCCAAGGGAAGAGTAAGCAAGAACCCCAGCTCCTACAGGCTCCTTCGATGTTAGTCACCAGATCTGGAGGGAGCATTTACATATCTTGTGTCACCAGGCTTTAGGTTTCTAGAACAAGTCATTTTGGGATTTGGTTATGCAAAACAAATCTTCTAGGATCTGGCAAGAGGGCTCAGTGGGTAAAGTGCCTGGCACACACTCACGAGAACAAGAGTTCAGATCCCTAGATCATACGTAAAACTGTGCACAGTTGCGTGTCGACAGCCCCAGGATCCGACCGAGAGATGCAGGCAGAGAATGCCTAGAAGCCGTGAGCCAGCTAGCCCAGTGCGTGCAGTGACAGACAGAAAAGGAGAGATTAGGTCACAAACAGGGTAGAAGATGAGGGCCGACACCCAAGAGTGTCTGGAACTTATCCACACAACCAGGATTTCTTAATCTACCCTCCAAAGACTTAGACTGGAAGGACCTTGAAACATGGGTGTGTGCGTGTGTTTTTGTGCACGTGTGTGTGTTTTGGAAAGTGGGAACCTGAATATACACAACCTAAACATCCTGGGTGTACAAAGATCTCTGGAAATGTCTGGAAATAGCAGATATTGCTTATAGTCAATGTTATATGGGCAGGGCTACTGTTCAGTGGTTCATGTAGCAGGCAAAACACTCAGGACTGCCGGACGGTGGTGGCACACGCCTTTAATCCCAGCACTCGGGAGGCAGAGGCAGGTGGATCTCTGCGAGTTCGAGACCAGCCTGGTCTACAGAGCTAGTTCCAGGACAGACTCCAAAGCTACAGAGAAACAAACAAACAACGACAACAAAAAAGACTCAGGAGGTCTAGATTTTTTGGTATAAAGTGGCAACCTTGAAGATCAGTTTCAACAATATAAAGATCATTTTGTCATTCATACAATTTAAGTCAGTCAAATGACTCCTTCTTGTGTGTTAAAAGAAGTGATGAAATTGGGGAGGAAACTCTAGAAACCTTTCACTCTGTGGTCTTCTCCTTCTCCAGAAGAAAAACAGCTGACGAGAAAGGAGTGTGTGTGTTGTCACGCAGCACACAGCATGGTCCTTCATAGAGACGCAGAGTGTGCAAGCGCCACACTCAGCCACCCCGCGCAGTCAATGAGAACAAGGGTTCATAACTTGAAGACTGCCTTGTTGGTCAACATAATGGTGGTGTTTGTGGATTTTCAAATGCACTGAGGGAGACACGGGGTAAGCTGAGATGAGAGATGAATATAAAGAGCTGGCTCTGTCAACAGCACTGGGTGCCTGTTGCTGTGGGTAAACTGAGGCACAAAGGCATTGATAAGGATTCATGACCACTGTTTGCGATAGAACCCCTGTCTTGAGCACACCCCTTTCCTTAATAATATCACATATCTTATAAAATTAAAAAACCACTAGTAACCAAATAAACATCCACAGAATGTGGGGGCGGGCGTGAGGTTATCATATGAATGCTAAAGGTGATTTGAATTAGATGCATTAGGGGCTTCCAGACAGGATGGGGACTAGATAAAGGGGTGCCTGGGATCAGATGCCCAGTTCCTCTAGATATCCATGAGAACCATATTGTCTGTGGTTGTCATAACATCAGCAAGGAATGAAAGCAGGAATGTCACTGGCTGGGTTTCGGGATGAATTTCCCCAGCCCTGGTGCCTGGTTCTCTGCTTGGTGCCAAGGCGAGCCCCTGGGCTACCAGTCTTTGACTGACTGAAAAGTGAGAGCCACATCTTACCAGACCTGAGACTTAGGATCTCTTATTTAAATGGGCCTGTGCTTTGCCTTTAAAAAAAAAAGAAAGAAAGAAAGAAAGAAAAAAAGAGAAAAGAAAAGAAATAAGAAAAGTCTAGGATGGAATAAAATTCCACACAAGGACACTGCTTAATTTTTCTCTAGTTCTCTTTCTCTTGTGCCCCCGAGCTCTCTCTTTTTAAAAATACACTTTGAAACCCAAGGTAGTTGTGTTTAAGCAGCTTTACTGTTCTTTCAGGACTGTGCGCAAGGTTGCGGTCACTCAGGCAGCAGTAACTTTGAAAAAATGACCCGTCTACACCCAAACAATAACAGAATCCCCCTTTTTATGTTGGAAACGCCCACGGCTTTCTGCGCATCCCCAGACTCCCCACGTAGATGCAACTGTTTGACCAGCCTTCTACTGAACAACTTAATTAAGCAAAAGAAAACGTGTCAGTTTCTGCCAACCTCACAAAAACAGAGCTGTGGGGGTAAAAAGGGTCGGCCGAATTAACCCACATTCCTGAACGGGTTCACTAAAGCGAGGCCTGGCTTTGCCGCAATGCCAAGGGGAGCCGTGCGCTGGATCGCCATTCACATTTATCAAGACATATTGTTCGCCAGATCGTACTGAGCACAATTAAAGCTGCAGGACCTTGGGGGGCCGAGGCTCGGGTGAGCTTAGCTTAACTAAAAAAAAAAAAAAAAAAAAGATGAAGAAGAAGAAGAAACTTGTCATGACACGGTGCCTACCACTGACATTCTGCACCGCGAAGGGGACAAAACAAAACAGTTTCTCCCGCGACCATATGAAAACAGCAAGTTGTTTTTAGTGCCCCCTTTTCTATGTCCCCTACCCTCCCCCACCCCCACATCGCTGAAAGCACAAACCATGTGCAAAGCGACTGTATATTCTGCATGCCATTTGTCTTGGCCAGACCAAACCTGGATTACTCCCACCCCTTTCTTTTTCGGTGCTGGGGGCGGGGAAGAAGCCCTCCTTAAATCCTTCTGTGGAAGCTGGGAAAGCAGAGGCCCCAGGAATCCTGCTTCCTAGCCAATTAAATGTAGCACCCCCTCCTCCCCGCCCTTTGCATTTTGGTTTTTCTTCCTTTATGTGAAGCCAGCCAGGGTGGAGCTCAGCAGTGCTCTGCCCCAAACCCAGACTGGCTGAGCCTCCTGTGGAACCCAGAAAGATCACAGGCTTTCAGCAGGAGCCAAAGGGAATTCAGAAACTTTGCCTGTTCACTGGGGGAGAAGCTGGATGTGCACCAATTTGGTACTGAGGACATGCAATCCAATGTCTTTAGTCCCCGTGAGCACCTCCCACCTCGTGTGTGTGTGTGTGTGTGTGTGTGTGTGAGAGAGAGAGAGAGAGAGAGAGAGAAATCGTAGCATTACTTTATGAGAAAAGTATCCTACAGTTAATTACTGGTTTACATGGATTCACACTCCCTGTGCGGAGACAGGGACTCAAGCCAGCCCCCCACTGTCTCATTATGCAGTCAGGGAGTTTCCCCAATGTTTGTAGCTTGGAGAACTCTTGAGGTTACACAGCAGGAGCAATGGGCTTTCCAATCCCACAGGAGCAGGGGCAGAAGGTTCCTCTGTGGGGAGAGCCCAGGGTCCTGTCTTTCTGAGTCCTTGGTGACACAAGGCCACATTTGATTTGGAGGCATTGACGTTTAATATCTACCACAGGGTTTCTTCAGTATGGATATGGTTCCTATCACAGACTCGGAGTCAGCCACCAGATGATACAGGTGGAGTTTGTCAGCTCTCTCAAACGCATGTGTTTCGGGGTGGAAATAACCAATAACTTTGATTAGATAAGGGCTATAGGAAGCAGCAGAAGTTTGGCTTGGAAGGTGGGCAGAGGCCCACCCGGAAACCAGTGATGACCACAGTACGTACCCTTCCAGACACGCTGGGTCAAGAACCTTTTTAAGCTGCGACCCCACAGAAAACTGTTTTCCTTGAAATGCTGAAACAAACACGCAACACGCTTAAAGCAGATACCGTCAGTGATGCCATGTGCCCTGGCGCTTCAGGGACAAGACTCCCAACTATCACCTTAATACCCGTTCAATCAAAACTCAAGGTGTGTCCTGGAATGTCCCATTGTTTGGAGAGCTCTTTGTTATTGACTGAAAACCATTCGTGCACCTGGTAGGGGTGGAGTTGGGACTCTATGATCCGGATCTAGCTTGTTCCAAAGGATCCCAGGCCTCCAGGAGGGTTTTCCTTGTGTTCTGAAGGGTGGCGTTTGTCTTACACTGTGCAGAAAGGCTTCTCCTGGGACCTGTGGAAAATCCGAGTCAAGTCTGGGGGAGGCAGAATGCCTCACTTGCTCCTTGGACCCCCTTGTCCTGCCTACTGTCCCCTCCTGTCCTTTGCTCTGATCTTGCTGACCCCTCTGATGTCTTGACCATCCCCAGTCTCCACCACAGACTGGAGGCCACACTCTGCCTGACTGGACACCACTTAGAGCACACACAAGGGGGTTCAAATCTTGTGGCTATTTTCTAGTGTGTGTGGGGGGGTGTAGTGTGTATGGGAATGTGTGTGTGAGAGAGTTTGTGTTGTACTGCACATGTAGAGGTCAGAGAAGAACCCCAGTGTTCTTCCTCAGGTACCACTCATGTAGTTTATGGAGACATGGTGTCTCATTGACCTGTTGCCCCCTAAATAAGGTCGGCCTGGCCAGTGAATCTGAGATTTGCCTGTCTCTACCTCCAAAACACTGGAATTGCAAGTTTTTACAACCATGCCCAGCTTTTTAAAACAAATCTATTCATTTATTTATTGTGTGTGCACACGTGTGCAAGCAAGAGTGTGTGCCATGGCATGCATGGGGGTCAGAGGGCAGCTCTGTAGAGTCTGTTCTCCGCATTCATCTTTGCCTGGTTCTGGGATTTGAACTCCGGTCCTCTTGTTTTCAAGGGGAACACTTTATTGAAGGAGATGGTTCCGTGTAGCTTTGACAATGTTGGGAATGGGAGCCAGGTCTTGGCACATGCTCGGCAAGCACTGTATCGGGGAAGAGACACCTCTAGCCCTTCTCTGCAGAGGAACCACCTGTGTCCTGCATGGTTGCAGCCCGCGTCGTTGTCATCAATCTTTAAACTCCTGCATGGTTAGGGTGCTGCTTTACTTGTCCTAGAGGGCAGGAATGGTAGAGCTGACTGGACAGACTTTTCTTACAGGTTTGGACTGAATTCCCGAGATTTTCTACCCAAGTCTTGGTATCAGTTTGTTCTCTCGGAAAAATCTGGCAGGACAAAGACCAAGGTACTCCTTCCCTCACCATGATCTTGGTTGCTGCTGCACAAAGTGGGCCTGAAGGCTATGAGCAGAGCGTGCTGTGGATGTGTGAAGACTTAAAGCGATACCTACTAAAATCCCCACTGTCTAAAAAACCCGGTCCACAGTGGGGAGTGAAGGTCAGAGGTGTCAAGTGACTGGCCCAGGGTCACACAGTGAGATCATGCATAAGAACTCTGGGCCATAAGCTGTCAGCTGATGGATACCAGCTTCACGCTCAGATGGCAAGATTCTTAACACAGTACTGCACACATCCTGATGTTTAGCCAAACATTTCCTCTCAACAACATATGGCTTGAACTCCAGGGCTAGAACATCCAATTTAACACATGGTACCAAAGCCAAGAGAATCATGACCATTCCTTCCCAAATGAGCCCTTGGTGTGGATTTGCTCACAAGGACAGGGCTAGCATCTGAGGGTTGTCATGCAGATGAGCCAAACAAAGAGATCCAGTCACCCAAGCACGCAGTTGAGACAGTACACAAGGAGGGGCAGCAGAACCCTCTGCTCCCACCCCACCCCTTGCCCACCTGCACCCTGGCCTCCCCAACACTGCTCCGCCAGCAATTAGCAGCTGGGAGTTTTCCTAACAAGCAGGAGGTTGAAGGGCATCTCTTGTTGGGTGAGATTTATGAGCCTGCACTTCCTGGGGAGACTTCCCACGTTGAATTGTGAAGCACTTCTGACCTTACCGCCCAGAACAAGAGAGGGGTGGGGAAGGGAGGGACAGAGGGCAGAGGAGGCAGGGAGAGGGGGCACTGCTTGGCCAGATGTCAGAAAGTGGGCTCTGCAGTTACACCAAGAACTACCTGCTGGTGCAGGGACCAGGTGTGTGTGAGTGTGTGTGTGTGCGTGCATGTATGTGCATGTGTATACATGTGTGTGTGTGTGTGTGTGTGTGTGTCTGCGTGTGCATGTGTCTCTGTGTGTGCCTGTGTGTATCTGTTGGCCTGTTTGGAGTGTGTCTCCCTTCTCCTCCTACCTGTGTGACCATGGATAGTCACCCCAAGAATAGATGGATTGGAGGATAGAAGGATGTACCCCAGGGCTGGGTTTGCCTCAAACACCCTCTGGAAAGAAAAAAAAAAGTTAACCCTGAGAGAATGGCTAGGCTTGGGGGTCTATAAATCCCTCGTGGATTTTGCAGCCTCCTCTTTCTCTGCACACTGTATTTGGATGTTGTCCTCACTGCCGACTTTTCCTGTATCTGGCTAGGGAAAGTCCTTGGTGGGGTTACCATTGTTATCTTCCCTTCCAAGTGGAGGGAACAGAGAACTCACCCAGAGGACCTTGGCTTAGCCCTGCTTGAACTTGACTGCACATTCACACCTTTAGAAGAGAGAGATTCTAAAAAGCATAGATGCTGGGCCTACCCCAGCAGGGTGACTTGGTTGGTCTAGGGCGAGGCCAGGGTGCAAGGACTTCAGATCTCCTGTATCCGATGAAACAAAGCTGGGGATACCTGCTTGCTGTCAGCGACCACCCTCATCAAGCATCCAGAAAGTTCTTTAAACTTGCAGATCACTAAGGGAATGTTGGAATGGATTATAAGGATATGCAACCCATACTAAATGACATTGAGCCAAACACACGCTTTATGGACAAACAACCAACAGTTTCCGAGACCAGGATCCTGAGAGGCACCAGCTGGAGTCTGGCTTCACCACTGTGGTCCCATAGTTCTTGGACCAGAGAGGCATGTCCTTAGCTGATCCCGCAGTGCATGGCCCCAGCTCCCTCACTGGCATCATCTGAAACCAGGCAGGCAGGGCTTCCACCTGCATGGGGCACAAACAGGTGCTTCCCTCAGTAGACACCCACTCATTTGTCCTTCCTCAGCCTTTGTGTGACACAAGGTTTCTCTATACCAGCCCAGGCCAGGCCTTCCTGTTATAACCCTCCTCTTTCATAAGAGCACCTCTTCTGGCTAATTGCTTACGATCTGGCCTGCCCTCTCCATGCCACCATTGCTAAGATGTGAGCCCTACAAGGACAAGAAGTACACCCCTTAAATTAGTTGCTTCAGCTCTTCGTTCCCAGTAGGCCACTGTGATTCAGACATGATGAAGTTGGCTACTCTAATCACTACAGATAGAAGTTTCATTCAGAATTAAACCAACACCAATATCGGTTTGCATCTAAAAACAATTAATTGACCCTTATCCTGTCTCCTTCTTCCTCCCCCTCCCTGTCCCCCTCTGTTTGATGTCACCCTCAGCAAAGCCATCCACTTTCCTTAAGATGGTGTCTCTCAAGGCAGGAGGTGGTGGCACATGGCTTTAATCCCAGCACTCGGAAGGCAGAGGCAAGCAGATCTCTGTGAGTTAGAGGCCAGCTTGAGCTACGGAACAAGTGCCGGGACAGGATTCAAAGAGAACCCTGCCTTGAAAAACAAAACAAAACAAAAAAGCAAAACCAAACAAAAGACAGGTATCTCATTGGTCAGGAACTCATCGTTAGGTCGGGCAGCCAATGAGCTCCAGAGATTCACTGGTCTCCTCCTTCTCAGGGTGGGGTTTACAAGGCCATCCTCCCACACTCAGACCTTGTCTGTGAGTTCTGGAGAACCATCATCCAGCCCTGGGATCTCCCCTCCATCCACTCATCTCGCTCCCTCTCTCTCCCCATCTCTATACTCCCCACCTCCACCTCGTCTCTCCTCTTTCCATTCTTTGGTACCATTCTGGTTATAGCCTTTCTTGTTCACTTTTTCACACACACACACCCAAATTTGAAGTAATTACACATTTTAGTATTTACAAATAAAAGGCTTGGGGCTGCGGGTGGGCCTCATCTTGGCCTCAGGAGAACTCTTCTGTCCTTAAAATGACTTCCCTAATGCTCAACAAACCTTCTAAAAAAACACGAGTCTTGCTAAGAAATAAACTAGATTTCCTCTTCCGATTGTAACATAGATTCTTCTTAGTTAAAAGAAATCAGTTAAGTATGGGGGTAAGGAAGCAAGGTACTGGGGAGACGGCTCTTTCAGTAACGTGTTTGTCACGCAAGCATGACGGAGGTTCTTCAGTATCCATGTGCAAACTTGGGTGTGCTGATGTGTGCTTGTGTTCCAGCTCTGGAAGAGGAAGCAGGTGGATCCCTGGGGCTGGTTGACCAGACAGTCAGACCTAATGGGCAAGACCAGGTCCCAGTGAGAGACCTTGTCTCAAAAGAGCAAGGTGGAAGGTTGCTGAGGAATGAAGCCTGAGAGCTTCCATGTATGTACCCAGGAACACACACACACACACACACACACACACACACACACAGAGAGAGAGAGAGAGAGAGAGAGAGAGAGAGAGAGAGAGAGAGGGAGAGAGAATAGAACTCTAACAAACTCCACCATCAGAGATGAACAGCCAGCACTCTAACACTCCTCCCTCCCTCCTCCCTCCCTCCTCCCTCCCTCCTCCCTCCCTCCTCCCTCCCTCCTCCCCCCTCCTCCCTTCTCTTTCTTCCAGGTTCCACACCCACATACACTTAGACATAATCCTCTACTTCAGATGGTCTTCAACATTATTCTCTAAATCTGCTGTGGGCATCTTTCTCCCAAGATCTCTCGGTCTAACTACCCAAAGCTCTAAAACAGTATTTTCAATTGCTTCAGATTCTTTCAGAATCATTTCCTTATTCCTGACTGAATAGCGTTCACTGTGCGTTCTTAGATGCAAAACTTGACAAAGATGAACACGCTAGTTAATTTCCATCTGGTTTTAAAGTTAAAAACAACTCTGTTTTTAATGTCCTGATAAATGAGTCGTGAAGTCTTTTCCCATTCAGAATAATTCCTTGAAGGACAATTCACTTGAGTGGGCTTGCTAATCATTTATATAATGTAATATGTAGTGTGTATAATAATATATAAATGTTACTATGTAAATACATTATCATGAAATTATATGAATATAATAAAATGTGTAATATTTGCTGGGGACTATAATGAACTTAAAATCTTTTCATGTATTCAACTCTCAGTACTAGCAGGGGCAGCCATGTCTAATACACAGGATCAGTTTCTCACTCCGATCATGGCTCCTGGCCATTCTCAGGGACACACCAACAGTAAGGCTCCTGACCTATCCATCCTTATGGCTAGCTTCTAGATCCCAAACTTTCTTTAAGGAGGAGAGTGGGGAAGAAAGCGAGACTCCATCTGCAAAGGGACAGGAAGGAGCAGGTGTGTGCCTGAAACCATGGGTGCCACACGGGTGGTGTGCATCTAGGCTTGAGGAGAGAGGCACAGTCCACGTGGGCCAATGAAGACCTCAGAGCTCAATCTTTATTTGAAAGTAGATTTTAAAGACAGTGGATCACTCTAAGGACTTTCTTCAATTTTAAAATAAAAACATATTTTATGTGTGTGTGTGTCTGCACATGGGGTATGTCTGTGTCTGCACATGGGGGATGCCTGTGTCTGCACATGGGGTATGTCTGTGTCTGCACATGGGGTGGGTATGTCTGTGTCTGTACATGGGGTATGCCTGTGTCTGCACGTGGGGTGGGTATGTCTGTGTCTGCACATGAGGTATGCCTGTGTCTGAACGTGGGGTGGGTATGTCTGTGTCTGCACATGGGGTATGCCTGTGTCTGTACATGGGGTATGCCTGTGTCTGCACGTGGGGTGGGTATGCCTGTGTCTGCACATAGGGTGGGTATGTCTGTGTCAGCACATGGGGTATGTCTGTGTCTGCACATGGGGTATGCCTGTGTCTGCACATGGGGTATGTCTGTGTCTGCACATGGGGTGGGTATGCCTGTGTCTGCACATGGGGTATGTCTGTGTCTGCACATGGGGTGGGTATGCCTGTGTCTGCACATGGGGTATGTCTGTGTCTGCACATGGGTTCACCTGTGGTTACAGGTGTGGAGGCCTGAGGTTGACACCAGGACCCATCCTCAGTTGCTATCCAAGTGGTTTTTGACTCCTGCCCTCTCTCTGAACTCGGAGCTCATCAGTTGGGTTAGACTGGCCGGCCAGCAATTCTCCCCCATCATCCCATCTCCACCCCCACCCCCACCCCCACCCAGTGCTGGGGCTGCAGGTGTGTGTGCAGCCGCACTTGGCCTCTCTGTCAGTGCTGGGGATCTGAACTCACGTCCTCATGCTTGAGGGGAATACGCCTTAACCACTGAACCATCTCATCAGCCCCTCCCTCCCCCTCTCTCTCTTCCTCCCTCCCTCTCTTTGCTCTCTCTCCTTCCACTTCTCCTTGGTTCTTTGGGTACCAATCTGATTATAAACTACGCTGTTCTTATTGGCCTTTCCAGGCCTTTTCATACTTTGAAAGAATTAAAAATTATAGCATCCATGAATTAAAATAACTCTCAGTCCTTTCTTATTAGCTGAATGCAGTTGGGGGATAAATACAGTGAGTGTTCAAGGAAGAAAAAAAAAGACTGCAGAATAGAAAATTGTTTAAGTGGCCAAAGAAACTTTATCCTATTGTGCTGCAGGCCGAGCTAGGCCAGCTATATGGAAATGCAAGCGGCGGCCTGCGCTCATGCGTCCACTTTGAAGTTGCCATCTGAATTTAATTCTGCCTTTGTGATTAAATCAGGCCATTACGTTTAATCTCACTTAATAGTAAGAAACGTCCTTTGTTGTTTTCTATAGGCAACATATTCTCCCCTAACATATACAGCTTGGCATTCACACTTTACCATTAATCCCCGATGGCTGATAATTGCTTCATCTCCAAGCCCTCTGTCCAATTCACAAGAGCTGATTGCGACTATTCTTTCCTATACATTAACGCACTGTTTGGGTCTTGCTTCTTTGCCTCAGTGCGCCCTATCAAGCTGCCCACATTTTCTGGGCATGTGGACGTATTGTGAGATGTTAAATTAAATTCTGTGTTGACGCCCCCACCCTGCCCCAAACACCGGAATCTATTAGCCCCTGGAACTTAGCTGATTGACAGCTGGAACCGCTTTTCCACTGAAACCCCTTCCATAAACAACAACAGGCTAAATATTGCTTTTCTCGGCAAAGTCCGGGGTCTTAGGAGGCTGTCTTGCTTGTTCTGCAGTCGATATGGAAGCAGGGCCAACTGTGTTCTTGGCATGAAATTGTCCTCGTCCTGTGTTTGTCTGTGTTGTCGTTTCTCTTGGGGAGGAGTTTTAACTCTCAGAGACACTTCTTCCTGTTGGTGTTGCTGCTTTAAGATTTGAAATTATTTTCTCCTTTTTGGTTTCTGTCTCTAAAAATGTCTCAGATGATAACTCTTTCAGCCTCCGCCCCCTGTTCTCTGCAGGGTGAATTGCTCAGGCCGCGCAAGACTCCAAGGAAACAGCAGCTGAGTGGATGTCCCCCGGCTCCGCGCTTTGCACCTATGGTAACGGATACGACTAGTTCTAATGTTTAGCGTTAAAAAGACGCAGGCTTCCCTTTCTGTTGCCCCTCATTAGACGGGCCATGCTTACCAAGCTTCCCATCATGCTAAATTAAGAATACTATCATTATCAATTTGACTCTTGATTCCCGCAGCATAATTAGCCGCTCCTCTCTAATTTACATTAACCACATATAGAACCTAGGATCTCCACAGAGGCTGGACGCGTTCACAGCCGCCTTGCGCTGCTCAGCCCGGCTTTCTGTAATTGCAGCCTCCTGTCTGTTACTGGGGCTCCTGGGGAATTCATGTGGCGAGTTTTAATTTCCTTATAGGACTTTAGAAGTTGTCTTCTTTGACCTTACTTTGATACAGTATATACTAAGGTGAACACTGTCTTATGATTACCGTAGAAAAATCTTAAACACTTTTTTTTTTAAAAGCTGTAAGAAAGAAACCTGAAAGTATCTCGAATCTCTGACACAGCTGCTATCATTTTGGTGTGTTTTCTAGATACATTTTCCCTGTTTAACCAACCCAGAGTGGTGTTTTATATAAAAGCATATGTACAATTTTCAGCATTTCAAGAGTATTTTATTATATTAGTCTCAGATCACAGAGGTGCCGAA
Source organism: Myodes glareolus (assembly GCF_982192425.1). Lineage (NCBI taxonomy): Eukaryota > Metazoa > Chordata > Mammalia > Rodentia > Cricetidae > Myodes > Myodes glareolus. Next base: position 9,553,749 of record NC_142027.1, read on the forward strand.
AAACGTGTCTTAAAAGATTACTATTTGTCTTATTGTAAAGCAATACTAAAAGAATGCATTTGTTTTCCATTTAGAATTATTTCAGATTTACAGGAAGGCTACACAGACAGCACGGAAAGCTTACATATGCCTTTTACCCAACAGTGCCTTTTCTCTTTAATTTTAAAATATCGTATTCATTTATTCACTTAATTAGCAGGGGGAGTGTGTGCCGAGGTGTGTGTGTCTATCTGTCTGTCTGTCTGTGGTCAGGGAACATCTTATGAGAGTCTTCTTTCCGTTATGCAGACTCCAGAGATAAAGTCAGATCATCAACCTTAGGGGCACACACTTTCCCTGTGGAGCCATCTCACCCCGAATATTCTCCATTCTTTTAAAGATCTCACATAACTATATGATGTTTGTCACAACTAAGAAATACAGCATTTAAAAAATACACAAAGGTATACACAGTCATTTGCTCAGGTTCTTTCATCATAGAAATACGTATTTTCCTCTGTCATTAAACCTTATTTTGTTCAAGGAGAAATTGAAGGTGACAAGTATGGCTGTGGAATAAGTGAGGTAAAATGTCGATGGTGTCTAACCAGAAAGCTGTCCTCAGCATCCTAGAGGTCGCTTGCTGGAGACGGCTGCACTTAGCTTGCCCTGCTCCATTCCCCGGTGGTGCCTACCTGGGGGCTGACTGCAGACATTCTCAGGGCATCAACTGCAGGCCCAGGCCCAGCCTTTGCAAGGGAGATTCTCAGAGCAAAACAAATCTAGGCACCAGTGTTTCTCTCTCTCTCTCTCTCTCTCTCTCTCTCTCTCTCTCTCTCTCTCTCTCTCTCATATGAATACATTTTTACTGTAGAAATACTGGAAACTCACACCGGAAAAAAAAATCAGTGAGCAAAATTGTTATTGGCCATGCAGATGTGACTTCAGGGGCTGGCGGGCATGGTTGGAACCCCCTGCTTTAGAACTGACCGTTTCAGATATGCCTGCTCATTTTCAGGAACACACATTCTTATAAAATTTCCCAAGAATGACACAGGTTCTATCCTATGACATTACCAGAACAGTTTAGCCTCATCTCACGCACGGAGAATTTATGATATTTCGAGAGAGGCAGAAATGAGAAAACCCTGAGTGTGCAAAGGGGGCTGGTGTCAAGAATCGACTCCTGAAAGCTGTCCTCCACCTTCACGCTGATGCTGGGCACATCCACACTCAAACGCACAGGCATATACAAATCACAAGTGTATGGTAAGATGTTTCAAGATTTTTCTTATTACTAATATGAGTTTCTACCTTTTTATTTGTCCTCTTGTTACAAAGAAAATAACTAAGTAATTTATTTTATTATTGCCTCAGGGATAATATTTCCAGGGACAGAGCTCACGGCGTTGGCTGAGGTCACTCTGCTTGTACCATTCCTGAAGGTTGATTTTTCAAGATTATTTTAAAAAGAAGTTACCAGCTAACCCAGAAATCACTGCATTAATGGGGGGATGGCTACAGAAACTAGATTTTCAGAAGACATCAAATACTATGGCTTAGTAAAGTTGACTAGCAGTTTCTGTCTGGTTAACTGCTTAGCTACCCAGGGATCTCCTCTGTAGAGACGGTTGTGTACTTGTGGGAGTGTGTAGTAAATCACTGGCTCCAAAGAGCTGCTCGGACCCTGGCTGGACGGTGAGCAGAAAAAAGGGCAGGAATCAGCAAAGGCAAAACAAACTGGCTTTGGGTGGGTCCAAGTCTCCAGATGCAGTAGTGAGGTGTCACACATGGCTGAAAGATAGCAGCAACCAGAGTTTCTATGGACACTTCTGGAGATTTCTGAACTCATTTTGTTGGCATTCAGACACAAGACAAAGCTCTCCTCAGTGACCTCAACCCACTCAGTCACTCATGGAGAGCTAGAACTTTCTGTGGCAGGTAATACTACTGCTGTGTCGTTCCGTCTTGCGCTCTGGGAGAATGCTGGGCTTACTAAGGCTGCGTGGATTTGTTATATAATTGAGTCTCCCTGATCACTTCTGTACGGTGATAGCTCTGTCATTTCACTAGGGGAGTTGGCAATTTTAGTTTGAGATTATACCAAGGGAGATATAGGATTATATATGCTATTAAAAATGTTCCCAGACGTTTTATGAGATTAAAATAAGAATTTTAAAATATTGTGTAGGAAAATATAGCCAGCCTCCTGGCTCTGCAGATTCTAGGGCTGTGGGTTCTATACTCACGGAGTCAATCAACTCTAGATTAAAAAGTTCGGTAAAAAGTCTGTCTGCGGCCCCTGCTCGGGGGTCACGATGGACAGCAAGATGGCTTCCGCCAGCAGGGTCGGGCAGGTAGTGAAGCCACATGCTCTGTTAATAAGGTTCCCTGACAGAAGAGACAATCCTAAACTCAGTGCCTCAGACGTTTTGAGATCTGCTGGGCTACCCTCCCACTCTGCTGTAATTTCACAGCACTCTAAAGGAAACATATCCCCAGATTTGCTGATGCATCCGGGGCCACCAGACACTGCAGAAATACTAAAAACATTACCTCAGAAACACAGAAGGAAACCTTTATCTCAAGAAGAAATGGACTTTATCCAGCGTGGAAGTCCAGAATGATCGCTGTAGCTGCTGTTTGTCACCAGACAAAAGGATTATCTTTACAATAAAGGACTTCCAAAATGTCAAATGAAAATTGTATATTAAGCAACCTTAATAAATATTCTGCGGAAAGAATGAAGTATAGAAACTGTAGATGGCCACTTGTATCTCCTCAATGTATCTTGGTTAGCTTCTCTAGCAAGCTGGCCTGCATACCTATTAAAGTCACATTTTTACATTAAAAAAAAGTCTGTCTGCCCCGAATCTTTAGAGACGTTTCTTATTGTTATTTGCAATCCCTGCATCCCACTTACATTTGACATCATGAGGAGCAGAGAGACAGCTGAACGGGGACAAGGGATGTGCCCAGGGCACACAGGTGTTGGGGTCCAGAGGCCTCAAAGCCGAGCACACAGCCACAGACATGTTCTAACCCCATGTCTGTCAAAGACAAAGGTGTCAGTGCTACGCAGCACAACTCAGGGGAACCAGGTCTGTTAAAATCGGGCTGAATAATGGGAACACTCCCTGGGAGTTTGCTAAGTCAAGAATGGAGTGATTCATCCTCTTTAATTCCTGGGAGAAAGAAGCCTTACGCTGAATGTCTAAACAGTAGCAAATGGAAGCAGGTTCCAGAAAACAGACAGACGAGCAATGAGTTCGTGAAGCTCAAAGCCTGGAGCTTCCCTGGGTGGCCACATTGCCCTGGGAGGCTGTGTTTCATGAGTGAAAACACAGAGCACAAGGCCTTCACATTTCGTAGCCCTGGGAGACATTCCTAGGATGAGCCAACACTGTTTTCCTGCTCTGGAGTCTGAATCAGTAGCCAGAGAAGACACTGGCATTGCGTTCTCAACTTTTAAATCCCATTACAGAAATTCCCACAGTGATCTTTTCCATTTGAAATTGCAGCGGAGACACTACAGGTGTGGCTTGGCTGTCACAGTTTCTGTCTAGCATGCACAAGGCTCGGGGTTTGATTCTCAGCGTTGAATGAAGTGGCCATGGTGGCACATGTCTGTAGTCCCAGCACTTGAGAGGAAATGACAAGAAATGCCATCAATTAGGGGTCATCCTCCACTATTTAAAGAGCTCTAGGCCAACCTAGACTACAAGAGACCTATCTGTTTTAAATGGCAATCTAGGAAGAAGGAAGGAAGGAAGGGTGAAAGGAAGGAAGGGAGGAAGGAAGGGAGGAAGGAAGGGAGAAGGAATGTGCTAGAAGGTGTTAGATTAAGACCACATTTTCTAGCAAACTCTTCCAACCTCCCTTCCTCTCTGTCTCCCTCACTTCCTCCTTTCTTTCCCGACTGTTCTAGGGAAGTCAGAGTTGGAATTGACCCCCATCTTAGAGGAATGAAAAGGAAAGAGGGGTCACTCTGTCTCCATGGCCCAGTGAGGTGTGAGGCAGGAATATTGAGGGGTGTGTTACACGACCATAGGAACATGAGGTAAGGGGTAGGTTGGGCTGACTGGCTCAGGAGAGGGAGCAGGAACGCTAACAATTGAGAAGGTAGGACTTCAGGCTGACAGGTACCCGAAGAACAGAGCAAAATATGGACCCCTTGAGAGACAGGCCAAGGGAGTAGGCCTGGCTGTTTTGGTCACTCTGTCCTTAGAGGTTTGTCTTATAAAATTGTAAGTGTCCAAAGTTCTCACCAGAGGACAATCCTCACGTTGGGTGGTATGCTCGCTTTTGAGGAGACTCAAACTTTCAGGGAAAGATGGAGAAAGTAGACCAGCCTACCTACTAAAGAAATAGCTTTCTACTCTTACCCAAAAGGGAAAAAAGTCCCCTCAGAGATGTGGCTCCTAGGCCACAGGTTTATTTTAAAAAGACAACCTTGTGCTATCCTGAGCCTGTTTATGTTGTTGAAATGGCATTGCATAATCCAGTCAGCTCCTGGACTATAAATACACCTATAACCCAAAGAAGCTGTGTCCCCAAGCCCACTGGGAGCCATGGCTGGTCCTGAGGGACTTATCCATCTAGAAGTGAAAGAAGATGGAATCAGACTTCAGAAGACTCCACAGACGCCTTCCTTCTATACCCCACAAGAGAGAGGTGATTGACTTTAGAGTGAACATGAGTGGGTGCTTCCAGAATATCCTATAGGCCAACTGTGAGCGCTGCCGATCTTAGGAAGCCCAGAGAGAAATGGAGGGCCATTGACATCAAGTTGTCTCTGACAGAGTCCGTCAGTGTCTGGCTGAGACAGAAAGGCAGCACCGGATTCGTGATAAGAGAAAGGCAACTGAAAAGCTAGACAATTGAGACTAACGGCTTCGCTGCCCACTCCCCATCCACATTTCCCCTCCCTTTTACCTCCAGCTGAAATAACTGGAAATGCTTTCATGTGAGAGAGAATGATGCCATCAAATAGCACCTGAGCTGGGGCCCAGAGGATCCCGGCCCCACCTGGTGCTCTCCAGGACGGTTCCCTGCTACACTTCGAAATGAGAACGAACCTTTGCCTCTCACTCCTATCAGAGGTGCTAAGGCCCCTCTAGATTTGCTTTGCAAAACCAAACCAAACCAACAGCCCAGTAAGTTGCATAATTCTTATATCTCATCTTCAAAATCTTGAAAGCAGCTTTCTAGGATGGCCGCTTGTTCCAGATGTGGGAATCCTGAAAATTCTAAATTTCTGTGAGTTCAGAGCCAAGACTGACTTGATGAATTCATTTCAGTCTTGAGAGTGAGAAATGAAAGCAAAGTTTAAATACGGAGGACATAGCCTGAGTTTATAGTTTAGAGTAGGAGTGCTGGTCCCATAAGGCAAATGAGAACAGGAGAGTACCCCTGTAGCTTTCTGTTTGGCTATCAGCACGGGCATGCGTCTCTAAGCGTAAGACAAGCACAGCATAAGAGGCCTGCTTGGTCGTGTAGAGTATGAATTAGGAGCCCGAAGACCTCAAGAACTGTTGAAATGGGAAGGGAGTCGGGGAGAGTGGAGCTGAGAGGAACAGAGACTGTGTCCTAAAGGGGCGCCCCCACTCAGTAGCAATTTCCTCTGCCATTCAAAACCTGAACACCATGACATACCTTCTGATTTTGCCAGAGAAACTCAATATCTGAATTTCCCAATGACCACGTGCATCTAGTGAATTGATTTAAAACCAACGGCACTCAGCTGCACCTGCCTTCACCTACAGGCCACCTCTGCCCTGGAAATCAGAGCATCGTAGACACGTATGTGCCTTTGAAACTGAATATTCATGAATTCAAGTCATTCCATATTTTCACAGCCACTCTCTGTCGTGGGGTTTAAAAGATTATATGTAAGCCCAGACTCTACCCCGGTAGAACCTCTTTGAGAGTGTAAACTACACATGATTTATTTAAATTATTTTTATTTTGACAAAATATCCATAATGTAAAACTTATAATCCTTTTAAATTGCTTTGCTTTATTAATTCTATGTATTGCTGAGATTTGGGGTTGGTATTTTTAAAAATAAGATGACAAAGAGTTTGCAAAATAAGATCTTGTATAGAAAGCTGCAGGAAATAATTTTTGCTTTAAATATTTTTTAGCATGGTTGATTAATATTAATATCAGTTTAGAAAAATTCAGTAGCCAAACTGTTAGTAATGTTTTATATATATAATTAGATATATCAAACAGAGAAATTTCTTGATGTACCTTTTTCCTATGTGCTATCCAGTGATTACTCTTAAATTTTAATTATTTTTATAGTCATTTTTTATTTTTTCAGAAACCAAACTTGGCGTGTATACAATTTAAATATCAAATGCTTCGGTATAGTTTACAAAAGGGAGATTTTTAAGGTTACAAAACCCCTTCCCAGAATGAAGTTTTTCTAAAATCCCCCTTTTCAAAAACGAGTCACTGTGGCAAACGTGTTAGGTGACTGACTGGTCATGGCTGACTCCTATTGCACTGGTGCTCAGTGGGATTAAAAAGGAAGCCCGACTTTCACAGCTGCTGCCTCAAGGAGCAGCATTTTAGGTTCATTTGGAATGCAGAAATGGTTCTTGCTGCTTCAATTCTTCTTCAGGCTGGTTTATTACACAGTTTGCAGAAACTTGCCATTGCCACCATTACCTGAATGGACAGTTCGATGACATTGATAGATGTGCCTCTGGGAGCACCCGTTACCACGGTCCACCTTAATATTCTTAGCTCACAACACTGAAGCTGTGGCCAGGAAACAGCACGGTGCCTCCTCACCCCCTGCTCCCAGAGAGCACTGCCTTCTCCCTGGCTCTCGCTCTGTCTACTGAGGCCGTCTCAGACAAACAGAAAGACACAATGTTTGTCTGTCCCTGTCTGCCTTGTCTCATTCCAGGTCCCTAAGGCCCGTCTCTGTTGTAGAATGTAGCAGAATTGTATTCAGTTTCCATTATAATAGTGTACAGTGTTCCGTTTGCCTGTTCTTGCCTGGGTGGACACCTGGGTTGCCCTAACTCTGACCTATGGGGAGCAGAGCTACTGCGGATTCTGATCTACACATATGTGGGTCCCTGCTTTCGATTTTGACAGTCCCTGTTTGTCAGGATCTACTGACACCTCTTCTTTAAGAGCTCCCCTCCCCTGCTGAGGCTGGGTGGGGATGGCCCTACATGTGCATCTATTTCAACTACATCGCCTGACTCGAACATGTGGTGTGCGCCTTCACTCTAGTTCAGCTGCAGAAAGGAAATTAATGCAGGGAGATCGACTAGCTCATCAAATCAACAAGGAGACCATAGAACTGTTTCAGAGGGAACGGAGACAAATTAGATCCTGCCTCTGGGAAAGCCTGCTTTGGACACTGCCAGGATCACCGTCACCTCTGGACTCCCGCTGCTGCCCCAGCTGGAGTCTGTCACTGGACTGTGGTTTGGACAATTGCTACCTTCACATAAGGGAACACTGTGCCTGCTGTGGCCACAGCAAAGACTGATAGCCAGCCTACCTATCAAAGTCCCCCAGACAGAAACTTGGGCTTTGGGTGTCATGGATGGACATATGTGACCCTCAATGTGACAGTGAGAGCCCCGATTCTCGTGTGGCTGGAAATCAGCACAAAGAGAAGAAACACAGCCACCGCTGTGCCAGGCAGCGTGCCTACTTTGGGGACAAGACACTGGATTCCAGAACTGGCCATAGGAGGAATGTTTACATTACAAATGGGAACTTTTCCTTTCCCTGCAGAGAGCATTTTCCTAGCATACAACTGTCTGATGTACTGATGAGCCCAAGGGACAGGTATCTAATATGTAAAGGAGATAACAGATTGCCTGTACAGATCGAGTTGAAGAAAGGAAAGAGGGAGGGAGGGGGGGGAGAGAGAAGGGAGAACACAGGCACAAAGAAAATACATGTCTGCACAGGCATAGGCAGCTTAGAGCAGAGCTGGCCAGGGGACACGCTCCTCTAGCTGCCTGTGGAAGTCTATTATCATGGACATACTAAAAGCGAAAAGAAATAGGTAAAATTAATTTTAGTAATACATTGATTCTAATCACTATGTCTCAAGTATCATTGTTTAACATAAAATTATTAATGAGAGCGCTTGTGGGTTTTTTTCTGTGCATGATATCTTTAAAATCCAGCATTTATTTCATACCTACGGCACACTCCAGGTGGATGGGCTGCATTCCAAGTGCTCAGTAGCTCAGTAGCTCCACATGTTAGTGGCACCGCGCTGGACAATAGATGATTATAATATTTGAAGAGTGGCTTAGGATGACCTTCAGACCATGTCCCTGTTGTGGGCCATGAAGAGCACACTGCTTTCCTCTCCTAGTGGTATGGGAAATCAGAAATGCAAACTTTAAATAAAACTGAGCCAAGTCAATTAAGATCCTCTCTTTGAGGTATAAATATTCCTGAAGATGTCAAATATGCGCCTGAGAATATGAACAGGGGTTTTCAGGGGAAGAAGGGGAAAGAGAGGCTGGACAGATGGCTCAGCAGATAAGAGCACTGGATGCTCTTATGACGGACTTGGGTTCCATTCCTAGGACTCATATCATAGCTCATAGCTGCCTGTAACTCCAGCCCTAGGAGATTTGATGCCCTCTTCTGACCCCACAGGCAAACATGTGGTACCCATATGTACCTTCAGGCAAAACCACTGTCACATAAAATAAAAATGAAGACATCTGAAATGATGCTCAGATCCTGCTGAGATAGAGAGGGAAGCCATCGAAAGGACCCTCTGAGAGCTGGCCGGGTTCTCCCGTCTATAGAGAAAATGAAGCCACAGCTTACAGTTGCCAAGTGAGCATCATGGTCCTGCTAGGTACCTAACTGAAATAGGTGTTCAGGGATTGTGGTGCAGCTCAGCTGGTAGGACGCTTGCCTGGTCCCAGGTTTGCTTTCCAGCTCCACATAAACCTGCTGTCATGGACCAAATCTACAATCCCAGGGCTCGGGGCAGTGAGGCAGCCTCAGAAGCTCAACATCATCCTCAACTACATAGTAGACTGGAGGCCAGCTTGTGCAGCATGAGAGCCTGTGTCTATGTGCACACACGTGTGTATTGATGCTAAGCTTGCTAGGACTTAGCTAGGATTTCTTTTTTAAATCTGGGTGTTGATGTTTTGAAAGCATCAAACCCAATGTGCCTGTTAATTCAAAAGTGGTTTTGTCTGTGTTTTAACCCTTTCCTTGAGGCTTTGGCTGGATGGAAAGTACAGTGTCTGCCTTGAGTAAGGAATGAAGGAGGGAAATCCAGCCTCCCCCGGAGCACTGTCTGGAACCAGCCCTGAGAGCACCCTGCACAGGACCCTGGCCAACCAGCCACTGTTCCATGCAAACTTCTATAAATTCTGACCCCTGGTGATTTTTGGTGGTAGGGGAGGGTAGTGTCTTATTGTCCACTGTCTGTGGAGAAGGAATAGATCTTTTTGCTTGTATTTGTAGTTGGTATTCATGGGGCATCGATACCCTCCCCAGTGGATACCAAAGGCTGAAGACGCTCGAGTCCCTAGCAAAATGGTATCTTCACGCAATCCCACACCATCTCTGTGTACCATAAACCATCTCCTGACTGCTTACAGTATCTAACAAACTATGCAAATACTTGTTATCCCACATTTTTAGGGAATAATAACAGGAAGAAAAATCCCTCCAAATGTTCACTATAGATACAGTTCTTTTCCTCTAAGTATTTTCTGCTCTAGTTGGTGGGAACTTAAAGGTACAGAACGCATCTTCACGAGGAGAGTTTGACTATGGCTGTGTCTGTGGAATGAGGGTTTTGCTAGATATAATCCTAGGGAAGTCCTGCACACATGTAAAGAGGTACACAAGCAAGGATGTTCACTGTTCACACAAATATTGACAAGAAGAAAACTAAAATGTTTAGCCACAAAGAATTGGTAGAATGAATTACAGTATGTCTGCCTACTGTAGACTGCCGACAGACATTTTTAAAACAGGACTTGTTTCTATCTGACATGGGCATGGGCTGAAGGTCACAGTATGTGCAGAAGCAGAGAGAGAAACCCAAATTCAGCATTAGTGTGACTCCTATACCGCTTCTGTAGGAAAGCCAAAATAAAAAAGGTTTGGTATAGACAGTGAAAGAACATTTAGGAAAATACGATTGGGGGCTGGAGAGATGACTCAGTAGATCCCCAGAACCTAAAGGTGGCTTCCTTTGTGTGCATCTGCAAAGGACAGTGCCGGATGGGGACAGAGACTAAAGAATTCCAGGAAAGTGGCAGGCCAGTCACCCGGGCATACGCAGCAGAGAGTGCTGGACAATCCATCTCAAACAAGGAGGACGGCAAGGACTGACGTGAACACGCGCACAGACACACAGACAGACACACAGACAGACCACACACACACACACAAACACACACACACACACACAGAGGAATACAAAAAACCAGCCATCATCAGATCAGGTTGTGTGTGAGAAAGAATGGAAAGGGGGACTTTCGTGAGGAAGTTTTATAATTTGTTTAAAACGTAGATGAAGCTTTTTACGAATGACCTTAGAGAGTTTACACGATGATGAAGAGACTAAGTAACAAGTGCACACCTCTGTCCCTTGTAGTCTTGAGGCTACATGGAGACCAGGGAGCCATTGTCCTGCAACAGAATCAAAACTCTATCAATTGATAACCTTCATGGCAGCGACTCTGTATTAGGGACTTGCCTTAGCAGAAGAGGACGGGGGCAAGCAAATGTACACACCGGGATTAAAGATATTGAGAGCAAGACAAAATGGTCATTTAAAGGAAATTAATTAAATCACAGGGTACCAGCAGCAGCATACCTGGGTGCTCTAGTTCCTCCTACGTGATGCTCTGTTTCCGTGTAACCTAGGAACATTCTCCGTACAATTCGAGTCATCTAAGGTGGCTTAGAAGGCCTAACACAGTGCAAATGCTATGGGTCTGGGTGTGGCGCTGCGCTGTCTATGCAATCGTGGTCTGAGAGTGTGTTTAACACAAACTGCTCCAGTACACCTTTTTGTATCGATTTTTACCTAAAATACCTAAAATCATTATGAGAAGTGATTCTGGGGGAGGTCTCTTCAATTTTATACCAAAGACTGTGCTACACTTGCCTGACCCGTGTCCTTGCTTCTAGCAGGTCTTGTCTAACTGGGGACATTTAACTTCTTGAAGTGTTTTTCTGACTTCATTCTGCTTGCCAGCGTGAAACGGTCACTTGATTCCCAAGTTTGAACCTAAGCATAACAACCGTTTAAAACTCAAGCAAAATACGGGTTGTGGAGTTATCTCGGTGATAGAGCGACTTTACCAAGTGTAGAGCTTGGGCTGGGTCCTCGGCTCCCAAGAGCAGAGGAGGGCGAGCAAGACAGAGACCTTTTGCCATCCATTAATTTTTCGGATAGAAGCTTTGTGTTGTAATTCTTTGCTTCCCTGATTTCTACCTCCTCTACTAGATTTGGGTGTTTTAACGAAATTATAAAAAATATATAATATAAAATATATAATAAAATTACTTCATTTGTGGTATGTATGTGGTGTGTGTGTGTGCATGTGGCATATGTATGTGTATTGTAGGCTATATGAACACGCATCCACATGCCAGAGGACTAAATGTCTTTGTCTGTCCCTCTCTATCTGATTTCCTGGCTGTTAGGCTCACCTCGGTAGACAGTGAAATCTAAGAATCCGCCTGTCCCCACCCACCAATGCTGACGTTAACAAGAACACACGGCCAGGCCCTGCTTTTGGGTGGGTGCTGGAGACCCAAATCCTGAGCCTCGTGTTTGCGTACCGAGTGCTCTCACCCACTGAGCTGTCTTCCACCCAGTTCCTTAGTATTTCTGCTGAAGTTCTCCCTTTGTCCCTCCCTCCCTCCCTCCACCCCACTTTCCTTCCCATCCTTGCTCTGTGGAGGCAGCTCTGGCTGACCTTCATGCTGAGTTCCACCCACTGAACTTTGATGACCACAGCCCTGCTGTGAGATATCGCTGTGTGGCGTCAAGCGAGGGACCCTCACTGAGCTGGCCGAGGACATGGCTCCTGAGTGGGGTTGCCCATACTCCCCAGCAGGGATGAGCCCCAGCTCCGCTGGCCAGTGCCCTCTCGGGCTGACTGAATGCCATTCATCTCCATGTGCAGATGACTCACCAGTGATTTCAGCCACCCGCCTGGTGTTTATGCCGCTTGCCACAAACCGGTGGAGGCTGTTTGGTGTGGCCCTGAGCTGATGCTCGGCTGGTGGAGAATGACATCGAGTCAGCTTGTAGCCAAACAGATGAAATGCTGTGGGTTCTGAAGAACGATTGTGTGTAGGCCTGACAGGAGGAGGAGGAAAAAGGGGACTGCTGCTGTGGGAAGGGGGGACCCTACAATCTTTCTGTGGCTACCTCAGAGCTGCATTTGGCTTAGGTGGGGTCAGCACCATAGCAGGAATCCAGGAGAACAGGGCAGAACCCCACGTTGGCTTTCCTAAGAGAACCCTCAAGCAGCTCAGCTGGACTCTATATGCTTGTTTGCTTGTTCTGAATGGATTTCTGCTTGGCACCCTTGGGTACTGCCATGGGCCCTATTCAAGTACAAGACAAGATGCAAATGCGGAGTACACACCGTCCCTTAGTAATAATCATGGCACACAGAGCCATGCAGGTAATCCAGTTCGAACGGGAAAAATTCCAGGTGGTGACAAGTCAAATATCCACAGCTGCAGCAAGCACTGGGCTGGGTCCCTGCCCCCCAGAGAGACCAGATGGTCCCCAGAGTTCATGGAGCCTGACTGAGATCACAGGCAGCTGGGAGTAACAGCTCTGAAGCTCGGCTGCAAAGTGCAGTGGGCAGCCAGGAGGCAGAGGCAGGAGAGTAGAGAGAGGGTGGGAAGGCATGTGGGTGAGGCTGTGGCTTGGAAACAAGTGCAGGGCCTCACAGCAGAGGATGCGAGGGGACCTGGAAGCCTATGAAGCTCTCTACCTCTGGGCACGACTTCCCTCGAACCCTCAGTGGGGGTAGTCTGTGCTAAACCACTGGCAGGCCTCCAGCTGCTCCACTGTATGTCCTCATGAGCATAAAACACAAAAGCCCTGCCCCCGCCCCATCCCTCTGCCCCATCCCTCTGTTCTAGATGACATCGCCGTCACTGGCGAGCCCATGTTGTCTATGACGAGGGCACTGAGATGCATGGCTTCCTCTGGTGACACCTGCAGCCAGAGGATTGCTCACTCTTTCTTCTGCCCTGGCTTTGCTCAACAATGCAGCTCCCAGGACTGCAGAGAAGTCATGCAACTAATGCCACCAGAAGCCAGCAGACCAAACCATGCCATAGTCCTTCAATAGGTAACCAGGGTAAAGAAAACATCACCCAATCAACCCCTTCCTTAACCGGTACTTTATCTGCTTGATGGGATTCCTAAGGACTTGAGTTGTACATAACTAATCGTCCCCTCCTGAGAACTCTTTGTTTTCGTGTTTGGCTCATTGGAGGTCTTTGTAGGGCCGGGAATACATATGTCTTGGAAGGAGTAGGGGACGTATGTCTGCCTTCCATTCTGTTTGAATCTCTAACTTCTGATGTCACCCAGACTGGGACATGTGGGGGCTAACACTGGAGCAACTTTCTGCCACTCAAAGAACGCTGAACATGAAATGACTTGAGACACCCACCCGTGGCCTATGGACCAAGAGGAATGAATCTCTGCCGTCGGTACGGCTGGGCCACGTGGGGATTTTAGGGTCACATTGATCAGGACTTTGAACAGCAGAAATGATCACAACCAGGCCTGAGACGTGTATAGGGAATGCTACCACTTTGTCCCAAAAGCAGAGGAAAAGGAAGGAAAAGGACATCTCTCTACACTACTGCAATAGTAGGGAGGACAAGCCTAGGGGTTCCCCCGCCCAGGCTTCTAGAAATTCCTGGATGAGCCTTGGCTCCCTCTCTCTGTTCTGCTCACTTCTTACCTGTAAGAGGATAATCTGGGCACCTGCAAACTGAGATGAAGCCTGGAAATGTTTAGAGGATGCTTGGCCCCCAATACATACAATGTTGACTCATATGGGTACCGTTAGCTTGCTAGTGCCAATCAGCCATTCTTACTGAGAGTGCATCTTCTTCCTTCATGTCTGCTTATCTCCAGGTGAGCTGGAGTCCTTTCTCTCTCTCTCTCTCTCTCTCTCTCTCTCTCTCTCTCTCTCTCTTTCTCTCTCTCTCTCTCTCTTTACCTCCCTCCCTCCCTAAACTCACAGATGACAGATGAGTCTTTTCAATCCTGTCATTTTGAAGTCTCTTGGTTGTAGCATTTAAAGTTACCCACATTGCCTAGTGACTTGGGAACACACTAGCCTAGGTCCCTTTCTTGGGACCTAGGGTTAAGCTTTTCCCTGGGCCCCACTGCTTACCGGTGACACTGGAGTGCCAGGCCCAGGCTCCAGGTAGGTATAGCACAGGCATATCTAGTTTCTGTTCCTGGATGGTTGGTTGGCTGCTGTCAGGGCTTCCTGTTACGGAGGAGCCTCTTGGCGAATTCCTCTTGTCTGTGAGAAACACATAGCAAGAGCTGCTTGCCTTGTTGAGAAAGCGACCCTATCAGGGTCAGCACAATGAAGACATGGAAAGGAAGCCCCTGAAGAAAAGTCCTTGCTTTGTGCCCAAGCTGCTCCCCGCCCTCCCTATTGCTTCCTACAGTTGCTTTCTGAAACCTCGATAGCAAGCGTGTCTCAATCAGAGCATCTCTCCCAGGGCTCGCCTCTGCCACTCCCTGTCACTAATCTGGGCCTCCCTGGGGACCAGGAGCAGGGCTGCCACAGAAAGTCTAGGTGACTGAATTGCAGCCAGTTGACTGGCAAGGGACTGGTCTCACGTCTGTCTCATGGATACCACTCGCAAGGTCAGACTCTGGGCTGTGTGGAGAGGCTGGAAAAGGTCAGAGGTCAATGATACTCCAGGGGATCAAGAACAATGTGTTCAGACTGGGGTGGGAGTGTCACCTGGATCCCCCTTTTCTCTCTCACTGGGAGAAGTGGAGAGTAACTTTCGCCTCACCAACACCAGCCCGTGACTACCTGTGACTTCAGTTGGTAGCGAAGCGGAGAATGGGTGGCTGTGGTCCTCACACCCTGAGGGATTCTGGAGGATTCGGAGAAAAGCCTGGTGATAGCATGCTTTGGTCTGGGCCACCGCTCATCTTCCTGCTCTGCCCTCTGTGGTCACTGTGGAATGCTAAGCAGGAAGGAAAAGGAAAAATGCTTTCTGAAGGATGTATCCTGTTCCAGGCGGCTCAGAGCACCCACTTAGCAATTCATCTCATCTGCTCCCTTGTTGTGTTCATGGAATAATGGTGTGTGACTGAAGGAAAGTGCTCCTTCCAGCTAGCGTCTGTGACCAACATACAATGTGCCGGGACAGTTAGTTAGTGCACTGCACGGTGTGCCGGGACAGTTAGCTAGTGCACTGCACAGTGTGCCGGGATAGTAAGCTAGTGCACTGCACAGTGTGCCGGGATAGTTAGTGCACTGCACGGTGTGCCGGGACAGTCAGCTAGCATACTGCATAGTGTAGTGAGATACTTAGCTAGCAGACCGAAGCTCTAAGCACTGGTTTCCAGCCTCATGTCACAAGTGGACAACCAGTGAAGATTGAAAGAGAAAAAAAGAGCCACCCCACCAGGGCCAGAGAGATGGCTCAGAGGCTAGGAATGTATCCTGCTGTTGCAGATGGCCCAGGCTCGATTCCTAGCACACATCTTGGGTGCCTGATAATTACCTGCCCCACTCCAGCTTCAGAGAAATCCTGTACCTATGGCCTTTGTGGGCGTCTGAACACAGGTGCACATACCCCTACACAGCCACACGCATATACATGCTATTTTTAACAATCTAGGTCTGGAGAGATAGCTTAGAGGATAAGAGCACCAGCTAGCTACTCTTCCGAAGGACCCAGGTTCAATTCCCAGTACCCACATGGAGGCTCACAGCTGTTTGTAACTCTGGGTCCAAGAGATCTGATTCTCCTTTCTGGTTCTCCAGGGCACTGTGTGTATGTGATATACAGACACACATGCAGGCAAACACTCGCACACATGAAATAAAAGTAAAGGTTAAACAAAAGTTTTTTAAAAATCTGTAACAAAAAAGACCCCATTAAACTTGAGGCTGGGAGAAGGACTCAGTGGATGAAGTGCTTGCTGCACCAAGTATAAGAAGCCCAGTCTGCAGGTCCAGCATGAAAGCCACGCAAAAGCCAGGCGTGGTAACCGGCTTGTAATCTCATCACTCACCCTGAAGGCAAAGACAGGGATCTTCAGGGAAAGCGATGCAGTTAGCCAGCAGGTGAGCTCTGAGTTCAGGGGAGACTCTACTTCAGTATATAAAATGGAGAATGATCGAAAGAGACTCTATTATACA